>NC_092875.1:26994453-27303620 GCF_028372415.1 Notamacropus eugenii | reverse complement strand
AAGCAATGCCTCAAGGCATTGGAAGGGAAGGAAGAGAGAGCTCTAGGCATAGGGTAAGCCTAGAGCTTCTTCTGCAGGCAAAATTGGCGGACTTTAATAGTGAAAAATTAATTTATAACATTAATAACAAGAGCTTACATTAGTAGAGGACTCTGAGATTCAAAGAAGTCTTGTCTCTCTGTACTACAACCCTGGTAGTATAAATACTCTCAGTTCCATTTTACAGATGTAGAAACTGAGGCCCACAGAGGGAATGGGGAAAGCTTAGAGGCAAGGAGACCAGTTAAGCTGTCTTTCATAGCAAAAGTAAAAGTTCAGTTGAAACCTAAGGAGGATGTGGATTAAGGGGATAGTAGAGGGAACCTAAAGGTAAGGAGGAATGAGAGATACATTTTGGAAGTATATTTAATGGGCATTGACAGCTGATTGAATATGGCCGGTGGGTCAGAGGGATAAGCCAAAGAAAGACCCCAAGGTTCAAGTATCCTGAGGGGTAAAAGGAGTAGTAGGATTAAAGGAAGGGGTATGTGTATGTTTGTGTTTGTGTGAGTATATGTCTGTATGTTTGTGTGTGTGTGTGTGTGTGTTTGTGTGAGAGTGAGTGTATGTTTGTGTGTATGTGTTTATGTGAAAGTGTGTTTCTTTAGGGGGGTGAGGAAACTGAACATTCAAGAGAGAAGAGGAAGGATCCTCTCCAAGCAAGAATATTCATCCTTCATCCTGAACAAGTGAAGAAATTGATACACATCAAGCAATTCTTTCATGTCTGCCACTGTAATCCTAGAGGGAAGTGAATCCTAGATTTAGAGTTAGAGGGGACCTTTTAAACCACTTAGTCCAACTCATCTGTTTTACAGATGAAGAAATCGAGGCCCATAGTGGTGAAGCCAGAGTGACAAAACCAGCATGGGTTAGGAGTGAAATCTAAACATAGGTCTTGTCTTGCTGACTGCTGAGCCATGCCTCCTTTCCCACCTCTCAGGAACATTAGCATTCTTCACTCCTCAAAATAAAGAGAAGCAAAATTATGATGACATACAATTTGTCCTTTATCTGGAGTGGGTTTTGGTGAAAGACATTACGTGAAACTTTAAATAGTCCAGTTTGAGGGGTTCTTAACTGGGGTTCATGAACTTGTTTAAAATACACACACATACACACACACATGCATATATATGTATACCTATTTCAATACAATTGATTTCCTTTGTAATCCTGGGTATTTTAAGCATTGAAAAACATTATTCTGAGCAGGGTCCCTACATTTTCCCAGTTTGCCAAAGGGGTCCAGGACACAAAAAAGTGAAGGCACCCTCCTGAATTTAGTAATAATAGCCAATGTTTTCATAGCATTTCGAAGTTTGCAAAGGGCTTTATGTGTATTATCTCATTGGATGCCCACCAAAGCCACTTTAATGACAGGCAATGTGGCACAGGAAATAGTGAACAGACCCTGAATCCAGGAGGATCTGATCCGGGTCCTGCCTCTGACCCAATGGCCATGGGACCTGGAGCCTTAGGTAAGTCCCTAAGATGGAGCTGCATGGAAAAGATTCTACCTACATTGGCAGAGAGTTTCCTCAGCTGGGGGTCCCCACACCAGTGAAAGGACAGGTAGATTCCCTATCCTGCTCTCTCTAGAGACACAACTTTAAATAAAGCTAGTCACAGAGGCCAGTTTGGTGTTGTTTTACAGCACTGGTCTGCTGATCACTCACAGCAATGGAAATCCTTGGAATGGATAAATATGGATAGTCTACAAAATATGGAGGGAAAGAAACAGTCATGTATTAGGCATCTCCCGTATGCGAGGCACTGTGTTAAGCCCTTCACAGACATTATCTCATTTGATCCTCACAACCATCCTGGGATATAAGTACTGTTATCACCCTCATTTTAGAGTTGAGGAAGCTGAGGCAAACAGAGGTTAAGTGATTTGCCTAGGGTCACACAGCTAGGAAGTGTCTAAGGTTGGGTTTAAACACAGACCTTCCTGACTCTAGGTTAAGCACTGTATCCATAATGATTTTCCATTAGATTTACTTTTTCTGTGTTTGGCTTAGATGAGGGGTTCTTACCCTTTTATTGTGTCATGGACTGCTCTGGCAGTCTAGTAAAGGCTACAAAAGGGAAAAAAAGATACCACAAAGGATTAGAAGGGAAAACAATGGAATGAAAATACAATCATTAACATGTACGTCTCTGTATCCGTCCAGTGAAACCACAAGATGGCGGTTCCGTGTCAGTAGCCTCTGGAATGCTCCACTCCATGAAGATAAGTGTCCTCTGCCTCTTTGTTCCCCATATGACTCACTCTGCTTGTACTTCTCCCATGCATTTCTCAAATACATCCTTGTGGTGTAGGCATTTGTGCACTGCATTGGACTAGAAACTCCTTGAGGGAAGGGATGGTGCCATATGGCATTCTTCTCTTCCAACTTATAAATTTATTAGAACCCTTTACAAATTTACTTCCCATCTACTCTGTTTATATCTTATACCATTATATATCAATATATGTCTGTCTGTGTCTGTTATCTGTCTCTTGGCAGCTAGGTGGTGCCTGGATCGCTGGGCCTGGAGTCAGGAGGGCCTGAGTTCAAATCTGGCCTCAGACACCTACGAGATGGGTGACCCTGGGCAAGTCACTTTGCCCTGTTTGCCTCCATTTTCTCATCTGTAAAATGAGCTGGAGAAGGAAATGGCAAACTGCTCCAGTGTCTCTACTAAGGAAACCACAGATGGGGTCATGAAGAATCAGACGTGCCAGAAACTCGACCACATATCTATAAGCTATCTATCATCTCTTCCTCTCTCTCATCTACCTAAATTTATGTAAATGTTGTCTCCCTTATTGGAGTCTCAGCTCCTACAGGGCAGGGATGCTTTTTGCATATTTTTTTTTAATGTCTAGTGCTTAATATCAGATGTTGGCATACACTAAGTGCTTCATATATGCTGGCTGACTGATTAGTTTGGGACCTGTGATCTCACCACTGTAGGAAGCTGCTTGGGATCAGAGACTCTAGTGACTTGCCCTGGGTCACAGAGCCAGTAGATGTCAGAGACAAAGCTTGAATCCAAGACTTTTGGATTCCAAGGCTGGCCGATGCCCCTCTTCCATCTGGTTGAAATCCCACTGTTCTGAGCAGACATTTACTAAGCATCCATTTGTACGGAGCTTCAACCAGTAAAAATGGAAGACCAGCTGGAAACATGATTGGTCCGAGGAGGAAGCTGGCCAGCCCTTCAACACTTCCTATGGATGATGTGTGAAGTGGATTATCTAAACACAAATATAACAAACACTTCTCATTGATTTTAGAGCCTAGTGTAGTTTTCTGAATTATATTTTTGTACCAACAGGAAGCAGCATGGGAGAGTGGAAAGAATGCCATCTCTAGAGTCAGAGCATTCCAGTTCAGATGCTACATAGGGTGCTCACTACCTGTGTGACCTAGGGAAAGTTACTTTCCTTCCCTCTACCTCAAGGTCCTCATCTTCAAAATGAGGCAGTGACATAGAGGACCTGGCATTAGGAAGACCTGAGTTTGAACCTTGCCTCAGACCCTCTAGCTATGATCCCAGGACAAGTCGCTTAAGCCCTGCCAGGTTCAATTTCCTCTCATGTTAAATGGGGATAATGTGAGCAGGTTGTCAGTGAAAATCACTCTGCAAACCTTAGAGCACAATACAAATGCTAGTGAGGATGATGACAGAAGAAATGGCCCCTGAGGTCCCTTCCAGTTATAAAGCCAGGATCCTATGGATGACAATTCATATGATAGTCTTGTACTCTTTTATTTTAGAGGAGGACTAAGATGGATTCCCTCTCCATTTGGAAGGATTATAACTTGATGGTAAAAAACGAATTAGAGACAAGTGTACATCCAAGAAAGTCTCTTCTCCTGGTCCAACCTCTGATGAGTCAAAGCTCTGCACCCTCCTCCCCAAACCCCTCAAGGCTGAACCTACTTCTTCATCCTCTTGAGACTCATTCAAAGGTCCATTCCGGGTCTCTTGGAAAAGGATTTTCTTCATTTTCCGATATTGTAAGTTATCCAGCTCACGAACAGCATCTTTTGTCCTTTGTATGAGGTCAATTAGGACCCGCAGTGGCCGATCTCGGCGTACAAAGTCATGCTGAATGAAGGATAAAAAGAAACAGAGATGGGTGGTCATGGAACATTTGGCAATCTCTATCATGTGTGCATAGAAAATAAACATAGTTCCTTAAGGCAGTTGGGTGGGTTTTTGCAGATAGATGTTACCCCTGACCCAGCATGTAAAAACCAAATGGTGATGAGGATTAGTTTCTTCTTTTCCTCCAAAACCACATTAGGCTCTTGTTCTAGGATTTAGGTTAAAACAACTAAGGTTAATTTAACCACACCGAGGAACCAGAGTGGTGCCAAAAAGATGAGAACTCTCTAAAGTGCCAAACCTTTTCCGTCTCTCCCTCCTTGTCTGAAATCACAGAACAAGGTTAGGCCTTAAGGAAAAGAGGAACTTTTCCCACAACTAATGTGACAAACCTTTTTTAAAAAATCTTCATCAAGGCCCTTGGGCCACCCTCTTCCCAGTCTCCTTCAGATGATAGCCCGGCAGACTTCACTGAGAAGATGACGACCAATTAACAAGTCCTCCTAAACATTATTCCTTTATGCTTTGAAATCCCTTTGCATCTTCTTCCCCAATGATAGTATTAATTCCTTGCCATTATATAGGATGCTAATATTCACAAGGCACTTTGCCTGTGTGATTCCATTTGCTTTTCACTACAGCCCACAGACTTCGATGCTATTATTATCTCCATTTTCCAGGTAAGGTTGCACGGGCACCATAAACTTGAGATTACTCTCCCCTTCCCCCAAGAACTCATTGCCTTTCCAGCTAAATCTCTCTTCCTGACTTCCTCCACTGGTATCAGCATTGCCCCAGACCTGAAAGCTTGGAGATGTCTTTCCTCCAATTTAATTGTCAAGTCCTAGAGATTCACTGGGGCACCGAGGTGGTGCCATAGTGCCTAGAGCACTGGGCCTGGAGTCAGAAAGACTCATTTCCATGGGTTCAAATCTGGCTTCAGACACTTACTGTCTGGGTGACTCTGCACAGTCACTTCACCTTGTTTGCCTCAGTTTCCTCATCTGTAAAATGAGCTGCAGAGGGAAATGGTAAAACATTCTAATATCTCTGCCAAGAAAATCCCAAACGGGTTCATGAGAGTTGGACATGAATGAAATGACTGAACAACAACAAGTAGATTCGTTAGACTTGACCCTTCCCTTCTCTGTCCGTTTTCACCGGTCAGAGGAGGCGCTGACTGCTTGTTGAACTGAATAGTCTCCTTACTTCCAGTTTTTGCGGATACCAGATAAATGTCCATCCGGACTGAACACCAACCAATAGCAATAGAAGATCTCCTGGCAGTATGATGGTTATTAGGGAAAGCCAGCGCAGAATTCAGTATTTGCTATGGGTCATCCCACAAGATGCTGCCAGATGAGTTTTCCTATAGGACTGTTCAAAAATGTCAGTTCTTTTGTTCAAAACCTTCTCATGAGATCCTTTCTTCAAGGCCTGACTAAAATGCCCACTTCCCCATAAGGCCAGTGCTTAACAAAGGCTCACTGCCTGGCTGACTTACCAATGAGAGGTTGACTGTTCCTTCCCTAGAACTCCTATCAACAGTTTGTTTGCCTAAAAACAATGATAGCTAGCATTTATATAGTGCACACTGTGCTAAGCACTACAAATGTTAGCTCATGTGATCCCCACAACAACCCCATGGCATAGGTGATATTACAGTCCCTGCTTTATAGATGAGGAAACTGAGGTAAGCAGAGGTTAAAACAACATGTCCACACAGTTGTATCTGAAGCTGAATCTAAACCCAGGTCTCCCTGACTCCAGGCCCAGAGTTCAGTATCATGTTTTGTATTATTATCATTGACATGCTTGAGTTCCTGCCTACCAGATTAGACTCCCTGAGCATGGGGTGCTGCATCTTCCTCACATTTGTGTCCTCTGTGATGGCTGGCACAGTACTTTGAGCATAGTAGGTGTTCAAAAAGTCCCAGTTTAATTGAACTGAAGTTTTAAGAAATGAAAATATCAAATTAAGACCCTTTAACTGAAAACTAGACACCCCAACTAGAGGCCAACATACCACCAATAGGCAGAGGGGAAGAAATAATTATGGTATGCTACATTTATTTGATGGCACTGAGATAGAATTGCGGAAGAGCCCCTGTTAACAATTCTTGCTTTCCAAGGCCAGTGGCTTCAGAGTAAAAATAGGTGAGAGGCAGGAAACTACCTACGGACAAAACGGGTCAGTATAAGTTAGCGTTAGGGTGAGAAACGCTGAGGAGGCAATGTACACTGATGAAGGCTTTCTAGTGTAGTAAGAAACCTTAGCATATATCATAAAAACAATCCATCAGTTGTACTATGGTGATCTGGACATGGTGAGATTCACTGACCCTGCTACATCTTCACAAAAAGAACCAAAGGGCTTCTGGATCACAGAAAGAAGCCTTTCCCAAGCCCTCTTAATGCTGCTCCCTTCCATCTGTTGATTTTCTCCAGTTTTTCCTATCCATAGTTTGTTGGTACATAATTGTTTGCATATTGACCCCTATTAGACTATAAGCTCCTTGAGGGCAGAGATTGCCCTTTGCCTCTGTGTATTCCCAGCCTTTAGCACAGTGCTTGGCACAGAGGAAACATTTAATAAAAAAAAAAAACCACTTTAAAAAACTGAATGACATCAGCGAAGTCATGAAGGAACCAGGAAAATAAACGTTTTAGCCAATTGTAGCATGATTGGGCAGCCAAATGAAGAGCTAAAGAACAAGGCTTTGGGCATAGCCAGTCATGTGGATGTGCATATGGGCCATTCCCATATGAAGACAGATGTAGATTCTCATTCGCACAGCAATCAGAAGGCCAACAATAGGTTATAATTAAAAGGTATTTTGAGAGTAAATCGCTATTTTCCCCCCAAAATGGCCGACAGTTTTTGCTTCTGATGTGCAAAAGTAGGAAATGGTCATAAGCACAGTTGAAAATGCCTTGTGCTAAGTGGGAAAGTAGCCTTAAGTCAAAAGTTACATACATAGTAGGATTATTGTTTTCCTTCAATCAGTACCCAAAGCGACAAGTAGATACAGAATGTTGCTTTCTGGGTTACCGTGGAAAATAGATAACATTATGAATAAATACCTTACAATGAATCGCTGTGGCCAACAAACATTTATCAAGCACCTATTATGTTTTAGGTATTGTGCCATGACTAAGGGACTGAAAGAGACTTTTCTTCTTCACAACATCCCAAGATCTGTGTTTCCAACAATGAAACCCATACAGGCAGGCCTCAGTAGACAGTTTCATGAGCTTCCTTTCTCTTCCTTCCAAAACTCCCAATGTTCATATGGCAGCCAGTTAGTAATGTGCCTCTCTGAATGGAGCCATGCTAGTTCTTAAGATGACAGTCTATTGGCAGACTTGAACCCAAAGACAATCAAGTTTAGTAGGTCCTGATGGAACTTCTGCTCTGTTGGGGTACTTTTTGAGAAACTCCGGCCATCTCTGTCCCAAGATAATGGAACGGTAAGGTCCCACTTTTTAAATTAAAGTTAAAATTTTAACCTTTCCTAGAAAGAGAGTGCAAGACTATTTTACTATTGGTGAGTTAGCCAGGCCATCCTGGAAAGCACTGTGGAACTATCCTCCAAAAGTCATTATACTGTGGACACCCTTTGACACAACAAAATGGGAAAGAAGGAACATTCTGAGCATGTTGAATACAAAGGTATGATCAAGTCTTAAGAGGACATTGGCAGAAAAAAGAAAAAAGCAAGAGTCACCTAATAATGAGTCACCCTATTAAATTGCAATTTTCTATGAGAGATTAATGTGATCTAGACATTTACTCTAAATGGATCGACCCTTGCCTCATTGTACAATAATTCTCTTACTTTTAAAAATTTTATTTTTTTCTGCACTTAAGAAACACCACATGAAATGGGCATTTCCATATATATGATAGAACAGAAAAAGTGGATTGACCGAGAAAATGAGACTCTTTATTATGTATGGGTTGGTTTTCCTTCTAAATATGCAATGAGTTCAGGCTATAACTTTCCAAGCTGTGCTGCTTATTTATGGTGCTTTCTGGTCTTTCTTCTATTCTCTCCTCTGAAATTTAAAAAAAGATGCCTCAATGATATTTCGTTTCTTTTGCTACCCTATCTCTATCCTTCTGCCTTCCCAGTGAGGGGGAAAAAAAAAGAAAAACCAAATCCATGCAACAAATATGCATAGTCAAGCAAACAAAACCCCACACTGCCAAAGGCATGCATCTTCTTTCTGCATCTTGAGTCCATCACCTCTCTGTCAAGAGGTGGGTAACATATCTCATCAATAGTCCTCTAGAACTTTAATTGGTCATTGCATTTATCAGAGTGTTCAAGTCTTTCTGAGTTGTTTTTACCACCTCCCTGTCCTATCCATCCTTTGAAGACCAATTTGAAGCTACTTTCTACATGAACGCTTTCATAATGTTTCTGGTTTGTAACACTCCTCCCTCCTTAAACTGGCACAGATCTTTTTTACCCAATATCACAGAATTTGGAATAGGAAGGGACCTCAGTGGTCACTGATGGAAGCTCAGATGCGAAAAGGACTCCCTTCTTCAGCATATCCAACAGGTGGTCATCCAGTCTTTGCTGAAGACCTCCAAGAAGGGGAAATCAACCAGCTGCCATGGCAATCCATTCCACTATGGAAAAGCTCTGTTAGGAAGCTTTTCCTAATATTAGGTCTGGATGTGCCTCTTTGCAACTCCCAGCCATTGTTTCTGGGTCTGCCCTCTAATCTCTCTTGCACGAGATAGCCTTTCAAATAATTGACGACAGTTGTTAAGAACCCGCAAGTCTTGCCTTCTCCAGGCTAAACATCCTTAGTTCCTTCAACCAGTCCTGCTATGGCAGGCTGCTCTACACTGGACACTCTCGATCTACTAATAGCCCTTTTAACATATAATATAATGGGCCAGATGTGAACTGGCCAGGTCAGAAGAGAGGAGAAGAAACATCACTTCCCTATCTCTGGTACCTCTGCCTATCTTAATGTAGCCCACGATTGCCTTAGCTTTCTTTTGGCTGCCATATCATACTGGTGACTCATTTAGCTTTTAGCCCATGAAAGCTCCTATCTCTCTCAATCCAGTGTGCCAGCTATACTTCCTAGCTTGGTGACAATTGAAAACATGTTAACTACGCTATATCTGCCTTAATCCAAGACATGATCAAGACGTTGAACATCACAGGATGAGCATAATTCTCCAGGTTGCTCCTGTAGACATCTCCCTTCCACACTGACATGGAACTCTTAATGACTACCCTTTGGGTCTGGCCATTCACTCAGTTTGGAATCCACATAATTATACTGTCACATAGCCCACATTTCTGAATCTTTTCCAAGAACAGCATGAGATATATTTTCAAATGCTTGGTTAACATGTAGGTAGACTGTTTTTATAGCACCCTCCTGGGTTTGTTAACCTTCTCAAACAAGGAAACAAGGTTATTCTGGAGTAATCTCTCATCTTGACAAAGTCAGAATAATTCTTTGTGATTGTTGCTTCCTTATCAAGACGTTCACTAACCATCTCTTCAGTAGTATGTACTAGAATCAAGGTCCGGTTCACTGGCCTATAGTTTGCTGAATTCTATTTGCTTCCCTTTTTCTGAAGACGAGGATGTTTGCTCTTCTCTAGGCCTATGCCCCTTTTCCTGTTCTCCATGACCTTAGAACTCTAACTGTCTGTGGTTCAGCAGTCCAAGCTGCCAGTTCTTTTACACTGACATTGTAATTCATTTGATTTGAATTTGTGAGGGCCAGGAAGCAGGTTCTCTTACTATTTCCTTACTCATTTGGGGGATTACCTCTCTGCTGACCATTTTTATCTAGTCATTTCTAGTTTCTCTTGGCAGAGAAAACAGAAACAAAATGAAAATTAAAATAGCTTCATCTTCTGTTGTTAGTTTATAATCCCATTCACCCCAGTGTTCATAGATCTTTTTCCCACCCCCAATACCTAACAACAACAACAACAACAACAACGCTTTTTGTTGGTTTAGCTTTCTTTGCCAGACTTGGTTTATTCTGAATTTGAACACTTTAGACACTGTTCTTTCAAGACCATCCCATACTTTTGTATTCATTCTAGTTTACCTTTCCTTGCCTCAACTTTATGCATAGTCTTTTAAAACTAAGTTGGTTGGTGAGTTTCTGGGCATCCACCAAAGTGTACCCAAACACCCCCTTCTCCCCACCACTGGAATTGTTTGGTAAGTCTCTGATACAGGGAGCACAGTGGATAGAAAGAGCTGTGGAATCAGGAAGGATTGAGCTCAAAACCTACCTCCAACACTTTCTTGCCCTCCATTCCCCTCATTTCAAATCTCACCTTCTGCAGGTGGCTTTTCCATGGCTTCATTCTGAGATCCCTTAGCCTCTACTCTCTACATAGCATCTATAGACCTGCTTACTTACATGTTGTCTCTCCCATTAAAACTGGAATTCCTTGAGGGCAGGGACCATATTTCTGCCTTTCGTGGTGTCCTCAGCACTTAGCTGAGGGGCCTGGACCACAGTAAGCACTCTATAAATGCTTGTTGACTAAAGTACATCAGCAGTATTGGCCACCAATGTTACTCATGAATATATATAAAATATAGTACGGTATAGTATACTATATAAAATATAGTATAAAATATAGCCAATGTGGTTATGGGAGTGACTCTGTGGTCTTGACAGCCATGCTGGTGGGAAAAAGATTCCTGGAAGGCCTACCAAGTTTGGGTAGGACTTTGGGTAAAGACCTGGTGATGGATTGTGTTGTATGGAAACCAATCAGACTAAGTTCTCAGAGGCTCATCACTATGCTGACCATGAGGAAAAGATCTTTTTTTGGTGGGCAATCTATAGACAAGTTGCAGTCTCCATCAACAGAGAAAATAATGTTGAACAAATCATGCCTCTATGTAGTATTTTGAAGGATGTCCAACAGCCATGTTAGTAAGTCTTTCAATAGTACTTTTAAGTAGTATTTTGGACTCCTAAAAAGTCTTTGGTCAGGGACAAAGTAGCTCAAAGTTAGAGCAATTAATAGTTGTGGGGAATTAATTAGTACCAGACACTTTCTTAATAGTAACTTTTATCTCCAATCACCACCCCCACCCCTATAGACAAAAATCACTGTATTGCCAAAACAGAGTCTGTACAGCTTAAGGCTGGCAACCTATGTACTTGGCAACTCTTCCTACTTAAATTTGGAGATAGCCACTCTGTTAGAAGGAGCAGCCACGGGAATGATATATGATTAAGTTCTACTATGGAATGATTTCAACCCCTGTTCAGATACAAGTGTGAAAATTACCCGCAATAAGTCCATGGACGTTGGCCTTTCCTGAGGTATTTTCTGTAAGCAGTAATCAACAAATCCCCTAAAGGAGTCTGTCCTGTGGATACAAATATAGGAAAATCAATCAATCAATCAACCAATTAATTAATTAATTAAGAAAAAAAAAGAAAGGGGCGGAGCCAAGATGGCAGAGTAGAAACACACAAACACGCTAGCTCCGAACCCACAGCCCATGAAATATCTGTAGAAAAGAGCTGCCAATAAATTTGGGAGCAGGAGAAGCCACTGAAGAAAAAAAAAGAAAATCAGGAACTATAAAGTATATTGGATTAATTTAAAGATTGTAGGGCCAGAGGACCTCTGAATCAACTATTTGAAACTCCTCATTTCACAGTTGAGAAAATTAAGGCTCAGAGAGGGAAGTGACCTGCCCAAGGTCACACAGGGAGTCAGTGACAAATCCAGGATTCAAACCTAAGTCCTTTTACTCCAAATCTCACACTCTTTTCACTATATCACATGCTCCTTTGCATCCAAATGAAATTTTAGGGTTTGAAGACAGAGTTTTTTGGTCAGGAACAATTTCAGTAGCTGTTCCTAGGTTAAACTGTTTTGGGATGTTGGATGCTGCTGCTAGGGACTCTGAGAGACCTGTGATCTCATCATGGACCTCATGGAGGTGCTTTTCCCAAGAATGCCAAGATAACTATATCCTGGGACACCATGTACACAGCACAACAAATAATCAGAACCATCTACTTGTGGTTCTTGCAGTTCTGCCACCTATTTGTAGCAGGGAGGGTGATGCAGAGGACACACATAGCCACTTTATATCCTGTCTCACTGCTTTTAAGTAAAGCTACCATGATGTGTGATGGATTTTGAGCTACCCTTGGAGCTCAATATTGTGAATAATGACAATAAAAACCACTGTGTATTTCCATATGGTTGTCAGGTTGGCAAACTGTTTTACATGTGTTGTCATTTTATCATGAAGAAAGACCTGGGTTCAAGAGCTGCCTCTGACATCTACTGATGATACAACCTTGGGTAAGTCATTTAATCTCTTAGTGAAATAGGCACTCTCTAGGACTCTTAAGCTGAGAGAAGGTGCCAACTTGCATTGACAGAGGGAGTTTCCTGGAACAATGAACCCACAGGTCCTATTCCCAGTCCCCTCCCTGTCCCACATATGCCATATGATACAACAACATAACAAACAATAAGAATTTATATGTTTTATCAGGGTGAGATATTCATACAAGTGATCAATATCCTTCTCTATGCTCTCACCCCTTTTAAGTCTCTGTACAGTAAGAATATGATCAAAGGACATGCATATCCATGCAGAAAAGATATGGGAAATGCCCAACTACTGAGGCTTGAAGTAAGCTTTAATTACAATGGACTGAGGTTATTAACAGAAGAAATGAAGCTCCTCCTCCCTCTCCCCCCACCCCGGGGAGAGGGAGAAACATGAAACTGTGGAAGGGGGATCTCAGGACCACTTCTGCTGGAGAATCGACTATCTGCACAGGAACTAGCAACCCGCGACAGTCTGAGCCAGAGCAATAGTTGGTAAGAGCAGGGCCCTTAGGATCAGGAGGGGTCTGCTGAAGTCACTTACATCCACAAAGTAATCTACTGTCTGACTGCTCACTGACTGGCATTCATTGCAACTAATACATCAAATGTTTATTTATGAGGTATGGAAAGGGACCCCAGGATGTAGAGAGTCTCAGAGAAATCCAAGGAAGAAAACAAAACAGGATAAAATACTAGAGGTCTTACCATTCACTCGACTGTAACACCGGGGAGTCATTCTGGGCTATGTGATATAAGGCACTCATTGCATTCATGTTGAAAAGGGGGGGCTTCCGCTCCGCTGGAAAGAGACAAGAGAAAGGTGATAATACCGTTCTTGAAGGAGACCAGTGAGAGAAAGAGATGGGGAAGTGGGAGCAGAGCATTGCTGCTAAATCGATAACTCATTCCTGTCGTCATGGCACCTAATCCACTTATTTTAATCTCCTGGGTCAGCCCAGGACAGCCATTCAGGAGAAACTGCGGGTCATCTCAATGGAGGAAGATATGGACCCTGAAAGAGTTCAGTGCAAGGGATTAATTTCAGTCTAGTAGAAAAGTTTTATTATTTTTTTTGTATTGTCAGGGGATCGGTGATCTACAACTGAAAGCTCACTGAGGAAGGGGATTCTCCACCTTCTGGTGTGTCCTGAACCCCTCTGGCTATCTGGCAATGCCTATGGACTCCTTCCCAGAGCAACATTTTTACATGCATGAAATAAAACACACTGTTGTAGTTGAATTGTTTCAGTTGTGTTGGTGAACTCTTGTGAGCCCATTTAGGGTTTTCTTGGCAAAAATATGGTAGTGGTTTATCATTTCCTTCCCCAGCTCATTTTATAAATGAGGAAGATGAAGCAAACAGTATTAAGTGAACTTGCCCAGGGTCACACAGCTAGTAAATGCCTGAGCCCAGATTTGAACTCAGGAAGACGAGTCTTCCTGACTCCAGGCCGGACATTCTATCCACTGTGCCCAAATAAAATACACAAGAACACAAAAGAAATCCACCATTTTAAAATATAGTTATCAAAAAAATATAAAAAAATCCATAGACTCTAGTTTAAGGACTTTGGTGATTCCAATCTCATCATTTTATAGATAAGAGGGGAAGAGACTTGTCTAAAGTGATGTAGTTAGTAAATGTCAGATCCAGGATTTGAACCCAGGTTCTTTGACTCCAAGTTCAGAGCTCTTTCCATGATATCAAACAGCTTCAATGAGAACCAGATTTGAACATCTCCAGCACCATTACTCTAGCGTAGCAGAGTCAAGAATTCTAAATTCAGACCCTGTGCTTCATCTCCCTCCTGTGCATTAGGGAACCCCATGTCTGGACTCTACTTCCTTTTCACCTCCTCCTTGTGGAACCTCAGGCTTCCTTCAAGGTATAGCTTGGGGGCTATTTTCCTGTAGGACTTTCCTGTTTGCTCTAGTGTTTAGCTCTTTCTTCTTATTGAGGTTCCTTTATATTCTACATGAGTAGAATGTTGGCTCTTGAAAGACATTTTTGGTCTGGTATACGAAATTTGCAGCACTGTGTCTAACACACAATAGGTGTTTAATAAATGCTTACTGAATAGAATTCAGCCTGTTTTAAAGAGCAATCCAAGGATGATACATTGCTTATGTAGAAATTCTTCCAGGAGGCCCTGGAAGACTGAGTCAAATTGGAGTACTCTTGGGCTCACAATACTTACTCCAGCTCAAATACTTTAATTCACTTTAAATCCTGCTAATTCTTTAAATTTAAGAGGTAGCTAGGAGGCATAGAGGATAAAGCCTGAGACTCAGAGTCAAGAAGGACTGAATTCAAGTCCTGTGCCTCAGACATTTATGAGCTGTGTGGGAAAGTCACAAAAGTCCCCTTAGCCTCAATTTCCTCATCTGTCAAAAGGGAAAGCATGAACTTCCCAGGATTGTTGTGAAGATTTAGTGAGTTAACATATATATATATACATAAAGAGCTTGGCAAACCTTAAAGCTCAAACGCTGTTATCATTGTCATCATCAATGCCTGTCAAACTTTCTTGGAAAACAGGCGATACACTAAGGGTACAGAATGAGTCACATGTCAGTTGTGGCCAAAGTATTGATGTGTTTTGCTTGAGTACACTTATTTGTTATGAGGCAGGGTTTTCTGTTTGGGGAGAGTGAATTAAGAGGGTAGCAATGGAGATACAAAAAAAATATATGCATATATACAAATATATGTGTATATATTCGTACGTATATACATGTCCATATACACACACACACACATAAATATACACCTACATGCACTCAGACATCATAAAAAGATTTAAAATATAGAGGAGACAAAAAAAGTTCTGGAGGGGGTGGAGCCAAGATGGCGTAGTAGAAAGACGCACATACACATAGCTCCGAACCCACAACCCATAGAACAACTACAAAGAAGTAACTCACGGCGAATTCTGCACCCAGAGGCCACAGAACATTGGAGCGAGGGAGATTTCTGTTCCGGAGAGACCTGCAAACCTCTCGTAAAAGGTCCTTCATGCTGCGGACTGGGTGCCGGGACTGGGAGCTGAGTACAGCCCTGCCGTGGCCGCGGCACCGAGAGGAACAGATCCGAGCGGGCTTCAGGGACGGGATCTCCAGCGGCCGCACAAGTCCCTCCACCCACAGGTGACGGGGGTCGGTGAGAGAGTCCCTTTGGCGGGTCGAGGGGGCAGTGGGGTGCCCCCATGGCTCGGGCCCCCTCGGGAGACAGAAGCTGAGGGGCAGCGGCAGACCACGGCTCTCCAAGCAGGCAGGAGCCTGGATCCATTGTTGAAGGTCTGTGCATAAACTCCCTGAGGGAACTGAGCCTGAGAGGCAGCCCTGCCCTCACCTGAGCATCTGAATTTAATCTCACACTGAATAGCAGCCCTGCCCCCGCCCAAAGCCCTGAGGCTGGAAGCAGCATTTGAATCTCAGACCCCAAACACTGGCTGGGAGGATCAGGAGGTGAGGTGGGTGTGAGGAAAATATTCAGAGGTCAAGTCACTGGCTGGGAAAATGCCCAGAAAAGGGAAAAGAAATAAGACTATAGAAGGTTACTTTCTTGGGGAACAGGCATTTCCTCCCTTCCTTTCTGATGAGGAAGAACAATGCTTACCATCAGGCAAAGACACAGAAATCAAGGCTTCTGTGTCCCAGCCCACTCAATGGGCTCAGGCCATGGAAGAGCTCAAAAAGAATTTTGAAAATCAAGTTAGAGAGGTGGAGGAAAAGCTGGGAAGAGAAATGAGAGACATGAAGTCAAAGCATGAACAGCAAATCAGCTCCCTGCTAAAGGAGACCCAAAAAAATGTTGAAGAAAATAACACCTTGAAAACTAGCCTAACTCAATTGGCAAAAGAGGTTCAAAAAGCCAATGAGGAGAAGAATGCTTTCAAAAGCAGAATTAGCCAAATGGAAAAGGAGATTCAAAAGCTCACTGAAGAAAATAGTTCTTTCAAAATTAGAATGGCACAGATGGAGGCTAAGGACTCTATGAGAAAGCAAGAAATCACAGAACAAAGCCAGAGGAATGGAAAAATGGAAGATAATGTGAAATATCTCATTGGAAAAACAACTGACCTTGAAAATAGATCCAGGAGAGACAATTTAAAAATTATGGGACTACCTGAAAGCCATGATCAAAAGAAGAGCCTAGACATCATCTTTCATGAAATTATCAATGAAAACTGCCCTGAGATTCTAGAACCAGAGGGCAAAATAAATATTCAAGGAATCCACAGAACACCACATGAAAGAGATCCAAAAAGAGAAACTCCTAGGAACATTGTGGCCAAATTCCAGAACTCCCAGGTGAAAGAGAAAATATTGCAAGCAGCTAGAAAGAAACAATTCAAGTATTGTGGAAATACAATCAGGATAACACAAGATCTAGCAGCTTCTACATTAAGGGATCGAAGGGCATGGAATAGGATATTCCAGAAGTCAAAGGAACTAGGACTAAAACCAAGAATCACCTACCCAGCAAAACTGAGTATAATACTTCAGGGGAAAAATTGGTCTTTCAATGAAATAGAGGATTTTCAAGCATTCTTGATGAAAAGACCAGAGTTGAAAAGAAAATTCGACTTCCAAACACAAGAATGAAGAGAACCATGAAAAGGTGAACAGCAAAGAGAAGTCATAAGGGACTTACTAAAGTTGAACTGTTTACATTCCTACATGGAAAGACAATATTTGTAACTCTTGAAACATTTCAGTATCTGGGTACTGGGTGGGAGTACACACACACACATGCACACACGCACACACACATAGAGACAGAGTGCACAGAGTGAATTGAAGAGGATGGGATCATATCTTAAAAAAAAAAAAATGAAATCAAGCAGTGAGAGAGAAAGATATTGGGAGGAGAAAGGGAGAATTGAATGGGGCAAATTATCTCTCATAAAAGAGGCAAGCAAAAGACTCATTAATGGAGGGATAAAGAGGGGAGGTGAGAGAAAAACATGAAGTCTACTCTCATCACATTCCACTAAAGGAAAGAATAAAATGCCTACTCATTTTGGTATGAAAACCTATCTTACAATACAGGAAAGTGGAGGATAAGGGGATAAGCAGAGTGGGGGGGATGATAGAAGGGAGGGCATGGGGAGGAGAGTGCAATTTGAGGTCAACACTCATGGGGAGGGATAGGATCAAAAGAGAATAGAAGTAATGGGGGACAGGATAGGATGGAGGGAAATATAGTTAGTCCTATACAACACAACTATTATGGAAGTCATTTGCAAAACTACACAGATTTGGCCTATATTGAATTGCTTGCCTTCCAAAGGGAAGGGGTGGAGAGGGAGGGAGCTAAAGAAGTTGGAACTCAAAGTGTTAGGATCAACTGTAATGTTCTTACCACTAGGAAATAAGAAATACAGGTAAAGGGGTATAGAAAGCTATCTGGCCCTACAGGACAAAAGAGAAGACAGAGACAAGGGCAGAGAGGGATGATAGAAGAGAGAGCAGATTGGTCATAGGGGCAATTAGAATGCTTGGCATTTGGGGGGGGAGGGGAGAAAAGGGGAGAAAATTTGTAACCCAAAATTTTGTGAAAATGAATGTTAAAAGCTAAATAAAAAAAAAAAAAAAAGTTCTGAACAGAACAGCAGAAGACCTGAGAGGGCCAGAGGGAGGAAAGGGTTAAGTCAAAGTATTTGAGATTTTATTAAGCTTTCTGAGAGTAAGACATCACAATTTATGCAATCTTCCTTTGTTTGTCTTTTCATTTCCCCTCAGTAGCCTATACAGTGAATAAAATCACACGTATAGTAGGAGATCAGTAAAGAATTCTTTAGCTAATAAATGAATGAGAAAATGAAAAGAGGGCTGTTGGCCTGCATGCTTCATTTCATGCATTTAGAGTCTACTTGTTATAATAGATGGGTTCCCATCCCTCACCACCTTGACCTACTTGATGCCGGTTTCTGTGTACAGTGCTACTTTCTCATCATCAATCTTGGTTCAGAGGTTATCAAATTAAGCTTTGCTTTCTGGGTGAACGTGTAAAACAGTTGAGAATGATGACTGTCAGAATGTTTATAATAAAAGTTTAGGCACCAAATCACTTTGGTTGTTTATTCAATGACCAATTATTTAGTGCCTACTATATGGCACCAGATTTGACTTCAAAAGACTGGGTTTTGAATTTCTATGGTGCCACATGGGCAAGTAATTCAACCACTTTGACTGTCAGCTGCTTCATCTATTAACAAAGATTAGATAATCTCTGAAATCTCTTTCAAATCTAAAATCTTAAGAAGACTTTGTGTTGGAAGACAAAAGAGACACCATGTTAATTATGATGTGGTCCTTCCCTTCAAAGAGCTTAAAATTGACTAGTGGAATGTACAACTCAATTAAAAGGAACAATGATCTTTGTTCTTTTCATTATGGCAGATACCTGAACACCAAGATTTCAGTGTGCAAAATATGTGTGAATATGTATGTATAAATGTATGCATGTATATATGCACATACATACACACACATATACATATCTCTACATTAAAAATTACCTTTATTGTGAACTTAATAAACATCAAATAAAATGGTCATTTCCATATATGTAGAACAGAATAAGATTATATGAAAATTAATAACTATTATGTAGAGTTCACTTTTCTTTTTAAGTATATGGTAAATTTGACCTGTAGTTTTCGAAGCTGTCCTGCTTGTCTGGGCTTCTTTCTGGCCTTTTGTATTCTGTTCTGTTGTCTGAATTTAAAAAAAAAAAAGATTCCTATAGGACTTTCTTTGTGGAAAATAAATTTCAAATGATGCTGTTATATTTTCAAGTTGTAAATGAATTCCTTTTCCATTCCATTCTATTTATATTATCTTAGAATAATAGTAAAGATTTGGGATTTCACAAGTGCAATTTTTTTAACACCTCTTGGATTAGCAAGATGTAGAATAACAATAAGCTGTTTGCTCAACACTTCCCTTCAAGCAAGCAGAATGAGGCATCCATTTTTTAAACACCGATGTGGTAATTTATTGCTTGACTATGTATAATTGTTACAAGGGTTTTCTTTTTCTGGTCAATGTGGGGTTAAATGTAAGGGTGACAGGAGGGAAAATGGTTTTTAGCTGAAAAACTTAATTTAAAAAATGACAGTGGAGAAGTTGAACCAAGTGAAACTTACACTCCTATTCTTGGCCAATTATTCTAAATTTTGAAATGGTTTTAAGTAATTGTGTAAACATGGACAGGTGTTTTTGACACAGCACAACAGAGCATAGTGTGAATTGTGGCAAAGAATAGAGCTGTACAAGAAAAACTAGTGAAAAACAAAGCAAAATAAAACAAAACCTGAGAGTGGAAATGGGATGCCATTGGACAGACCAGGGAGTGAAAGTCAAAGATTCAAAGGAAGAAAATCTCTGACTAAAGAAACATCAATTAAAAAAAATTAACAACTTTATTTGTAGTCTTTGACAAGGAAGCTCATCTTTAATTTTTAAAAGTTGGATTGTATCTAAATTTTCATTAAATGGCCTTATAATGTATTACTTAAGTTGTTTTGAAGTCTATGTGTATAAAGAATAATTTTTAAAAAATCACTCCAGGTATCCCCAAACTAAAATATGCCTTTGGTTCTGTGATCTCATTGATCTGGATATTATTCCCTCCAATGATGCCAATTGTGACCCACGCTGGGTGACTCTCATCCATGTCCTAACATAAGTTTACCACACAGAGTCCACCCAATTTGACAGAGATCTGCCTCACTTTCATTTGATATCCAAGAGATCCCAGTAGAGCACTTGGGGAGTCCCTTGCCTTAGCCACATGAGCAACTCAGGAAATCATCCAAGAACTAATGAAATCCTATATTAGTCCCCTGGAAAAAAATATAGCTTTCTCCATTACTGTAGAGATGGTCATTTCTATTTTCTGTAGGGAAGGGAAGGAAGTAAGAAAGGAATATAACGTTTTTAATTTGAATAATTGTAGGTTTTCACAGAACATCTATCAATACTTTTTAAAAAACATCCTTAATGTCATGTTGCTTTTTGGTTATTTATCCTTTTCTCATAAATATAGAGAATAAGGATGTCACAATAGCCATGCTCTCTTACACAAAACACAAAGATGGTGGACCAAGGTCACTTTCTGCAAACTGGATTTTATACTTATTAATCTCTCCATACAATACTTTTAGACCAGCAGAGGAGCAAAAGTTTGGAATGGGTTCTCCAGACCAGTGCCCTAGGGATCCAAACACCCCATTGGCTGTACTTTTCCTTATTTCAGCTCTTTTAAGAGCAAAAGCAGTACAGGTTACACTAAAGTTATGTCAAGTAACAATGCGCTTTTCATAGGAAAACACTCATGAAAGCAGTGCTTCTAATCCTCATTTTAAATGAGTTCATTTAAATCACTATGCTGGATATAGCCAGATGAGTCTCATAGACAGGGATGGGGAGACTAAACCAGCTTTTGATTTCTCAAATAGCAATCTGCTTAGGTAGCACTGGACCTGAAGAACACCAGCCTTGAGGAGGTTCCTTTGCCATGAGCCTCTTAGCCTTTAAATAGGGGCATGTTGAAAACGCAAAAAGTAAAATAGGGACTTGGTTGTATAGTGGCATTTCATATGTTTCCTTCTCTCCCTCTTATGTGTGTATTAACACCAATAAAAGATTAAAAATATACAGAAGGAAACAAAAAGTTCAGAAGACAGAAAAAGTAAACCTCAGAGGATCAGATAAAGGAAAGTATTAGGTCAAAGTATTAGGAAAAAGTTCTACTTCTAATAATAATTTAACAGTTGATATTTATATAATATGATAATCTTATAAAAAAATTCTTCCTTTCCTCCCTTCCTATGACATATGATATCCTGGCAATTATCATGGTATATACTTTTGTTTCTTTCCTTTTAAAAACTTTTCTTTTTAAAAACTTTTGTTTTATCATTGCCTACATTTCCCTCTGTATCTCTACTCTCTCTCTACTTCTGCCGTCCCTTATAAGAAAGAGAAAAAAAATAATCAAAACCAATTAAAATATAGTTTAAAAATTGACATTATACGCAATGTTCCACTGTCACAGACCTCCACTTTGGCCAAGGTAGAAGGAGGTGTCTTCTCATACTTCTTCTTAGGATCCAAGCTTGGTCTTTATAATTTTGTAATATTCAGACCAGGTGGTTTTGTTGTGGTCACTGTCATGTTGTTTTCTTAGTTCTGCTTATTTCATTTTGCAGTCTTTCATGGAAGTCTCTCCATGCTTCTCTGTGCTCATCATGGTCATCACTTCTTATGGAACAGTAATAGCCCACACCATTCATGCAACACAGATGGTCTCACCATTGCCCATGGGCTTCTACCTTGTTTCCAGGTGTTCATTAAAACAAAAAGTGCTGCTAAGACCATGGAGGCTTTCTTCTCACTTCCTTGGAGTGCATCCTTAGCAATGGAATCTCTGAGTCAAAGCCTATACATATCATAATCCTTTTATACACATAATTCCCACCACCTTTTGTGAACTGGAGAGATTCACAGCTCCCCCAACAATGCATTACTATGTCTGTTTTTCTATATATCTATTGTTTTAACTATTTATTTGTGCTAACAAACTACTAAGTATGTGCGTGTCACAGAGATAGATACTTCCTTTTTCTTCTTTAAAAAAAAATCAAATTTCCTACTGACGTCATTTGATTTTATGTCACCATCACTTCCCACAATGGCTGTCCTTTCCCTTTCCTTTTCCCTTCTAAGTAAGAATAAAGGAGAGGAAAATGATTTCTGTGAAACCAACCAAAGCATCGACCCACCGCAGAAGACTTTTTTTTATACTGACAGTCCCTTACCCCTGCAAAGATGGTATTTTAAAAGGAAAACAAAAGGCAATATAAAAATGCAATAGCTGCATGAAACAAAATTAGGTTTCTTCAAGTCAATGCTTGCTCCCAGTTGGGGTCAAGAGCAACTCTTCCGGGGCAGCTGTGCCCGATCTCCGAGTGCAAAGCTGGGCAGGAGGGGAGAATTTGGGGAAATGGTAATTAAGGGAGCCGAGGGTGCACCAGTCACTGACGGTGCAGATGTTACTTGTGTCCTTAAAATGTCCTGCTTTCCTGGACCCTTTGTTATTATTTCTAAGCATTTTTAAAGTGCTCAAAAGTTTGCAAAACACTCCACATAAATCATTTGACCTTCACAACAGGTGAAGTGTGTGTGGTGGGTGCTGCAATTATCCCCATTTTGCAGTGAAGAAACTGAAGGGAGAGAGGGTTAGTGATTTTCCCAGGGCCACATGATGAGCCAGGACTTGAACTCAGGTCTTTTTGACTCCCAAGTCCAGCTCTCGAACCACTGTACCATCCCACCGCCTACTAGATACAGGACTAAAGGCCATGACTAAAGGCCAGGAATGCATGGGGTTCTGGCTTCACGCACAGCAAGTGAGAGGCTGGGAAAGTGACCTCATCTCTGGGCCTTGGCATTCATATCTATAGGGAAGCCAGGTGGTGCCACAGAGCATAGTGCGCTAGGCCTGGAGTCAGGAAGACCTAAGTTCAAATCCTGCCTCAGACATTTACTAGCTGTGTGACTCTGGGCAAGTCACTTCACGATATAACTCAGTTTCCTCATCTGTAAAGTGAGGTGAAGAAGAAAATGGCAAACCTCTTCAGTATCACTGCCAGGAAAGCCCCAAATGGGAACACAAAGTGTGGGACACAACTGAACAACAGCTGAAGCTCACATTTATAAAATGGTGGGAGTTGGGTTAGATCAGTGGTTCTCTAAATATCTGGGGACCCCATAGGCATCAATACTATCTTTATAATCATACTGAGATATTTTAATTTCTAATGTGGTAAATGAAATAAATATAACCCACAAAAACAAAAGCTCTTTGGAAGCATCCCAATAACAAGAGGTTAAAAGGATCTTAAGCTCCAAGAGTCTGAGAGCTGCTAGTCTAGATCAGGGCTGCTTAAACTGTGGGCTTCGACCCCATATGGTTTTGAGAAGAGCTGGCTAGATGACCACTGAGGTCCCTCCCAACCTCACATTCTAGGAACTTGATCTAAATCAGTCATAGGAATAAAAGAAGGAAGCAGTCTTCTGATGTTGTATGAAACCCAAGAGAAAAAAGCAAAGTAAATGTAACCGCCATGGCATATGGCCGCTGTGTCAAGAAAAGGGACAGATTCAGCTTACCTAACTCAATGCACGTGATCCCAAGAGACCAGACGTCCACTTTCCCATCATACTGCCCTTCATCCATAGCGAGAATAACTTCTGGAGCCATCCTAGTGATCAGGAATACACACAAGTCAGCTTTCAGAAGAGAAGCAATATGAGCATTCAATCAAGCCTCCCTGAAAAGGATTCACAAAACTGCCTTCAATTATTATCTAACTTCATGAAAAATTTCCTCCTTGAACCACATCGAGCATGTTATTTGTTTTCCAACATATGCACAAACACTGAGTTTTGGAATGATCCTGTGCTTTCACTAGGGAACGGGGACAGAGACAGGACCTGTGGCTTCATTGGTATAGAGAAGTCCCAGAGCAGGACGTGCAGCTGCTCTACAGCAGCCTCAGAGAGCTGTCTGAAGCACTCAGAAGTTAAGTGACTTGCTTAGAGTCATCCAGCAGAGGCAGAATTTGAAACTAACTCCTCACCTACTAGGTCACAATACTTCTCTTACACAAAACTTTGGTGCAGGGACAGGGCTGGGACCTTTGATTACACTAATGGAAACAGGGGCATGGGGATCAAGGTTTAACAAATGGCTCTCCAGAAAAAAAACACATACCCGCCACACACTTTTACATTTACTTTGCATAATTAACATTTTCTCCCTCACTTTCTTAAGTCTAAACAATCGACAAAACAAAAAAATCAAGCCCTGGTTTGTAGCATTTGCTGACTTCTGAAGTGCAAATGCTACACTGAAAAAATTTAATAGTTTGTCTCTTGTGAGACAGTTTGAGCTGGCTCCACCACATCCCAGATATAGGGAATTTCAAGAGAGGGAAATGCCATCCACCAATGTATCTGCTCTATAGTTGTCTAGGCATACAAAGAGATTAAGTGACTTGCCCAGGGTTACACAGCAAGTAACCCTGTGTAACCCTGGTCTTGAACCCAGGCTTGGATGACTTCAAGGATGTATCTCTCTCCCCTATACATAAATGACAAACAACTTATAAAGTGACTTATGGTGCTATACCAAGGAGTACTATGGACTCCTATGGTATCATGAACAAGGAGTCATTAGAAACAGATGGTACACATCTCCAACATTGAGGTATTTCCTTCTGTTCTTGGATGGCCAGAACTTTGTCCTCTAGAAGCTCTGGGGATTAATTAATTTTGTCCAAAATTTGGTACAGTATGACGTACCAGGGAAAGCTCACCGATAAGATAAACAGAAAATTCAAATGATGCCTCAGTTCCTCATTAGACAAGTGATTTTTCTACTCAATCATTTTCCAAGATGAAGTTAAGTTCCAGTCTCTAAGTGATGGGAGACAGAGGAATAGGGTAGGAGATCTATGCAAATTGGGATTAGGAGGAAGAAAAATCATCTTAGAGAATTCAAGTAGAAATGGATCTTGGAGTTCCTTCACTGAGCAGGTAGCATTTGTACTTGTTGGCAGAGTAGAGAATGCTAAAGTAGACTCCTTGTAGACGCCTAGAGCTTTTGACTCAAAAGGAAACACCAAAGGAAACACCAAACCTAGGTGTGGTCCCTAGCTAGATCACTCTGATCAGTTTACATGAAGCAGCACTTAGAGCCACGTGGGCTGTCCTCACTACTCTGGTGCTGATGCCCTGGTTTTTCTCTGGTCACTCCTGTCCTTTAAGCAAAGTTCATAACAGTACCAGCTTTTAAAAATGGAGTCTGCCCCATTCACTGATGGGATTCAAAAGCTGTCCTGGCTTGTCAGTGCTACTTACCAGTAAGGTGTCCCCACAAAGGAGTTGGCAGGAGATGCTATCGACGCGGACCCAAAATCAGCTAGCTTCACCTGACCTGGCTCTGTTAGGAGAATGTTTCCAGCTTTAATATCCCTGGAGGAAAAGACAGGAGAGAGAAAACAAAATACCACCTTATCCATTTTGATTAAGGAGTAGGTTAGACCATGCAATTAATAAGACAACAAAGTTGATTAAACCTTTGTCAGATAACCAGAAGGGGATTTAGTAATTACTGCTTGCTCTTAGGGGGTCCAGATTCCAGGGGGTACTTAGGGGGTCATAGTACTTACTTAAAGGGACAGCTTCCTTTAAGGGGAGAGAATTCTGGGAAGCACAGTGCCAGACACAGATGGAAGGGAGACTTGTGGAAACCATGGTTTATTTGCTATCCTAGGATGCTTTGCTATCTTTTTAATATAGAAGTTGACCTAGCTGAATGCCTTGGGTGGGGAAAACTTGTGCCATTTGTAGCAACCTTTTTCTTTACCAATGTCACTGACCTTTTCTAGTAGAAACACCATTTAGGTCTTCCTGTTTACTACCTACCAATAAACCTCACCTGGAAACATTTCATTTCTCTCTTGTTCAAGCTCCTTTATCTCCCTCTTTCATGGTAATTATGACTCTAAGACAGATATATATATAAGGTGCTATTAAAAATACCTTATAATAAAGAGAAAACCCTGAAAGAGCAAAATGAACCTGTCTCAAGGTTAAGAAACTGTCTTTTGTTGTACTGTACAAAGCAGAGGAACTCAAGGTTGCTCAAGCAGATGGTGGGGAGGAGAAAAGAAAGAGACAGTAAAAAAAAACCTGATTGTTCATTCTCTCTTAAATGGGTCAATGTGGGGCAAGAATGGGCTGGAAATCTTAGAATCGAGAGCTGGGAGGCCCTTTAGAGTGCATCCAATCCAACTCCTTCATCTGAAGAGCTGAGTAATACTTTATTCTCTACAAAGCCTTTAAAAGAGGTGTCATGGACACCAGGGACAGGGTTTTCACAGAAATAATAGAATCTCTGGGTGGAGAGGAACCTTAGAGCCATCTAGGACAGCTTGTATCAGATAAGAGACACAGAATGAGAAGGAGTGGACAGAAGGTCATGTGGCATAATGGAGCCTGGGAACTGTAGAAGCTTAGCGAGGAACATCCAAAGCATATTTGGAGCCCTACCATGGGGAATCCCAGACTGGCCCCTTGAGGACAGGCCCAGATCTAGCCCACAGTAAAGTCAGTGGTTATTGACTGACTGACAAACTCCCCCCAAATCCATTGGTGAAGAACAGTGGATAGGTCAAGTCTCTGTGGATTTGCAGAAGTATGGTGGCCAGAGCCAAATTCTGCTACTCTGCTCCTTGCCCTCCATGGCAAGAGGTAGCAGTTTTCTATGTGGCCTTTCTAAGTCTTCACGTACTTGAACTTTGGTCCGCAGGTTTATGGGTGAAATTCCTTTGGCTTGTTGGCAATGAGTAAATAAAGTATCCCTCCTGTCTTACCTATGAATCAACATATGAGAATGCAGGTAGGCCAGACCTTGCAAGGCACCATGGGCAATGGCAGCAATCTCTACTTCCTGAAGTGGTTTCTTATGGACTAAAGAGGAAAAGAAAAAGTGAACAGTGGGTTTTGTTAATTCCCAACACCATCTCAAATTTGCAGTTTGAAGGACAGAATCCTCCAAATGACAATTTGTGAATAAAAGACCTCAGAAACCATATATCTCAATCCCCTCATTTCAGAGATGAGGGAGCAAGGACGAGGGTGTTGTCAAAGGGAGGGAGGATGAGTGGACTTGTCCAAGGTCTAAAGGCTTCAAGAAGCCAAGGTAGGATTTGAACCCAGGGCTTCTGGCTCCAAATCTAGGGTACCTCCAAATCTAGGGTACCACCTTGCTGCTATGACACAGTACAGTCCATCTACCCTACCAGAACCCAGTATAGTCAGAAGCACACCTCAAAAGGATATCACAGCCTGGGATTGAACTTGTATTGTTTCGTGGAACCACTTGAACTCTGGAGAGAGGACAGAGCCACAGAGATGGCTGAATCCAACAGGCCAGAGTTATGTTGCACTAGTCCCTGCTGACATTTTGAGTGCCGGGAGGGTTTTTTGGTCACATTATCTTCCTCTGCTCTAAAACCATCTATAATTATTTGTTCTAACTACAGGTTTTCATTATTTGTGCACTCAGCCAGCCAGCAGTTTCTATTCAGCTAGCAAGGAGGATATAAAGAGGAGGAAAAAAAAAGCAGTTGAACAGTTTTTACTTTTTTTACAAAGTACAAATTAGAAGAATCCTTCCAGGTGCTTGACAAATTTCCAAAAGTCTTTGGCACAACAAGATTTGTGGAAGAGAAGAACAGAAAAAGTGGGCATCACTGTAGAGTACTTTGGAAATGGATTTGTCCATTCAATGCCCAGCTTCTCCTTGGGTCTCTCAAGACTCAGGGCCCTTGAAAGTTGATCTTATTTTGAGCTGCTGAGATCACATATCATACCCAGTGGGTTTAAAAAAGCACACTTGTGCCCACAAATAGCCAAAAGCAAAAGCAGCCAAAAGAGGACATGGAAGCTCAGACTTTGAGAGAACTCCAAAGGTCAGTTTGCCCAACTTGCATCTGAATGGGAATCCCCTGCCATCTTCCCTGACAGGTGGTCATCCAGATGGCACTTGAGACCTCTAGGAAGGGAAAATCTGTTATATCTTGAGAGATAGCCCATTCTACTTCTAGATAGCCCTAATTGTTTCCAAACTTCCCCCTAATATACAGATGAAATCTTTCTGTAATATCCACTCATTGTTCCCAGTTTATTTCTCTGGGGCCTGTTTCTGTTCTGGACAAAAACTCTAAGAGTCTTCCCCTACCAGACTGATTCTTTGGTAAAGGCAAACTAGGTCATCTTTTGCCTCATTTCTTACCTAGCTTTAATCATTGAATGGGTGTTGCCTCAGACAAAGTGAGACCTGGGAAAGACCTTAAAAAGGCCAAGGTCTCCCACAGTCTTGGAGCCATCACAGTGACCTATGCCTTGCCACTGGACTAGACCCTGGAGGAGAGAGTAAGGCTGATGACTTTGCACAGCTCTGTCTCACTTAAATCCCATTCACTTGCAAGTCAAGAGATCACCCTCCTGAAGTTATTGGTTGTCTTGGAGAAGGAAGGACAAACCTCAACAACAATCTGGAGCCAAGCAGAACAACGTGACCATCTTCCAAGTACATGAAGACAGTAAGGTAGGACCACCCTTTGCAATATATCATTGAACCTTTAAAGTCTAATTGTTCATCATCTTTCCTTTTTCTGCTCATCAGATTAGATGGTTTGCAGGAAGAATTTCTGTCTCCATATTCTTAAGGAAGATTTTTTTGGGGGGGGTTATAAGATTAGAGATGGTATGTTTCTTTGAATTTTGTCATCATTTCTAAACTTCATCCAATTTTAATTGATTCAGGATCTTTAGGTTACTTGACAAATAAGTTTTTTTAAATGAGTCTCTCACTCTTGGAATTGACCCAAGCCCATATTAAGGGTATTGGAGAACACTTGAAGACAACTGTCAGGTTCTGCCAACCCCCAGAGTCTTCTGTTCTCCAGGTTGAAGGTTCCCAATTCTATTATGGCATGGCTCTCACCTCTCTGGTCAACCTTCTTTGGACATGCCCCCGTCTGACCATGTCTTTTGTAATGACATGTTTCAAACCACTCCTTAGGGAGAATGATACCAACCAGAGATAGGTAGAGTGTTGTAAAGATTGCTAGTGACTTTTATGTGCAGAGCACCCATTTATAACCTGAGCATCACCTGCAGTCCCTGAGCCACAGCCACCACCAATTTATTTCCCTTAGAAGCCTATTTCATACAAAATGACAAAGGGCAAAATATATTCAAGATTACTGTGAAGCAAGAAATGTTATTTTTGTTCTTACCTTCTAATAAGTCGGAAGCTGATCCTAAGCAGTATTCCATCACTAACTGTAATAGAATAAGAGGTCAGATTAACTGGAGTCCAGGTCCCCAGTTAGGGGTTGTGTGTGTGTGCGCACAGGAGCATATGTACACTCCTGTGTGTGGCTAAAGACCAAAGTGAGACTAAGGGCTCAGAATGGGGTGGCAGAGAAGGCAGTAATAACTGATTGTGTTTCTACTTAAAATTAAGTTCTAAAGGTTAATTAGATATGAATTTCTGTCCAATTTAAAAACATAAACAAGAATCTTTGGTAAAGTAGTTAAGAAGAAGAGTGTTAAAGAAAATTCATTTTGGACAATACGTGATCACCATTCAATCCAATGAATCAATCATTCAATCAACAAACATTTATTACATACTTACAATGAGCCAGACAGTGAGCTAAGTGATAGGGGAACAAGGATAGGGATAGGAACCGGTCCTAAGATTTTATTGGTGTGGAGAGCTCTCAGGTGAGGAAACTCCCCTTCCCAATGCAGGTGGGCACCATCTCTGCGACTTACAGGTCTTACAGAACCGTTATATCACCAAGGGGTTCCTTGACCTGCCAAAGGTCACAGCCAGTAGGAGTCAGAGGCAGGGCTAGAATCCAGATCTTCCTACAGATAAAGCTATACTATTTATTTAAAAAAAGCCAAGATGAATCAACAGTAAGACAAAGGAAAGGACCAGAACACAAGACTTCCTGGTTCTGAGGCCCTGTGGTTATCCACAGTGCAAAGACTTGTCCCTTGAGGGTACAATGGGAAAACAAAGAGAGTCCCCACCTACAAGGAGCTGGTCAATTAGGATATTAATTAGTTCTATCTCTCGTTACTTGGTGGGAGTCGTAATCATAGAAGGGACTTTAATCACAGCAGCAGCTGCAGAAAGCAGACAGTCTGAAAGGCCCATGAGCACATCTCCTGTTAAACATCGCTAGACTTGAGCTGAGGTGGGCACAGGAAACAAGATTTTTGCAGACTGTGGCATGGTTCATAAGCTATGAGCCAAGAGAAGGCATACTGACAGCCAGGGAGGTAAATCAAATATATCAGTGAGCAGCAAATGATCAATACGCACATTTTCCTGAGTCTCAAACAGTATAATCTGCTATAAGAGCGCATTACACAGTGCTTAATGCTTCACATTTCCAACTACATAATCGTACTTAATCTGGCTAGGTGTAAATTCATTACAGCTGCTTAAGGGTGACAAAATGCTTCTATGTATTATCTCATTGGACATCTCACAGTAATCACTTAGGGGGAATTATTATTGTCGCCATTTTATAGAGGAGGAAACTGAAGTTCTGAGAAGACCAGTATCAGAAGTGAGGATCAAACTGCTGATTTCCAGCCTGAAGCACTTTTTGTTACGTATACCAACCTGCCTCTACAATTGCCATGGATTTCCAGTATGGATGAAAAAGGATCCTATTAGCTGTATGACCTTGAGCAAGTTACTTAACCCCAGTTGCCTCCAGAAAAAAAAACAAAGGCATAGTCCTATGTCCTCAGGGATTTATATTCTTAAAGGTAAACAGATTCTGAGGGGGAGCTGGGAAGCTTTCCTTTGAATATAGAGGAAAATTATTTCAGCTGCAGGACATGAGTTTAGTTTTTCTAATTTGGTCATTCAAAGGCATTAAACAAAAAATGAAAACAAAAAGAACAAATTTCTTTCATGGTTTTTGGATGTTTGAAATTATTGAGGTTGCTGGTAATAATAACCACTCATATTCATATATGACTTTAAAGTTTACAAAGCATTTTCTTTAAAACCCTCCAAGAGAGCAAATGATGGTATTTTATTCCCATCTTCTAGAGAAGGAAACTGAGGTTTCTATAAGGCTTATCCAGGATCACACAGTGTCAGAGCTGGGATTTCTGTCCCAAGGTTCTCTACTGCATCCAGTCTCAGTGTTTTTCAGACTATGTGGTACCACCTAATCTCAGTTTATGAAGAATTGTCCTTCCACCCCAAACCCAGGCTCCTCTACATTATCTGAGGAGAGATCTTGGGAATGGGGGCCTGCCCACATTCCATTCTGAACACTGAGTGTGAGATCTTAGAAGCAAAGAATGCTAAGGAAGACCAACTTGGAAAAAAGACACTCAAGCATACGCAAAGAGATTTGGGATGTGGGGTGTTGCTAAGGAAGTTTCATTATCATTAAAAAGTATTTTTTAAGCACCCAGGTGTTACATTAAGTGCCCTATCTGTGAATCACAGGATCTCAATTGGAAAGAGTTTGGCAGTGGTAATTTAGTCCAAGCTGTACTTAGACAGGAATCCCTTTCATAGCATCCTGAACAATTGGTCCCCCAGTCTCATCTTGAAGAACTCCATTTATGGGGAGCCCATCTTCCTCTTGGGGGCAGTCCTTTCCCTGGTGGGATGGTTCTCATGAACAGATAGGAAGGCCTTCTTGACATCAAGACCTTCACCCTCTCTCCTCAGTGCTCCTGGTTCTGTCTTCTGGGTCAATAAGAACAAACCTAATCATTATATCCATGGTGTGAACTCAAGAGAAAAGGTCCCTGAAGACTGCACATTAACTTAGAAAACCACACACTAACATTATTGTATTTATTTTGATAAATATTTGCCAAATACACTTAAATTTGGTTTTTGGTGGGGGGGGCACACAGAAGCTTGGTAACTCTGCTTTGTTAACAGTCATTGAATTCAGTGATAGCCTGTGCTTAGCAGATCTCTCTGACTTAAACATGCCCAGTTCCTTCATGTGATCCTCAGCCCACCCCACCCTTCCACCCTTTCCCACTCTGGACAAAGAATCATTTATTAATATCCTGAGTTCAAATACAGTCTGACTATAGCACAATAGAGTGGGACAATCGCCTCTCTTATTCTAAACACTGGATGTCTAGATGATGCTCATTTGGCAAACACAGAAATGGCAAGTGAAACATTGAATGGAGGAATGTACTTAATAAATTATGGTTATGAGAATTGTGAGATGGAAGCAAAAACCCACTTGCTGCAAGTTAGGTTCTCACCTCCACCTTTCTTTAAAATATCCTGATGGATCTAACTTTTTCTTGTTCCTTGTGTGTCACTCCCCTGCTGCTCACACCTTCCCATTGAGATTACCTCCCATTTACATGGTATATACCTCGAGTGCCAGGTGTAAGCATGTGAGCTCCCTGAGGGCAGGGACCACAGTAGTGGTTTTTGTGTTGGGTTTTTTTTTTGGTCTTTTTTGGTATACCAACACAGTGCAAAGAACATAGTAAGAGTGAAATAAATATCTGCTGACTGTTGTTGATTGAAGAATGTTTAATCTCACAAATGCACCTCATACAATACATTTTCTGTGGCTAATAAACACAAACAACAGAAATAACTAGAGGATAATATTATCAGTCACTTCAGTCCTGTCTGGTTCTTCATGGTCCCATTTGGGTTCTTCTTGGCAGAGATACCGGAGTGGTTTGTATTTCCTTCTCCAGCTCATTTTACAGATGAGGAAACTGAGGCAAACAGAGTAAGGCCCTGGATCACACAGCTATTAAATATCTGAGGTTGGATTTGAACTCAGAAAGACAAGTCTTCTTCATTCCAGGCCCAGAACTCTATCCACTGTGCCACCTAGCTGCCCTTGTAGGGTAGTGGTGAGCAAATAAATAGCAAAGTTACCTCTGACTTACCCAGGCAGTGTGCTCTTTCAAGTAGCAGCCCTTATATTCAATGGTGTTGGGGTGCTTCAGCTGACGTAAAAATTTGACTTCCTTAAGAATATCCTGCCATTTCTGTGGTGAAGCAGAAAAGAATTTTAGTTCAAACAGAAAAGGCTTTTCAAATGTTCATATCTACAGCATCACATTCAATATTGAAAACATCTATATAGCACATATGCTAAACAGCAACTTAGGACATTGCATAAACCATGAATATGTTATATGAACTTTTATTATTACTTTAATTCAAATATGCAAATGCAATCTCTCATGCAACATATGAGAATAGAGCCATTCGACTAACCCTGATACTATCTGCATTGCCTCTGACTTAATTAAATCCACTTCAAAACAGACTGGAGTGAGCTAGACCAATGGGCATACTTGTTTCAGCCTTGTGTGGAAAGAAAAAAGATGTGTTAAAGGAATGTCTGAAAAACTCATTCCCGCTGTCACAGGAAAGCCCCTGTAACGTGCTTCATTTAGGACCCGTTTAAATACAGAATTGCCTTGATCTTACCTCATTGGTTTGTTTCCCAGTGTAAGACATTTTCTTAATGGCCACCACTTCATTGGTGTGGGAATTTGTGGCCTACACGAAGAGGAGCAAAGGGAAATGAGAATTAGTAGGAGACGAGGGATGTGAGACGAAATATTAAACTTGTAGGTTTTTCTATGACCTCTTAAAACTCTGGCTCACAGAACGGAGAGGTCCCACCTTTGGAAATCTATCCATCTCGGCTCCTTGGACGCACCAAGACAGAACTTTGGCCCAACTTTATGAGACATCTTCACTCTCTTCCTTTTGCCTCCCATACAGTTTGCATAAAAGTAAAATGATTCTACAATCAACAATTGCATCTGTACCAAGAACTCCAATCTTGTTTTTCCCAGTAGATTGATTTTTTTACATGGAAAATTTGGAAGGTAATCGATTGTGGTGTCTAAGGTTCTCATAAAACTGCCATAGCTTACTCCTACCCCCACCAACCAATGTAGTTTTTAACTAAAGCAAACTACTTGTGTAATCTTTCTCCTTGCTCTCCCCGCCCTGCCTCCGTGTATTTAAGAGCTTTAAAAATAATTTCTCCAAGATTTTAGAAAGACAAACTTGAGATATGAAAAGACCATCTAAAGTTGACCATCTTTTTTACTGTCTCTCTCCCTCCTTTCTTTCTTCCCCTCCCTCCCTCCTTTCTTTCTTCTCCTCCCTCCCTCCTTTCTTTCTTCTCCTCCCTCCCTCCTTTCTTTCTTCTCCTCCCTCCCTCCTTTCTTTCTTCTCCTCCCTCCCTCCTTTCTTTCTTCTCCTCCCTCCCTCCTTTCTTTCTTCTCCTCCCTCCCTCCTTTCTTTCTTCTCCTCCCTCCCTCCTTTCTTTCTTCCCCTCCCTCCCTCCTTTCTTTCTTCCCCTCCCTCCCTCCTTTCTTTCTTCCCCTCCCTCCCTCCTTTCTTTCTTCTCCCCCTCCCTCTTTTCTTTCTTCCCCTCCCTCCCTCCTTTCTTTCTTCCCCTCCCTCCCTCCTTTCTTTCTTCCCCTCCCTCCCTCCTTTCTTTCTTCTCCTCCCTCCCTCCTTTCTTTCTTCTCCTCCCTCCCTCCTTTCTTTCTTCTCCTCCCTCCCTCCTTTCTTTCTTCCCCTCCCTCCCTCCTTTCTTTCTTCTCCTCCCTCCCTCTCTCCCTCCTATATTTCCACTTAAATGTAATTAGACCACATTATTACCTAATAGTTTATTAAGGGTTATTTATAATCAATGATGATTTGCAGTCAGAAAAGTAGGGGAAAAAAAGAAAACTCAACCCAATGATGAGCTTTAGCTATCCAAACCAAGAATAACATTTACAAAGTGGTGGTTCATTGAACTTGACAAGTTCACCTGCCCACCAAAGCATCCAGTTTACTGAGACTGTCAGAAAATCATCTATGGAGGGAAGGGGTGGAAAATAAAAGTCTGGAAATATCACTGGAAAATCAGTTTCTTGTGGGTCTATCTCTAGTTTCACAGAATTTCCAGTCTTACCTTAACAAGGGTGTAACTAAGAGTTACTTAAGTTTATCCTTCCTTCAGTTAATTTAAATAAAAAATGAATTTTTGCTGGGAAGAAAAATACTCTCAATGGCCTCTCATCAGCCCAACATAAACACATGAAGCTCCTCAAACATCCCAATCAAAGATTTGAATTCAGTTTGAATCTAGAAGCCAAACTCCATGTTAAACCCCATTCTGAAAGACTAGCCTTAGTAGTTCTAAATAAAAGAGTGGATGGACTTCAACAGCAATTGTTAAGAGAAGCATATTGAAAGGTTACATAGCTAAGGCTTCCAAACAATATTAGAGCAAGCTTCCACTGTGTCAGACATTTTAATCTAATTCCACAAACTGTTATGGAGCTCCTACTATGTGAAAAGCAGTGTTCTGGGTGGAGATCACATCAGCTTTTAGGCCTACATGATGAATTGAATCCATTTATATCAGGGTTGAAGAGAAAGTCATAGAAACATAGATTTAAAACAGTGGTGTCAAATTCAAATAGAAACAAGGCCTCTAGGCCACAGTCTGACTTAGGAAACCACACAGGTTTATCTGTTCTTTTTTTGTTGTTGTTGTTGTTAATATATCAACACACTAAAATCAGATGGGAACGACATTTTGATTTGGTGTAAGCCTATGGGCTACATGCAGTCTGCAAGCTCTATGTCAGACACCTCTGCTTTAGGCTGGAAAGGACTTTAGAGCTGCACCCTCCCATTTCACACATGAGGAAACTGAGTGACACAAGGGATTTGTCCAGGGACACACATCTACAAGTGTCTGAGGAAGGATTTAAACTCAGGTCCTGATTCTGGCACCATTTAAAATAATTTCAGTATCATTTAATGTAGAATGTTTTCCAGGATATAAAATATAAATGGATAATTCAACTAGGCCGGGGTGGGGAACCTGTGGTCTCGAGGCCACAGGTTCTCCATCCCTCAACTAGTCAATAGGAACAATACTGCCAGAAATAAATGACTGAATTTTTTATTTATTGAATATTATATTATATCTTCAGAATCTATCTTTGCCTTAGTTAAGACTCAACTTCATAGCCTTTTTTGCTTTAAATTTCGTAAAGAACTAATAAGTATGTGGACCTCTGCTAGATTCTGGGGAACAGAGATGAAAATAAAATCACACACACATAGTGATGTGTATATACAGAGTAAAGGAATTTTTTGAGGAAGAGGAGGAGGAGATGCTAGCCACTGGATGGAGGAGGGAAAAGAAACTGAATTGGAGATTTCATCACTTCTTATGACTCAATTAGAATCCACATTCATATACCATGATTTGTTTAGCTATTCTCCAACAGGTCAATGTCCCCTTAGTTTCCAATTCATTGTTGCTACAAATATTTTTATACACAAGGATGTTTTCCTTCTTCCTCTGATGTCTTTAGGGAGATCTGTGTAAAAGGGGTTTTGCTGAGTTAAAGGGATGAATAGTCTAATGACATTTTAGGCACAGTTTGAAACTGCTGACCAGAATGGTTAGACCAATTCACTATCCTACCATCAATGAACAAGTGTACTTGTTTTCCTCTGGCCCCTTGAGTTTGGCTATTTTTCTGTCTTCCATCTTTGCCAACATAATGAGTAATATGTGGAGCCTGAGTTACACTTTGAAGGAAAAGAAAGATTCTGAAAGGTGGAGGTAAGGAGAGAAAGGCTTTCAGATATGGGTGATAGTCTGTGCAAAGGTGCCAAGGAAGGAGATGAATATTACATATGAGAAAAAGCAAGTAGCTGTTTGGAATGTAGAATATATGAGAGGGAATGATGTGTCATCAGTCTGGAAAGATAGTCTACAACCAAATGATAAAAAACTTTAAATGCCAGATAGAAGAGTTTATATTTTATCCTGAAAGTAAGAAGGAATCAACTGAAGCTTTACAATTTTTCTTATTTTTGTCCCTTCTGACAATGGAACAGCAGAAGAAAACCCTTGTAATGAATACACACAGTCAAACAGAGTGACTTCTCTCTATGACCATGCCTAAAAATGGGATCATTCTGAACTTTGAATCTATTGCCTCTCTGACAGGAGGTGGGTACTATGTTCATCACCAGTTCTCTGGAGTTATAATTTGTTATAGCACTCATCAGAGTTCTAGAGTCTGTCAAAATAGATTTGTTTATAATGTTGTCCTTGCATCATTTTTTTCCTAATTTGGCACACTTTGCTTTTTAATCAATTAATAGAGGTCTTCTCAGTGGCATTTATTCCCATTTTTGTAAATATGAGTGATTTTGAAATTAATTTCCACATAATTATTGATGGTTTGGATTTCCTAACTGGAAAACTGCTTGTTCATATCCTTTGACTCTCTATTGGGAAATGATTTTTTGTCCTATAAATATGAATCAACTCCTTCTACATCTTGGATAGGAGATGTTTATCAGGGAAACATGCTTAGTTTTTTTTCTTTTCATTTTCCAATGTTCCCCCAAAGATTTGCTTCCCTTCCAGTTGTAACCACATTGCTTGTGCTCAAGCAAAAACTTTTAAAATGTCATGCAATCAAAACTGACCATTTTATTTTGCGTGACCTTCTCAGTTCCTTGTTCAGTTATGAAATCTACCCTTACTCATAGATCAGAAAGGCAATTTCTTCCTTGCTTTTATAATTTGTTTATATTATCATTTTCTATGTCTATTCATGTATATCTTTGGAACTTATTGTGGTATAGAGTGTAAGGTGCTGGTATATATTTAATTTCTTCCAGAGGGCTTTTCGGTTTCCCCAGCAATTTTTAAAAAATGATTCCTGTCCCCAGTAACTGGGGTCTTTGGGCTCATCAAACACTATGCTACTGTGTTTGTTTGCTTCTGTATGGTCTACATCTACTTATCAACCTTTATTTTTTAGTCAGTAACAATCATTTTGATGATTAATGCCTTGTAGTAGTTTGAGATCTGATTCTGCTAGTCCTATTTTTTTCTCACTTTTTCATGATAACTTTAAAAAATTTTTTGACCTTTTCTTCCTCTAGATGACTTACATAATATTTTTCTTTGTCTCAAAATTATTATTTGGTAATCTGGTACAGTACTAAGTAAATTAATTTAAGTAATTTAGTAATATTTATCATATCAGCATCACCTACCTATAGACAATGACTATGTTCCCAATTATTTAGGGTTTTGTTCTTTATTGTTTTTGGTTGTGTCCCAGTAGATAGACACTCAAATATTTTTTGCCATCTTAGTTATTTTGAATGGAATTTTGTTTTTTGTCTCTTCCTTCTGGGTTTAGATTGTGAGCTCCTTAAGGGTAGGGACCATCTTTTACCTCTTTTTGTATTTCTAGTGCTAAGAATAGTGCCTGGCACACAGCAGGAAAACAAACGTTTATTGACTTGACTTTTGTTGATAAGATACAGAAATAGTGATGATTTTTGTGGATTTGTTTTATATTCTGCAACTTTGTTGAATTTATGAGCAGTTTCAATTAATTTTTAGTTGACTCTTTAGGACTCTCTAGATAATTATATCATCTGTAAAAAGTGAGTATTCTCTCCTCTCTGCCTCCATTTATTCCCTTGATTTCTCTTTCTTCTCTTATTTTCATAGCAAGAATTTCCAGAACTAATAGTAGTCGTGATAATGGGAATCCTTATTTTACCTCTGATTTTATTGGAAAGACCTTTAAATTTTCTTCATAACATATAATGCCTAGTCTTGGTTTCTGACAGATGTTATTCATTATATTAAGGATTATATTAAGCATTTATTCCTATACTTTCTAAGAAAATGCACACACACAGAGAAATAAGTGTTGGATTTTGTTCAAAGCTCTTTCACATCTATTGATATAATTATTAAGTTTTACTATTTACATTGACAATTTTTTTTAACGTTCACAGTTTCCCTTATATTGAGCCAATCCTGAATTACAAGTATAAATCCTCATTACCATATATAATCATTTTAATATAACATTCAAAATTTTTATGTCAACCTTCATTGGGGATATTAATCTATAGTTTTATTTTTGTTTCATCTCCTTCTGGTTTAGGTATCAAGATTAAAACAGGTTACATAATATTGGTGTTAACTATTCTTAGAATAGAAATCACTTGAAAATCCAAGAGGCCTGGAGGTTTTGTTGTTTGTGAGTACATTTATGACTCGTTTAGCTTCTTTTTCAAATAGTGGGCTATTTAACCATTTTTTCCCCCTGCTAAAATGGGTATTTTATATTACTGTAAATATTTATCCATTTCATCTAAGTTAGAAGTTTTGTTAGCATAAAATTAGGCGAAATAATTTCCATAATTACTTTACTTTGTCAATTGTTGGAATTATCCTTTTGCATTTTTGATAAAATTGATCTTCCTCTTTTTTTGAAGCAGATTAGCTATTTATCTATCTTTCTAGTACTTTTTTCAATAAAGCAGCTCCTTGTTTTATTTATCAATGCGATTTTTTTTTGCTTTCAATTCTTTAGTCTCTGATTTTTAGAAGTTTTACTTTGTTGTTTAGTTAGATTTACCATTTTCTGCTGCATATCTAATTCATTGATTTGTTCTTTCTTTTCTTGTTGATGAAAGAGTTTTAGAGATACAAATTTTCTCCTAAGAATCACATTAGCTATATTCCATAAGTTTTGGTATGTTGTTTCATTAATGTCATTTTTTTTGGATGAAATTTTCTATTGTTTCTATACTTTTCTTTTTTGATTCACTAGTTCCTAAGGTCATGTTACTTAGGTTCCAATTGATTTTTAATCCTTTCCTCAAGGGACTTTTATTTAATATAATTTTTATTGCAAATGACCAATAAATCATGGGTTGAATATTTCTAGTTTTTTGTATCATTGGTGAGGTCTATATGTTCAAATACATAATAAATTTTTTAAAGATGCATGAATGGCTGAGAGGTATTCTGTTCTCAATTAGTAATTACCATGTATCTACTCTCTTTTTCTAAAGTTTTATTCAAGTCCTTGAATTCTTCTGTGCTTATATTTTGGTTAAATTATTTCAGGTCTGCAAAGGGTATGTTGAATTTCTCTAAAGTTACAGTCTTAATGTCTATTTATCCCTGCCATCTGATTAACTTTTAAGTGTTTCATGTATAGATATTATATATTGATACTGATTCAATATTTACGGTGACTTTAAGTATAATGCAGTTTCTCTGAAATGTAATTTTATTATTTGTATATTTAACACAGATGCACCTGAAATTGTGATCACTACCTTTGGTTTTGAGTTCAGATAAGCATAATAGATATTACTTAAGTCTTTCATTTTAATTCTATGTAAATTTTTATGTTTCAAGTATGTTTTTTTATAAGCAGCATATTGTTGGATTGCCCTGTTTCTGTTCCCAAGATTTTATTTTTCTTTTCCTTTTAATTCCCCTACCCCCTCACCAATCCAGTATTTTACTCACACCTATTCTGTTATCTCTCCTGCCCTCCCTCACATCCCACTATTGTCTTATTTCTTCCTTTTAGAATTTGATGTATTTCTATACTGCAATCTCTGTGTGTGTCTCTCTGTGTAAACTTGTGTTTAAATTTCCTTTGTCCAGTTCAGAGAAAAGTGAGATTCATAGGGTGCCCATTCCCTCCCACTTCTGCCATCAAATCTGAACTCACTTCACCTTATGCTCCTTTATTATTTGAGGTTGTGATTTTCCTCCTTTTTGTCTTCTTTCTTTACAATATAGTCCTTTATCCTTCCTGTTTTCAATTTCTTCTAAGATTATCAAAATAGAACAGAACCACTGCCAGATCTTCTCCATCTTATTTATAGTTCTTTATGATACTTGAAGGTATTAGGATATTGAGAAGACTGTTCATCTGACTCTATTAAAATGCCAATAACTCATACTCATATAGCTCCTTCAAAATGAACAAATGTATCCCTTTCCTTATTTCTCTTGATTTCTGCATTTCCATTTTAAAGTGTCTGCTCAGGAATGCTTAGAAACCCTCTATTTTATTAAAGGAACACATACTTCCCTGTAGCATATTTTGATTTTTATGGATAAGTTACTCTTGCTTGTAAAACTTTCATCTTTCAAAATATATTCCAATCTCTTCTTTTCTTGCTTGTGGAAGCTCTCAAGCCTTTTTGGGTCCTATCTGTGGCTCTTGGTACCTGAACTATTTTTTTTTTTTGGCTGTCTGCAGTGTTTTTTCCTTTGAACTAAGGGCTCAGGATTTTGGTTATGATGTTCTTGGAACTAATAGGTTTTTCCCCAGAAGTGACTGGTGAATTTAAAATTTTAAATTTACACTGTGGTTCTAAGAGATCTGCAAAGTTTTCATATGGTTTTCAAGCTTTTGTAGGGGTTGTGATTTTCAGGCAGTCCAATAATTCTGAGATTCTCTCCTTGACCTGTTCTTTTTTTTTAGGTCAGTTATTTTTTATGTTATATTTCCAACATTTTCATTTTTTAAAAAAGTTCAGTCTTTTGATTTTGTTTTTAATATATCATGTTGTCTCACTGAATTGTTTTTTTTTTCTGTTCATCTCATTGTAGTTTTCAGCAGAAACTTAGTTTTTAGGTAAGATTTCCTTCTGTCTGTTTAAAGGTGTTGATTCTTCCAGCTCTTCTTTCCTCCTAACTATATCTCTTGTTTCCTTTTTTCTGGGTACTCTTGCAGTCTTGGTAGCTAGGATATTTTTTTCCTTTCAGAGTCTACTTAGACTTATAAAGTTATTCTTTTTTTATAGGTTTACCCCTCGGGCATCTTTCCATCCAAGGTATTTCTTCATTACATTTGGCCTTTTCTTTGGTTTGCTCATATAACTAAGCTCAGTGTCTGGGTTGGAGGCTTATATTTAGGTCTAATTCCTCACATACACCTTGGGATATATGGGATATTCAAGGAGAACTAGCATCTCTGGTGTGAGGGCTTGCTGATCCCTCTTCAGGGTGCTCATCCACCTTTGGTCCATCTGCTACCCAACTCTCACCAGGCAATTGATAGGTCTCAAACCCATCAGTGAATTAGGAGGATGACTATTCCCTAGTGGAGTGGGTGGATGAGACCAATTTGTTCCAATGGCCATGAAGGTGACTGAAGCAGGCGCTGTGGAATGCTTAGAGCATGGTCAGATGTCAAAGAAGCCAAGGTCACCCACCGCATCCTGGGCCATTACCAGTCATCTAGACTTTTGTCCTACCACTGGACTTCAACGATTCTGGAAGAGAGAGTAAGGCTAATGGCTTTGTGCAGCTCTGCTTCACCTAAATCCAATTTACCTGCAAGTCAAGACGTTGCCCCATGATATCACTGGTCCTCTTTGAAAATGAAGAATGACAAAAGCTCTGCCCTGTGGGATGAGGTACTTTCATACTGCGTAGAACCTTCCATCTACCCTGGTTTGTCTCTTTCCAGGACTTTTGTAGGATTCTGGAAGACTTTTTTTTTAAAAGTCCTGGTCCAGTGGAGATTAGAGCTGATTCTTTTTAATGTCTAAAATTGTGCATTTTTAGAGCATTACAGGGGATGTTGGTGGGGAGGAAGATGGTGAATTCTATTTTGGATATGTTGGGTTTAAAATGGCTATAGAATACCTAGGTGGATCTATCTAGGAGGTAGTTGGTACTATGGCTTTGGAACTCAAAAGAGGCATGAGGGCTGGATCTGCACAGAAATCATAACTGAATCACAGAAGCTGATAAAATCATTAAGAGAAAGAGAGAATGTAGAGAACTAAGAAAGGATGTCCCAGTAGGGAGCCAAAGGGTACCAATGAAAAGAGGGTGGAATATGGACGGATTCTTAAGCAAAAGAGACCTTAGGAAAAGTGAATAGACAGGAATAAGGAGAAATAGGAGAAAGCAACATCTTGAAACCCAGGGAGAAAGAAGTGGTCAGTTCTGTCCAGAGATTCCAAGAGGTCAAGAAAGATCAGCCAGCACTGTTCATTGAATCTGGCAGCTAAGACATCACCAGTAACCTTAGGGAGAATAATGGTAAAGTTGGAAGCCAGCTTTTAAGGGTTTGAGAAGTGACTGGAAGGTAAGGAAGTGAAGGCAATAAATATGGACCTCCTTTTTTAAATAAAGAATAACTAGCCAGCATTTATAAAGTTTGTTAAGATTTGCAAAATAAAGTGTTACATATCTTCTCATTTGAGCCTCATAAGAACCTAATGGAAGCAGGTGCTATTATTGTCACTATTTTACAGGTGAGAAAACTGAAGCCAAAAAGATTAGGGGTTTGCCCAGGGTCACAGTTAGTAAGTATCTGAGACACGATTTGAACTCAGGTCTAGTTGTTGACAGTTTGGCAGTGAAAGGGAGAAAAAAATTAGGATAATAGCTTAAGGAAATGGCAAAGTCAAGTGAAGTTTGAAGTAAGAACAAATATGTTAAAAACTGAAACCAACATTGAAGCTACCAAGTAACTGCATTTGGGACAATAAAAAAGTAAAGTTATTTAAATTATGTGGGTGAGTGAAGGTATTTTGAGCTCAACAAAGTAGCACCACAAACCTATACCTTCATAGTCTTATATAAGGGGATCCAAGATGAATACATTAATCCCTTGTCCTATTTTCCTCCATCCCAGATATAATTATGACTTACCTTTTAATCCTGTACTAATTTCTCAATTTACATATATAAACCCAAATCCATGGAAATGTTCCACTGAGTTATTTTCATGGTTGATAGGGAAGGTCTATCCCTCGAATATGGTAAAAATGTTTTCCAGAAAATCTACTCTATTGGCCAATACCTGCTTGTATTCAATAACAGCCATTTCTTCTAGATTCTATACATCTACTCTCATTCAAAGGAGGCTCTAGGAGCAGGGCCAGTCTGCTAATCAATCTAAGTAGGTTTCTTGGCATCTACCTTTGCCAAGTAGTCACAATGTGACTAAAGAGTCAAGGAACAGGATTGTAATATCGACATTTTAATGCCTCAATTGCCATATTCAGGTCATTATATAGTTTATCCAGATGGCTAGAATCCATAAGCAGTCCATAAGAAGTGCTATAAAACATCACATTTTCTGGCCTCAATCTAATTTTTCAACACATTGATAGTATCTTCCAGGAGACTGCAATGTGAATTGCCAAGACTGCTACAGGATTCATCTATTGATGGGGTAAGGGATGGGCTACAGATATCAATGTTTCTGTGACCAATAGGAGAAGTTCATCATTGAGAATTTTCCTGAGCATATTCTTCTGAATGAACTCAAGGCTTGAATCCATTTAAAATTCCCTAATAGAAATTGTACATTTCTTATGTTTCACCTGTTTGTATTCTTTTCCTCTCTTGTATAAATACCTTCTATGCTTTGGTTTGGGGTAATATAATGTTCTCTTCTGCAGACTAGGGTCTTAACCACAAAATTTTTAAGAACTGTATTTCAATCTAATTGGTTTCCTTTGTAATCCAATATATTTTATTTTATTCATTTCCAAACATTACAAAGAGTCCATTAGCTCCACTACTCTCCCAAATGAGTCCATGACACACACAAAAATCAAGAAGTCCTGTTTTGATTGGTATTGGCTATTTGGTTAAGTCAAATTTAACATTATCTACTTTTCTACTGCCAGCAACATGAACTCTTTGGCCATGGCATCCATCTGTCTTTGTTAAAGGCAAAAACAAAATGGCCTTTGATCTCATGTGGTTTTCTTTCTTTTTCCATATTGATAATGGCGTAGTGGAAAAAAAAAAGAGTGGATGGTAGTAAAAATCATATAGTGTTCATATTTTTCTGCTACTGCTACTGCTCTGAATGTAAGATTATTGCCAAAAACAATGAGGTTCTATCCTAATAGAGGCACTGAACCATGTCAATATCAATACTTTCTTCCTACGAAAGAAACAAGATGATACTAAGAAACTGTAGCAAAACACTTAGAAAAGATCACACAAGAAAGGACAATTAATTACATAAAATTAAAATGGTTTTACACAGACAATCCAATACAGCTAAGGGAAAACATTAACTGGGAAAAACCTTTACCTCAAGTTTCTGATAAAGGTCTGATATCCAAATTATATAAGGAATTGATTCAAATTAACAATAAATATAACAATCTTCAAATTTATAACAATAAATCTCTCAAGTGGCAAATATGCAAAAGATATGAATATTAAGGGAAGACATCCAACTATCAAAAAATCAAATGAAATGTAATCTACTGATAAGTTTATTTATTGATTCAAGTGATCAATAAACCATATGAAATCATGTCATATGAAAAAATGCTCCAAATCACTAATAATCATAGAAATGCAAATTAAAGCAACTCTGAGGTTTCATCTCACACCCATATGTTTAACAAAATTGACAAAAATGAAAATGACAATTATTGGAAGGGCTATCAGAAAGCAGGTACCGTGGTACAATGAGGCAGCTGTGGATTGATCCAGCTATTCTGGGAAGTAATACAGAACCATATCTCTATAATCACTACAATGTGCACCCTCTTTGGCCCAGAAATACCACATTCCTTGGTTGATATCCTATGGAGATTGAAGAATAAGAGAAGGTACTCCCTGCCCCCAAGAAGCTCACCTTCTAACAGAGATACTCTAGATCTCATTGAGAAGACTCTGCAGCCGTCTGGGGCTGCACTCAGTCAGCACAGCATCAGCCACAGACAGGAGCAAGTACAGAACCTCATACTTTCTAAGGGGTTTCTCCTCTGTCCAGACCTGGCTCATGCCAGGCATTGTCCTGTCTTATGCATCATGGTTTATAGTCAGAGAATCATTATAAAACGTTATTTCTGTGATTGTGTCTGTCAAGGACTCTTGTTTGCTCTCAATGTGTGAGGGAGAAACACATTGCTAGAGGATAGGGCGTGCTTTGCACAACTCAGTCAAAACAAATTTATGTAATTAAGGAATGATCTTGCATTCCACGTACTTTTCAGCCAGCTCTGTATAAGCTATAAAGATATAGTTTACTCCAGAAGACTTTCTGCAGCAGCCTGCCTATTCCCTTTGGTACTGAGGTGCTGGAGGCCAAATATGGCAGTTAGTGTTGTCATTAGTGCAGCCCATGCATCATACTCATGCCCTCCCACCAGAATACAGGCCCTGTCTCTGGGACCCTGGACCCTAATAGAAGAGATTTAACTTTTATTGGCCAGAACCAGGCCTCCACTTTACTTCCTGGCTCTGGAACTCTATTACTATGTAGTAGTAGAAGGGTCTTTCTTTTCTCTGGGAGACAATCAAGGTTAAGTGACTTGTCCAGGGTCACACAACTAGTAATATTCTGAGGCCAAATTTGAACTTAGGTCCTCCTGACCCCTGCACTGTTGCTCTATCCACTGAACCACCTAGCTGATCCTAGGAGAAGGGTCTTGAGCAGCATCCAGGCAGACTTGGGGCTGAACTGCCTCAGAAGGCAAAGCCAAACAATTGCTGAAGATGAAGATTCGCTCTGGTACATCTTACTCACTGGGCCTGTTCTTTGGCTCCCAGGCCCTGCCCAGACTCTGGTCTATGAGACAATTATAACACTGGGGTATAATGGGCAAAGTTGGGCCAGCCCAAGAGGTGCACATGCCTGGACAAGTTCAAGTTTATAACTGGAGAGATGCCTCCCAATGACACAGTCAGTTCATTTAGATGCTGCTGTCAAAATAATCCTCAATTCAAGAAGATGCTGGTGCCCAGAAGGGCACCAGACTGCACTACAACTCTACGATTAACAATGAACTACTCTGCCCCTCGCTTAGCCCCGGCAGACAGCAGTGACTTTCAGATCTCTTCTTACAAGGCTGCTTTGTCAGGTTTTTTTCTTCGAAGTCATTGTAATAAGCCTGTTCCACATACAGGGAGACGGCTCGGGTGACCCATTTAATGACTGGCCTGCTTGGGGTAGCTTTTCTAGTACTAAGGGTGGAGTGTCTCTAGCTCCTTCCTACAAAGAGGTAGCTGAATCTTTCTCATAAACAATGGAATACAGCTGTAAGGTGGCTTGCTGGGGTTAAGATCATATTCTGTGGCAAGTTAATTGTTCTACATAAGATAAAAATCTCTGCCCTTTAATTCCATTTGATTCAATTCAACCAGCATTTATGAAGTGCCTACTACTTGCCATGTGCTAGGGCTACACGGGATGAGAATGAGACACTTCTTTAAAAGAGCACACAGTTTTCTGGAGGTAATAAAGGGTGTCCAGGAAAGGCTTTATGCAGAAAATGCTGCCTAGGCAGCATATGAAGGGAGGAGAGGAGTCTATGAAGTCAAGGGAAGGAAAGAGTACATTCTAGTCATGTGGGATGGCTGGTTCCAGGCACAGAGATCATGATGTGCTGTGTGTGAGAAATAGAGAATAGGCCAGTTGGCTGAATCTCAGAGTGTGGGAGGGGACATAACATCCATTGAGGCTGGAAACATAGCTTGGGGCCAGGGTGTGTTGGGCATTAAAAGCTAAAAAGAAGAATTTATATTTGGAGTCAGTGCAGAGGATGACACAAAAATGAGACATTAATTAGAGGGTCATGATCTCAAAAGCAGGAAAGGGAGGCCAGGGAAGGCTGGGAGGGGGGAGGAGTGAGTGGAGGCTGCAGTGAGGACAGAGGACAGGGGTGGGAGGGGTGCAGAGGGAGACATGGAAAATAGGAGGCTTGGTCAGAGAGAACAACTTCATGGTCCTAGATCATGTAGCTGATGAGGTCAAGGAGACAGTCACCACTATGTACAGCTGAGATGGAGTGAGGGCATAGATCATGGAAACTGGGAAGGCTGAGCTGGAAAGCAAGGATCGTTGAGAGGACATCAACACGTAGATATCATACTGTAGTCTCTGAGTATAAGGGCAGAGACTGGGGTGGAGAGAAAGGCTATGAGTCAGCTAGCAGAAACCTTGAGGAAGGCCTGAGAATGACCTGAGGGCTGATTATTCTGAGTGGAATGAACCTACAAGGACTGAATCACGGTAGCAGAAGAAGGGTGTGCAATAAGGAGCAAGGTGTTACCCCACCTTCAACTAGCCCAGTGTACTGGGGGTAAATGGGAGAAGGTAGACTCACGGATGGAGAATATAGGTAGGGAGCCTGGTTGGAGGAGAGAGGTTTCTATTACTTCCTCACTCTCTCTGGCAAATCCTCCAATCCTGGCCTTACCATCTTCACCCTCTGACCAGCTGTGCTAGATGAGCTACAACTATACCTTCAGGAGGTACTACGAAGATATACCTTTCAAATCCAACTTTTGCTCTTACTGGAGGCAAGATTCTATCCTGTAAAATACATATAAAGATATGAATTTAGCTTGTCAGTCATTCAGTAAGCATTTATTAGACTCTTACTGTGTGTCAGGCAGTGGTGACAGAGAATGGTGAAAATATGGTCCTTACCCTCAAGGAACTCTCATTCTAATGGGAGACAACATACAAAAAAAATTATACACGTAAATTACGTAGAGTATAAATGGAAAGTAAAGTGAGAGGGAAGGCAGTGGAATACTAGGGTAGAGGAATGATTGGGAAAGGTTTCTGCACTAATTGGGATTTGAGTCTTGAAAGAAGTTGGGGAAGCTAGGGGGCAGGGGTGACTAGGGAGAACATTCCTGGAATGCTACAAAGGCATAGAGACAGAAGATGGAGAGTAGCCAGCAAGGAGGCTAGGATAGCTGCATCATAGCATGTGTGGAGGGGAGTTAAGATGGGTGGAAAGGAAAGAAAGGGCCAGGAAATGAAGGTTTTTAAATGACAGACAGAGTTTAGACTTGGTCCTTAAGGTAATAGGGAGTTACTGGAGTTTATTGACTGGAGGACTGACATGGTCAGACCTGCCTGAGCTCTAGATAATCACCTTGATAGCTAAGGAGTGGATGTATGGGAGAGGGCCGAGACTTAACGCAGGGAGATTGACCAGAAAAATTATTCCAGTAGTGAGTGCTGATGAGGGCCTGCACTAGGGTGACAGCTATGTGAGTGAAGGGGGCACACACTGGAGATGCTGTGAAAGTGAAAAAGCCCAAGCAGAGTTACTGACTTTGTACGTATTTGCATTTATTCACCTTGTACTTACGCTGCATGTATTCTGATGTGTACTTGTCTTTCTCGTTAGAATATAGGCTTCTTGAGGACAGGAAATACTTTATCCTTTGAACTTGTATCCCCAGCCCTTTGCACAGTGCCTGGCACATAGTAGGCAGTTTATGAACACTCACTGACTGAGTGACGGATTAAGGTTGCTTTGATGTAGCCAATGAACTGAATTTTTACAAAGATACTCACAAAATAAACAGCTCCAAAGCTTCCATGTCCAATTTCATGGAGATCAACAAAAATCTCCTCAGGATCCTCCTTATAGAACAGGTCTGCTATCTCTGGGTCCTTCAGCACCCCTTTGCGCATGGTGAAGACTATTACAACCTCTGCTTGTCAAGATCCCATTCAGTTTTCCCCTTCATTGACAAAGGAATTCTTGAAAATCCTTCAGCACCTAAAGAGAAATATACTTCATCATTAGTTTATTTCCAGTGCAGATTTTGTTTTCCCCATCCAGAGGGTTTAAAAATTACATTAGAGGAATATAGGTCAAAACTGACATAGTTTATGTTTTTTCCTTCTCATGTCTTTTAAAAACTCCATTCATTAATATATCTTAAACATTCTTTTTATTTTTAATTTCGATTTCCAAATCTTCTTCCACCCACCCTTCCCCAACCACTGAGAAAACAACCAACTATACGTGTAAAATCATGGCATAATTTAAAAAAAAGTTCTTGGTCGAATTATTGGTCAACCAAAGGCATGAGGATAACTAATATTCTGATTTTAGGTAACTCAGTAGCTCTTTATCACTTGCCAGAAAGAGACTTCTGCAATTCTGAAGCTATGTTAACGTAAACTGAAAGAGAGTAGTTGTTCCGTTGCTATGGAAAACATCCTGTTCTCAAGGTTTCTATTAATAAGAGGGTACCACTTTTGATATTTCCAAATGCTGACTGACCAGCTTATTTGCATACCGTTTTTTGTTGTTAACAGCACAATTTTTTAAGGGAAAAAAAAATAAAGTATAGCCTTTCACATAATTTGTCATAAACAACCCTAAAGGTATTTAACTGTCAAACTTGTCACATGAGAGTCATGGAGGGTCCTGACTTCTTCCCCTTTCAACAGATCTGCTAATTTTCACAGCTTTCACTGTGTTAAAAAAAACCAAAACCAAAATGTCCATCACACTGGTTTAAGATGCAAATACACACACACATACACACAAAAGATGCAAATACATTAAATGCAAAAGCCCCATAACCTTTTTTGCAGCACTGAAAAAACAAATTGAGATTTTGACCACGGGTCAACAATGAAGCATTTTGGACTTCCTGACCCCACAAAGACAGTCCATGATTGGGGCAGGCTTATAACCATCAGGCCTTACTCTACCTTCTTATCACTTTCTAGAACAGGGAGGTGGCACAATGGAAGAGTTTTGGACTTGGAGACAGAGAGACCTGAATTCAAATCCTACCTCAGATATCTGCTACCTGTGAGATTCTGATGCTGGGCAAATCACTGAACCTCCCCTCATCCTCAGTTTTCTCATTTATAAAATGGGGATGAGAACAGTAGCACTTACTTCCTAGGGGTGTTGTAAGAATCAGGGGAGATTATATATATAATAAAAAACAGTTTGCAAACCTTTAAATGATATGTGAATGTTAGTTATTATCATTTATTTGTTCAGACAGGTTTTGGTATGATTAATTTTTGAGAAGGAGCTCAATGGCCACAAGTCCCATACTTCACTTATTCTCCTTCCCTTGCTTCTCCTATCTCTGTCTGGGACCCCACTATTTATCCAGTCTCCCTTGTCTGCAAAAGGGCAGATATTTTTTTGACTCTTTTCAATCTCTCACGTTTTGTATAGTCAGTTGCCAAGTCCTGCCAATTTTGGCCTACATGGTCCCTTAGGCCCCTTCAGTTCTACATCTCTGATCTTTTTCCCCCCAGTTCAATAACCATTTTTAAAAAATGAATATTTCATTATTTTTCAATTACATGTAAATTTTTCTAACATTTCCTTTTTAAAAATTTTGAGTCCAAATTTGCTTCCTCCCTCTCATTTCTCACTCCTTCCTAAGATGGCAAGCAATTTGATATAGGTTATACATGTTCAGTCGTGTAAAACATATTTCTATACTAGTCATGTTGTGAAAGAAAACAGACTAAAAAAATATCCCGGGAGAAATAAATTAAGTTAAAAAAAAGTGTGCTTCATTCGATCTGTATTCATACTCTATCTGAAGGCAGATAGCATTTTTCATTATGAGTCCTTCTGAATTGTCTTAGATCATTGCCTTGCTGAGAATGTCTAAGTCACTCACAGTTGATCATCCTACAGTGTTCTCCTGGTCCTACTCGTTTCACTTTGCATCAGTTCATGTGTGTCTTTCCAGATTGTTCTGAAAGCATCCTGCTTATCATTTCTTATGACACAATAGTATTTCATCAGAATGATATACTACAACTTATTCAAACATTCCTCAACTGATGGGCATCCTCGCTAATTTCCAATTCTTTGCCACTACATAAAGAGCTGCTATAAATCTTTTTGTAAAAGAAGTAGTGGTAGTGCTGGGTCAAAAGTTTTATAGTCTTTTGGGCATAGTTCCAAATTGTTCTCTAGCATGGTTGGATCAATTCCCAGCTCTACCAAGAGTGCACTAGTGTCCCAATTTTCCCACAGCCTCTCCAAAATTTATCATTTTTGTTTTCTGTCATATTAGTGAATCTGATAGGTGTGAGGTGCTATTGCAGTCATTTTAATTTGTATTTCTCCAATCAATAATGATTGATTTGTTATCATGACTATGAATAGTTTTGATTTCTCCACCTGAAAACTGCCTGAAAACTGTTCATAACCTTTGATTATTTATCAGTTGGGGAATGATTTATATTCTTATAAATCTATTTATTTGAGTTCTCTATTTATCTGAGAAATAAGGCCTTTCTCAGAGACACTTGCTGTGCACATTCCTCCCCAGTTTTTTGTTTTCCTTTTAATCTTGGCTACAATTTAATTTAATGAAATCAAAATTACCCACTTTGCATCCCAATAGTGCTCTCTATTTCGTTTGGTTATGCATAGATTTGACAGATAAACTATTCCATGTTCCCCTAATTTACATATGGTATTACCCTTTATGTCTACATCATGCACCCATTTTGACCTTATCTTGGTATATGGTGTGAGATTTTGGTCTATGCTTAGTTTCTGCCATACTACTTTCCAATTTTTTTAAAACAATTTTTGTCGAATAGTAACCTCTTGTCCCCAAAACTTCGATCTTTGGGTTTATTAAATACTAAATCACTACGGTCATTTGCTACTGTATGTTGTGTACCTAATCTATCCTATTGATCCACCACTCTGTTTCTTAGTCAGTGTATTAACACAGTTTGAGATCTGGAGTGGCTAAACCATGGTCCTTCACATTCTTTCCCCCTTGATTCTCCTGATATTTCTGATCTTGAGTTCTTCCAAGATGAAATTTCATCTACCAGACGAATATTATTTTTCCTAGCTCTATAAAACAAATGTTTGGTAGTTTGATTGGTATGGCACTGAATAAATGAATTAATTTAGGTAAAATTGTAATTTTTATTATATTGTCTCAGTCTACTCATGAGCAATTAATATTTTTCCAATGGTTTAGATTTGATTTTGTGTGCAAAGTATTTTGCAATTGTGTTCATATAATTCCTGGGTTTATCTTGACAGGTAGATGCTCAAATAATTTATATTGTTTCCAGTTATTTTAAATGAAAACTCTCTTGCTGCTGGACTTTGTTGGTAACAATATAAAAATGTTGATGATTTATATGGGTTTATTTATATCCTGCAACTTTGCTAAAGTTGTTACTGATTTTGACTAGTTTTTTAATTGATTCCTTATGATTCTCCAAGTCATATCATCTACAAAGAGTCATATTATTATATCATCTGCCAAGACTGATAGTTGTTTCCTCATTACTTATACTAATTCCTTCAATTTTTTTTCTTACTGCTGTAATTAGCATTTCTGGTACAATATTGAATAATGATGATAACAGGCATCCTGGCTTTACCCCTAATCCTATTCAGAAGGCTTCTAGCTTATCCCCATTATAGAAAATGTTTGCTGGTGATTTTAGATAAATACCACTTATTGTGAGGAAGGCTCCCTTTATTCCTCTGCTTTTTAGTGGTTTTATGAGTGACATATCTTGTCAAAAGCTCTTTCTGCATCTATTTATTGAGATAATCATGATTTCTGTTGGTTTTGCTACTGACTTGGGTCAATTACACTGGTAGTTTTCCTAATGTTGACCCAGCTCTGCATTCCTGGTATAAATCTCACCTGGTTATAGTGTATGATCCTTGTGACATGTTGTTGAAATGTGATTGTTAGTCTGCTATTTAAAATGTATGTATCAATATTCATTAGAGAAATTGGTCTACAGTTTTCTTTCTCTGTTTTTGCTCTGCCTAGTTAATGGATCAGCACCATATTTGGGCCCACTAAAGGAATCTGGAAGGACTCCTTCTTTGCCTATTTTTCCAAATAGTTTATATAGTATTAGAATTAATTATTCTTTAAATATTTTGTACAATTCATTTATGAATCCATCTGACCTTGGGGATTTTTTCCTGAGGGGGTTCATTTATGGTTTATTCAATTTCTTTTTCAAGATAGGGTTATTTAAGTATTCTATTTTCTCTTCTGTTAGTCTGGCCAATTTATGTTTTGGTAAATTTTCATCTACTTTACTTAGAATGTCAGATTTATTGGCATATAATTGGGTAAAATAGCTTGCACTAATTACTTTAATCTAGTCTTCATTGATAGTAAATTTTTCCTTTTCATGTTTAATACAGGTAATTTGGGTTTCTTTTTTATTTAAAAATCAAATTAACCAATGGTTTGTCTATTGGTTGTTTCATAAAGCCAGTTTCTAGTTTTATTTGTTAGCTCAATAGTTTTCTTGTTTTCAAATTTATTAATCTCTCCTTTGATTTTCAAGATTTCCAATTTTGTGTTTAAGTGGGGATTTTTAATTTGTTCTTTATCTAGTTTTTTGAGCTGCATACCCAATTTATTGATCTGCTCATATTCCCTTAAGCACTGCTTTAGCTGCATCCTATAAATTTTGAGATGCTATCTCATTGCTATAATTCTCTTTAATGAAATAATTTATTGATTTTATGATTTATTCTTTGACTCACTTTTTTTAAGATTAGATTATTTAGTTTCCAATTTTTAATCTATGTTTTCATGGTCCTTTATTGAATGCAATTTTTATTGCATTATGATCTGAAAAGGATACATTTAATATTTCTTCTTTTATGCATCTGATTGTGAGGTTTTTATACCCTAATGGTCAATTTTTGTGTAGATGCCATATACTATTGTGAAAAAAGCATATTTCTTTCTATTCCTATTCACTTTTTTCCAGAGGCCTATCATAACTAATTGTTCTAGAATTCTAGTCATCTCCTTAACTTCTTTCTCATTTATTTATTTGGCTAGATTTATCTAGTTCTGAGAGAGGAAAGGTAAGGTTCCCCACTAGTAGAGTTAAACTCCCTATTTCCTCCTGTAACTCCTTTATCTTTTCATTTAAGAATCTAGATACTATATCATTTGGTGCATATGTATTACATATTGCTATTGCTTCTTTGTCTATTGTACCTTTCAGCAAAATGTAGTCTTCCCACTTAATTAGCTCTGGATTTACTTTTGGTTTATCTGAGATTATGATGGCTACCCTTACTTTGTTTTTATTTCAGCAAAAGCCTAAGAGATTCTGCTCTTGCTCCTTATTTTTACTTTATTCGGTATCTCTACTTCAAATGTGTTTCTTGTAGACAATTTGTTGTAGGATTCTGGTTTTTAATCCATTCTACTATCTACTTTCATTTTACGGGTAAGTTCATCCCATTAACACCCACAGTTATGATGATTATGCATTTCCTCCCATCCTGCGTTTCCCCATTTATGCTTCTCTCTCTCTCTCTCTCTCTCTCTCTCTCTCTCTCTCTCTCTCTCTCTCTCTCTCTCTCACCCTCTGTCAGTCTGTCTCTCTCCCCTATAATCCCATCCATGCACAAAAGTGTTTTCCTTCTGACCACCACCTCCCTCAACCTGCCCTGTCTTCCTGTAGTGTAAGATAGACTTATGTACCTGATTGTGGATATAATTTCCTCTTTGAGCCAATTGCAATGACAGTAAGGTTCAAGCACTGCCTGCCACTCCCCCATCTTCACTTCCACTGTAAAAGTTCTTTTGTACCTCATTTACATGAAATAATTTACCCCATTCTACTTCTCTCTTCTCTTAGAGCATCCCCTTTTCTCATCCCTTAATTTTTTTGCTATAATCCCATCACAGTCAACACACACCCAACCCTCTATGTATACTGCTTCTGACTGTCCTAATAATGATGAAGTTCTTAGGAGTTCTAAGTGTCACCTCCCCATATAGGAATATAAACAGTCTGACCATATCGAGTCTCCTATAATTTCTCTCTCCTGTTTATCTTTTCATGCTTCTCTTAAGCGTAGTACTTGAAAGTCAGACTTTCTATTTAGTTCTGATCTTTCCATTAGGGAGTCTTGAAAGTTCTCAACTTCATCAAATATCTATTTCTTTACCCCGAAGGATTATACTCAGTTTTCTTAGGCAGGTGATTCTTGGTTGTAATCCTAGCTCCTATGTCCTCTGGAATATATCTCAAGCCCTCCAATCCTTTAAGGGAGAAGCTACTAAATCTTTTGTGATCCTGAGTATGGCTCCATAATATTTGAATTGCTTTTTTTGGGCTGCTTGTAATATTTTCTCCTTGACCTGGTAGCTCTGGAATTTGACTATAATATTCCTAGGAATTTTCATTTTGGGATTCCTTTCATAAGGTGATCAGTTGATTCTTTGAATTTCTAAGTCATCCCGTGGCAGAATGGGCAGATGAGAACAATTTGTTCCAATGTCCATGAAGGCAGCTGAAGCAGATGTTGTGGAGTGCTTAGAGCTTGGTGAGACATCAAAGATGCCACAGTCATCCACTGGTTCCTAGGCCATGACTTTTGTCATACCACTGAATGTCAGTGGCTCTGGAAGAAAGAGTGAGGTTGATTGTGCAACTTTGCCTCACTTAAAGCCAAATCATGCTCAAATCAACACATCACCCCATGATTTCATTACAATTTTACAACAACAATTACAAACAATTTTATACCCTGCTTCTAGAGTATCAGAGCAGTTTTCCTTGAAAATTTCTGAAATGTGATATATAGGACCTTTTTTTGGATCATGGCTTTCAGGCAGTCCAATCATTCTTAAATTATCTCTCTTAGATTTGTTTTTCACGTCAGTTGTTTTTCTAATGAAATAGTTTATATTTTCTTCTATTTTTTTATTCTTCTGATTTTGCTTTATTGTTTCTTGATGTCTCAGAAATTAGCTTCAGCTTGCTCAGTTTTAATTTTTAAAGCATGATTTTCTTCAGTGAGCTTCAGTACCTCTTTTTCCATTTGGCCAATACTACTTTTTTAAGGAGTTCTTTTCTTCAGTGAATTTTTGTACATCTTTTGGTCAATTCTGTTTTTTAGGGAATTTTCTCCAGTGAATTTTTGCACAAATTTTTTCCATTTGGCTAGTTTTGCTTTTTAAGGAGTTCTCCTCAGTGGATTTTTCTGCTTCTTTTGCCATTTGGCCTATTTTGTGTTTTGTTTATTTGTTTTGTTTTTAAGGTATTATTTTCTTCAGTATATTTTTTCTTTGCTCTTCCCCTCTATGTTGACTCTTTTTTTCTTGATTTTCTTGCATCATTCTCATTTCTTTTTACAATTTTTCCTCTACCTCTCTTAACTGATTTTAAAAATTCTTTTCAAGCTCTTCCAGGGTCTGAGACCAACTGATGTTTTTCTTTGAGGCTCTGCAGATAGTTGCTTTAATTTTGTTGTCTTCTTCTGAGTTTGTGTTTTGATCTTCCCTTTCACCACAGAAACTTTCAATGGTCAGATTCTTTGTTGTTGTTCTTGTTGTTTGCTCATTTATTGACTTTTAACTTCACGCTAAAGTTGAGCTGTGCTACCAGGGTAGAGGGGGCACTGTCCCAAATTTCAGGGTTTTTGTGCCACTATTTTCAAAGCTAGTTCTGGGAGTCTCCAAGCTCTCATTTATTCCAAGGTGCTATGATCTAAGGCAGGCCTGCACAACCTGTGACCCACCAAAGAACTTCTGGAGGTCTGCAAAAAATGTAGAAAATTTCTTTGGCAGGATGCAGGTTGTGCAGGCCTGATATAAGAAGAGGTGTGGTCACTGCTCTCCTGGCCTGTGTTCTGATGTATGAGAGACCACAAGCACTCTTTTTCACCCTGGAACTCTGATCTCCACTCCTGCCAGTGCTCTGCCTCATTGTGGGATTTCAAGCTAGGACCACGTATGTGCAATGTCAAGAGTCCTGCACCCAGTGCCAGCAAAGAGTCCCTTATAATTTCATTCTAATGAGTTGTCCAACTCCCTTACTGTCTGTGGGCTGAAAGCTCTGGGAACCACTGGCGAGGCTTGTTCTGGACTGAGCTCCACTTTCATTCCAGAGAGACAGATCTTTCCTAGGAACCTTTCAAGGTGTCTTGGGCTATAGAATTGTTTTACCCTGTTCTTTTGTTGGCTCTGCTGCTCCAGAATTTGTTTTAAGGCATTATTTAAATGCTGGAAATGAATTTGAGAGAGCTCAAAGGAGTTCCCTGCTTTTACTCTGACTTCTTGGCTCTGTCCCTGATCTATGATCTTTTAAGATTTCTCCTCTGTTTCCACTGTCAGTATCCTAGGATAAGGTTTATTACCATCCACCTGGACTATGGCAATAGCCTCTTACTATATCTTTCCCTCTTCATTATCTTTCTTTTATAAAGTGCAAGAATATAAACTTTCTTCCACAAAGGTTTTGTGATGCCTCTCCTCTGTTCAAAAATCATCAGTGAGTCTCCATTGTCTCCTAGGGGAGCCCAAACTACTTGGCATGATATTCAAGAACTGTCACAATCTGGCACCATCCTACTTTTCTAACGTTATTATCTCAGGTTACTATACTTTGTGCTCTAGCCAAACTGGTCTACTCCTTGTCCCTGAATATGTGCCAGTACTTAGAATACTATCCATCACTCCCTTCAGCGGCTGAGTTAATTTTTTAAGACTAACTTTATCTATTATTGTTATATTATCATAAAAACCTGTTATAATAATTAGCTTCTTTTAAAGCTAGTGACAATATAATGGCTCCTATGGTTCCACCCCTATGTGGTTCTCTCCTCTACAGTTTTAGGAAATTGATTTTAGACAAAATGTTTTACATTCATTGCTTTAAGCCCCCGGTAAGGAAAAATTCTTAACATTTAGGAAGATTAAGTTTACTTTCTTACTTTACATTTATATCTATTTCTAGTTAAAACCTGGCATCTTTTTGTTGCAGTAAAAATTCAGGTGAAATATTTGGATAATGAAACAGTAAATTATATTATATTATATGAGAGACACTAGAAGAAAAAGTTGGGGCAAGTGAAAATCTTTTTTCATAACTTCCCTTAATCTTTGAGTAGATGGGCACACTGGACTCATCTTGAATTTTCTACTACTAGATGCTGACAGAGTCAGTAGCCCTTCTCAATGTTGCCCTTCTCTACCTCCTCTTATCCATTCTCTGGTTACCTTCCCCACCCCAGCTGCTGGTTCCTTCAAGTTCTGTGTGACCCAACTCCTTATTCTGTGCTTCTGGACCCTCAGAATTTCTAAGTAGTTCTGAGATAGCTCTTCCTTTTCATGAAAGTTCCTTAGGGTGTGACCAAATCTCTTGAACAATAACTTTGACTTAAGAAGGTGTACAGGCCCTGTTCACCATTGGTTCTTACTGATTCATTCAAGAAGTGTTCTTACTGAACAAAGGAAATTACATTTAAGTGGGATGGGATAATCAACGGAGCTTCACCATCGCATAATCCTGAGTGCGCAGTTGATAATGACCTTCTTTAGATTTCACATACCACTTTTTTGGGGAGGAGGGGGGAACTTTCTAACGTATTTACTCTAAAATAATTCATATTTTAGTTATCTCTGTTCCTGTCCTATCCCTCCCCACTAAACCATAAACACCATGACAGCAAAGAGTACATCTTATCTAAATCTTATCAGATAGAAGTTATATATCCTCAGCACCTAATACATTGTTATACATAGATGATCAACGTTTGTGAATGAAGAAGCCATAGAAAGGAAGGGTGGCCCAGCTCTTTCATCTCTTTCTCAATTAAGGGAATATGTATTAAATGCTTACATTGTGCTTACACAGTGCTAGGTTGCTGAAGATACAATGATCCCTCCCTTCCACTCATAGGCTGGTAATTTTCCTAAAACACAAGGATCGCCACCCCCACCACACTTGATAAATTCCAGGAGCTCCCAATGACTTCCAGGATCAGATACAAATTTTCTCATTTTTCCATTTAAAGCCTTTCACAACCTGGTCCCTTCCTAACACTTAATTTCCCTTGATGTCTTTTCTGTGGTCAATCTATCCTCACTTACTTGCTGCATCACACACAGGACACTTTATTCCTGAGCCTTGTCCTGCTCTCATTCCTGGAATGCTCTTCCTCCTGTCACCTTCTAGCTCTCCTGGTTTCCTTCAAGACTTAAGCTTAGCCTTCTGCAAGAGGCCTCTCTTGGGCTCCTCTCTCCCCTTCTACCAGCTAATGCCTTCCCTCTGAGCTTGTCTTCCTTTTTCCTGTACGCATCTTGACTAAATATTTATTCATACACAGTCTTCCCCATGGGAATATGAGCTTCCTGAGGGCAGGGACCATGCTTGCGTCTATCTTCGTATCCCTAACCCTTATCATAGTGCCTGCCACAGAGTAGATGTTTAGTAAGTGCCTGTTCACTGACTGGATGTCTCATATGAACACAGAGAAGGATAACACAGATATACGTAAAAGGGGGCAAAGGACAAGTTGGTCGAAAGGCTCTGGGAATATTTGAGGAGGGAGATGTCGTCTGTCCTCCATTCTGGAGGAGAATCATGACATCAGGAAGGTGATGTTATGATATGCAAATGAACTGGATTTAAGTGAGGGAGGGCTGTGCAAAGTCACCAGCTTCACTTTCTTCTCATGAGCCATCTGGGTCCAGTGGCCAGGTATGGATCAGGACAGTTGGTGATGGCCCCTTGAGGAGGGGGAGAGCATGAATAGCTAGGCTAGGGGCCTCTGGGCTGGTAGTCATGTGTCTCAGGGGGGTTACCAGAATACTTTTGATGTGGCATGTATTATAGCACCTGGCTGGTTCAGTTGTTTAGAGCACTGAATTATTGAAGCTGGTTAATTGATTTCATTTACAATCAAGTTCCATGATCACAGGTGGGGGATTAGGGGAGAGAGGATAGGTGGGACTAAATACATACTGAACTATGACTATATTGGTATAGGCAGTCCCTGCTGAGAAATGCCTGTTACCAAGTCAGTTTCTTCTCTGAAGTTTATATTCTCAGACACTTTTGGCAGTCTGATGAAGCCTATGGACCCCTCTCTCCTGAATCGTATTTTTAAATGTGAATAATTTGACAAACAGGACTACAAAGGAAGTAAATTCTATTGCACTATAGTTATCAAATTATATTTTAAAAAAAGAAGTTAATGGACCTCAGGATGAGAACTCTTATGTTAGAGAGTGGCCTAGAACATGGGAAGGTTAAGTAAGGGTCATATAGCCAGTATGTATCTGAGGCAGGCCTTAAATTCAAGTCTTTCTTTCTCTAAGACCATTCTACCAGTCTACTTTTCACAGTCACAGACAGCATGTCTACTTCATCCCAGCCATCGTTGAAAAAAAAATTTAAATTTCTATCTTTTTTAATCAACAAATATCTATCATCTGTCTCTCCCACTCATATCCCTTTCCTCCTTGAGAAGGAAAGAAAAACAAAATCCCTTGTTACAAATGTTTATAGTCAAGCAAAACCAAATTCCCACATTGGTCATATCAGACAATGTCAGCAAACACATCCACAAAAATCAACATCAGTGCCAAGGCAATACTTGAGATCCTAATGGTTCGGCAGTACTGTCATCTTATCACATGGGGATGACAACAGAAAACGGAAACACAAAAACACGTTCGATGCTTCTGAGTTTGGTCATGACAGACCAATCCCCCTACCCCCCAAACTGGGGGTAGACATTTGTGTCTCCCAGGGTAAAACGCATCCTCTCAAAATCACATTCTTCAAATCCCAATGAAAAGAATTTCTAATAGTTTCCCCTAAAGAAAGCAAAAACTCTAGCATTCCAACCTCTTCCAACACCAAACTCTATTTTGAACTTGCTGGGCTCTCAGATATAACCTGGAATTAAAAGCCAAGCTCTATGTAACCACAGTCTAAATAAGAGAGGAGAAAGAACTCTGTTGAAATATGACAGTGGCAGCCAGATTAGAGTAACCATAAACATGGACCCAAATTACACTTCACCCAGGCCTCAAATCTATACACAAGAAACTGGAGAGGATAACTTTAGGTTGGAAATATTCTGTGGCCAACAACCATGCCCCATGTGCCCAACAGTAGCTTCAAGGACTCTTGCTAATTCTTCAGCTTGGGGAAGGCGCTCCTGGGACTGTTGGATTATACCTTTTTCTTTGTGATGCAAAATGTACTCTCTCCCTTGGACTCATTTCACCATCAACTGGTCATTTTCTCTTTTCCTTCTGTAATGATGCCAGCTCTTTCTGTTCTGTATACCTATAAGAAGATGGGGGAAAAATCAGAGATGTTAGGGACTGAGGAATGATTATTGGGGCAGCCTTTACAGATGCAGTCACATTTGGGGAATGTTTACAAAAGTAACTATATAGAGATGAAATTTGATCTTTGCCTATTGTCTGTAGTCTCCATTGACCTAAAGGGTAAGAGTCAATTATTTTAAAATTATTGGCTTAAAACTCCAGGGGAAACATCATGTACTTATTTAAGTATATTTAAGATATATACATATATACAAGGTGTAGACATATAAGGGGGGGGGGGTTCACTAGCTAATGGGGGAGGTTGAGGAGAGCCTTAAACTTTGTAGTTATTGAGTAGTTTTAGTCATGTCTAACTCTTTGTGACTCTATCTGGAGCTTTCTTGGCAAAGATGGTTAGCCATTTCCTTCTCCGGTTCATTTTACACATAAAGAAACTGAAGAAGCAGGGTGAAGTGACTTGCCCAAGGTCACAGAGCTAGGAAAATTCCTGAAGTAGGATTTGAACTCAGGAAGATGAATCTTCCTGCTTCTAGGCCCAGAGCTCTGTCGACCATGCCCCCTTGCTGCCCTGAAGGAAACAAGCGATTCCATTTGGCAGAAGAAGGCAGGGAGTGCATTCCAGACAAGAGGAAAGCCCATATAAAGCACACAGATGGGAGATGGAATAAAGTGTAGAAAATAAAATGTTTGGCTTCATTTTTCCATTCTTCCTTTCTTGATTCCTCTCTTCTGCCTGCCTTTTGTCTTTTTTTACCTTTTGCCAAACCAAAAAAAAAAAAATTTTTTTTTTAGTTGGAAGAGAAAGAATAAATTAGTTTTTTAATCCCAGAATTTTTTTTGGTTTCCTTCAAAACCTTTACAACTTTGAATCTATGGTTGCAAAATATAAATAATTTAAGAGTCAGGTAAAACTTTTCAAATTTAAGACCCATGACCTCTAAGCACAAATTTTAGGCAATCAATTTTAGTAAAGAGATAGGGTTGTGAAAAGAACAGGAGAGTAGGAAACTTTCCGACATTTTTTAGTTTTGTGAAACTGGAAGGCCACTTTCATCATTTTAGGCCTCAGTTACCCCTTCTGTAAAATGTCGATAATGATGCCCATAGCACCTACCTTCTAAATTGCTGTGGGTGTGGAGTGAATGGTGTGTACATAAAGCACATACCAATTAATCAATCAACGTTAATTATGCACCTGTGCAGTGGATTTGGAACCAAGAAGGCTTCATGAATCAAGAAAAACTTCATGAATTCAAATCCAGCCTCAGATACTTACTAACTATGTGACCTTGGGCAAGTCACTCCACCCTCTTTGCCTCAGTTTCTTCATCTGTAAAAACATACAAAGTAGGCTATCTATAGATAAAGAGGAAATAACTAAGAGAGAGAAAGCACTAAAATTAAGAAGGGTTGGGAAAAGCTTCCTACAAAAGATGAGATTTTAGTTGGGACTTCAGATAAACCAGCTATGGTTAAGGTTTAATGCATTTCCTTTTGGAAAATTTAAACTGCTCACCCGATGAACCTGGCTACTCAGTATATTAGGCCTTAAATGAAATAAACTGCATGTTATGATAACTGAATCAGAGGCTGCTAAACCTCTGAGAAAGCAGGTTTAAATAAGGTATTAACTAGAATCTTAGGGCCTTGATTAACTTCAAATGCACGAGTGGCTCATTCCTAGAAAACAGTTTACTCACAGGAGGGACGTGAGCCCTCATATTTATCTTTTCTCCAAATGCTTCCTCGAAACATGACTTTCTTAAAGAGCATCCCATTTCTGTCTGTTCTTACACGGTACAGCTCCTCCAATTTAAATGGTCCAAAAAGAAATACATTAAACTGCAAAAATCTCACACCACTTTAGCCACCTTCATTTCTCTGCAATATATTTCAGGCCCACGTGTACGTGCCTGATGTCGTTTTGGCTCTTTACATTCCTAAGAAACATTCTCTCTCCCATTCCACTCTTGGAAGGAATCAAAATAATCCATTTTAATTTTCTTCTGACCCTTCTCTCATACCTCTTGCTCCATATATATGGACTTATTTTTATTTTTAGAAAGATAGAATCTGAAGAATTCATTTCAAAACAGAACAAGATGCACAGTTATCTTCTCCTTCCCTCTCACTGAGAAGGAAGTCCAGTGAGAAAATAGAAGGGTGACAAGAATGGCGAATTTCAGGTCTTTTTGCTCATCATTCGGCTTATTTGGTTTTGGGGAAGAGGTTTTACCAAGCATGTAGGATTTCAAATCATTCTGTTTAATTTTTGATGTTAAGAAATGCAAATCTTCCAATGACACTAATTAACCAAATTATTTTTTTCCAAAGGTGTACCTACTGAATACCAAAAAAGAAAACAAAGACACTTAAAAGTTGGAAGCATAGATCTCCCTCCCCAGACTCACTACCAGAAAACTGGACACTTGGTGATGAACTATTTTGGCAAGAGCAACTTGGGAAGATGGTCCATTGAAGGCATAAAAGGGATTGGGTCTGCATTGGTGGAGAAAGTACCCCCCTCTCCACTAATGAAATCAGGAAACTTTTCAAGTTTGAGGTGCTGAAGTAAGTCATGTAAAGAGGGATTAGTCTTATTCTGTTTGGCCTTTGAAGACTGACCAAGGTCCAGTGGTGGAAGATGGGGGAAAGTTGATTATTGTCTGAGAGGTGTCCAAAAATAAAATTGGGTGCCAGCCTTGGGAAGAGGGGAATGAGAGATGGACAGTGGGCAGGGGGGGAAGTGATCTTCAAAATGGAGCTTAGTGAGCTACTTTTTGAGGATACAGTGAAGAGGGCTTATGCTTGAGGCAAGAGTTGTGTTGGTCTACTCTTCAAACACTAAGGTTCTATGTTGTTGCTTAGTCATTCCAGTCATGTCCAACTCTTTGGGACCCCATTTGGAATTTTCTTGGCAAAGATACCAGAGTGGTTGCCATTCTTTCTCCAGCTCATTTTACAGATGAAGAAACTGAGACAAACTGGGTTGGGTGACTTGCCCAGAGTTATAGAGCTAATAAATGTATTAGGCCAAATTTGAATTCGGGTCTTCCTGATTTCAGACCTCCTGGCATTCTATTTATTCACTGTGCAGCCTAGCTGCCCTCAAGATTCTAGGAGATAGAGGTACTGCTATCTCTTCTTTATAGATATAGGAAATGGCATGGAAAAAGGTGAAATAACTTATCCAGTCATATTTGTCATGGTAAGGGGCTAGGATGCTGGAATTTTGACTCCCAAGTCTAACGCATTTCTCAAAATATTACCGAATCACAGATCTGGCTGTGGAAGGGAACTCAGAACCCACTTAGTCTAACCTCTTTATTTTGCAGATAAGGAAACTGAGGCTCAGGAAGGGGCAGTAACTTGGACATCAAGGGCACAGGAATAGAATAGTAGAGAGAACCTAGGTCCTCCGACTGGAGGGCCAGGGCTCTTTCCACTTTCCCTATTCAGCCTTACTGACAAGATGACTAAAGAAATAAAAGGGGGTTAGAAAATGTACATAAACCCCTCAACACCTGCTGTGCTCTCCTGACTCCAAGGCTTTTCATCACTTGGTTTCGGATGCCTAGAGTCCCACCTGTTGCATTTGTAGTCTTAACTTAAACCTGGACACAAATATTCATCTATCCAGGAAGATTTCCTTGATCTTACCTCCCCTCCTGCCCCCAGATAGATAGTAATAATCCTTCCCTCCTGGATCCTCACATAACACTCTGCTCCTAGTCATTATTTTGTAAATCTATGTATATGACCTAAGATCATCTCTTCCTCCTTTGAAGGCTGGGTCTATATGGTATTGATATTTTAAAAGTTTCCCAGCACTTACCACAGTGTTGTGTGTCATTTTTGGGGACCAAACCTGTGATTTCATTGGTATAAAGATCTACCACTAAGGAACCCCCCCCTCTACCAATATAGATAGTCACCGGTTTTGAAACAAGAGTTGTACCTGGGTCACTGAGAGGTTGACTTGCCTAGGGTTATGCAGCTGGTATGGGTCCAAGGGGAAATGAGGTAACCTATCTTTTCCTAAGTTTGAGACCAGCTCTTTCTCTGCCATGCCATGGCTGCGTCTCTTCCTACACAGCATAGGCATTTAATAAATGGCTATTGAGTGCCAACTGTGAATTTTGAACACAGGAGGAAACAGCTTTGGATATTCTTTCTCCCTTCTAATAATCTCTAAGTGGCTCTTTTTTCAAGGTAAGAAAACCACTTTTATGATATAATATTTCATTCTGAAAGTTTCTTAGAGACTATAGTTGCTTATTAATGTCCAATTATGATCATTGTTTCTACTATGCAAAGAATACTGATGGAGTGAGAGGGTTCCTTCTGTCATAGGAATTATAACCAGAGAGTATTTATTCTGTCTGGGTCAACCTATATGAAATGATACAAAGAGGTAACCCAGAATTCACTCACTGGGGCTTGAACCAAAGAGTACGAGATAAGTCCTGACCCAACACAAGTGCAAAAAAGTCTTACTGGGGCCGAGAAAAGCCACTTTTTTCCTCCTTCAAATAATGATGTTTTGGCTGGTGCAGGGAAGGAGTTCCTTTGACTCTGTTAGGAGGAGCACTTGGTGTCCTTGCTCTCTCTGATGCTTTGGAATGGGTCTCACTACATATAACTATCAAAGCTTCCACACCAGAAGAAAAAAAACACAAAACATAAAAGTCATGCTGCCCAACTCGGAGAGAATTGGCAGCTCCACTACCCTCTGATTTCCTCACACCCTTAGACTCTTCTGGTATTGTATTTATTGCATAAATCGTGAATGATTCTGAAGAACTCATCAAGGCTTTAATTTGAAGCTTCTCTCCTCCAGCAGTTTAATTACACATCAAATTTCTTGGTGCAGTGAAAAAAAACTTGATAGGTTGATGATTTACTCTTAACATGAGAAAGATCTTGCTCTTAAAGAGGACATTCACTTCCCCTAACTGCTGGTGTTAAGCCCTTCACCTGATCTCAGTTGATCTTTCCATCTGGGCATGATTCTCCCTCCTGTACTCTGCCATCTAGCTAAACTGGCCATCTTTCTGCTCCTTACTGACAATACTCCATTTCCCATTCCTGAACCTTTGCAATGGTCATTCCCCAAGCCTGGAATGCACTCCCTCTCTTCTGTCTGCCCCAAAGAATCTCTTTCTTCTTTTCAGATGCAGCTCAGGCACCATCTTCTATATGAAATCTTTCCTAGCCTCCCTAACCTCTAGTGATCTTCACGATCTACCTTGAATTTAATGACTATAAGTATATAGTCATTAAATATAGTCGTTAAATATGTATATATACATTTATTCATTTTTGTAGCTATGCTCTGTGCCTGGTTATTTCCTCCTTAAAATGTAAGCCCCTTGTGAACAAGGACGGCTTCATTCTTTGTCTTTGTACCTTCAGAACCTAGCACAGTGACTGGCACACAGTTGGTGCTTCATAAATGTTTGTTGACTGAATTAAGGACCACAATGGGACTAAACAACAAAACTGATTTCAGATCATTATTTTGGCTGCTGAATCAGTTCACTCTACCCTGAACAAATTCTTATACTTATAAAATCTTACTTGACTTAAGTAACCATGATGTGTAATGACTCATAAGCATTCATTCAACAAACATTTTACTCAATACAACACATTAATCAAATGCCTGCGCTATAGGTACAAGACGTTATGTTAGACTCCTGAGAAAGAAACAAAAAATGAAAAATTCCTTGTCTTTCAGGAATTGTTGACATTCCATGTAATTGATAGAGACAATTTTCATGGCATCCTTAGGGCAAAAGAAATATCTAACAGTTTTGTTCATTAAGTAGTCTGGCCAAATATTTAAATAGCTCAAGTCCTCCCCTGTTGCTTTGCTATGGAGCCAGGGCAGTTAGACACATAACTTGGGAACCAAGATGATAAGGATTGGAAAGGGACTGCACCTATGACTTTACTGCCATAGCAATTCCTCTACCTATATACATTGGCACCTTCTCTGAAAATTAGGCATTTTATGTACTTGTATACCTAATACCTAGAATGATACCTGAAAAATAGTAGGTTTTAATAAATATGTGTTGAGAGATTGATTAATTGCTTCCATAAGTTATGTAACTCGCCCCAGGGATACACAATTGGTATGTAGCAGACTTGAACTCAGTTCTTACTGAGCTTGAGCTGGTTTTCTATTCATTATTGTGGCTTTCTTCTCATGGATAAATAAAGAGGAAAGAGAACATCTGTCCAACTGAGGGGTGGGGAATGGGTTGAAAATCAGGGAAGGCTTCAAGTAGGAGGGGGCATCTATGCCAACTCTTAAAGGAAGCTAAGGATTCTAAGAATCAGTGTTGAGGAGGGAAGGGCGTTGGCCTGTCTGAGTGCATGTGGAGGCAGAAGTTGGAATGGCAGCATTTATACTCTCTCCCTTGATGACCTCATTAGCTGCCAAGGGTCAATGATCTCTACACAAATGTTCCTTCATCTTTATTTCTAGGTTTCATCTTTCTGAACTCCATTCTCACATGACCAACTGTCTATCGGGCATTCTGAACTGGGTGCCCCTTAGGCATCTCAAACTCAATATGTCCAAAATGGAACTCATTCTATTTTCCGACAAACCCAACTCTTCCCTATGTCTATAGAGTGCATCACTGTCATTCCCTAGTCCTGGATTCAGGCTCTACACATCAACATCATTCTCAATTCCTCAGTCACTCACTCCACAGAGCCAATTTTTATTGATTCTACGTCTAGAAGCTCTTTCCTGTCTGACCCCTTCTCTCCATTTGTATAGCATTACCCTAATTCAGGCCCTTATCACCTCTTGCCTATACTACCGCCAACAGTCTACTAATTGAGCTCCCTGCCTTAATTCTTTCCCTACTCTAATCCACATAGCTGCCAAAGGAATCCTCCTAAAATGCAGCTCCAGATCTGCCCATGTCAACACCCTCCTTCCATAAACTCCATTGACTCCCTATTACCTTTAGGATCAATGATAAATTCCTCTGTTGCAAGGCAATTAAAGTGATTTACAACCAGGTTCTATCCTTTTCAGCATTATTATACCCTACTCCCTTCAAGGCACTCTATGTATGATTCAGACAAATTGACCATCGTGTTATTCCCCAATGACACTCCTCCCATCTCTGCATTTGCCCAAACCTGGAATGCATTCCACTTGGGTTTCTTTCATGACTCAGCTCATACGTGACCTTCATCAGGCAGCTTTTCCCTCAGGCAGCTGATTTGTACATACCTTTATACATCCATATATCTCTCCTGACAGAAAGTGAGCTCCTTGAGAGGAGCAGCTATTTGACTTTTATCTCTGATTCCCCTAATCCCTAGCACACAGTAGGCATTTAATAAATGTTCACTGATTGACTGATTTTGCAGGTCTCTAAAGGTTAGGCTGTGGAAGATTTTTGAGTGGAGAAGTGATGTAGTCAGATGTGTGCTTTAGGAATATTATGTTGGAAGCTGGGGAGGATGAGTTGGCAAAAGGAGAGTAATTTATGGAATGCATAAGTGCGAGGAATTAAATTATATTGTATGAAAAAATAAGAAGAAATGTCTCTGCCATCAAGTTGTTTACAGTTTTATAATAATTTACAATGGGTAGTTAGATGGCACAGTTGAGACCATGGGTTTTGGGAAACAGGAATATTCAATTTCAAATTCTCCTTCAGACACTGACTAGCTATGTGACCCTCAGCAAACCACTTAGCCTCCATGCCTCAGTTTCTCCATCATTAAATGGGAATAATAACAGTACCAACCTCATGGAGCCGTTGTGAGGATCCAATGAGGGAATATTTGTAAAGTGGTTTATCAATGCTGGCTATTACTATTATCCTGTTCAAGAGCATATGTCAAGTGTGCTGCTTGAAGTACTAAGTAAGCTCTAGCTGGACATCATTTCAAGCTTTTTAAAGTCCTTTGCACACGTTATTTCATCTGATCTTTATAACAATACCTGTAGGTACGTATGGGTGCTATTATTTCCATTTTATAGATGAAGACATTGAGGCCCAGGGAGAGTGTCCTATCCAAGTTATGGAGGTACTGAATGTTATTGGTGGGATCGGAACCCAGGTCTTCCTGCTTCCCGAGCCGGTGTTGCTCACACTGAACCAAGCTGGTGATGAGCTTTGTTTTGTACACACTGAGTTTCAGGTACCAGGGGAACATCAATTATGTACAGCAGGCAATGATAAATGCCAGACTAAGAGCTTCAGAGAGAAGATCTAGATCTGAGAGGAACTGACATGGGGGAGGGAGCTGGAGTCAGGGGATGGATGGGATGTTCAAGGGAAGAGAAGTGAGAAAGTCTAAAGCAGACCTTAGGGGAAATGGCAATGATCAGTCTCTAAACAAAAGTCAGATAAGTGTCAAACTAAAATGTTCGTCCTGTCCCTGTGATCTACATAATAAATATTATTCATGCTGCATATAGGAAGAAACTGTTTATAACTTGTCTAAAGTCACATGAATGAGTAACTGACGCAAGGTAAGAAGCCAATAGAATGTGACTGAAGATGCTTCCAGGGATGTTAAGGCTCCTAGAGCTTCTTTTTCATTTGTGCCTCATGTCAATGAAATAGGAGAATTTCAAAAAATCACATATTTAGAGCTGAAAGGACCTCAGAGGCCATCTTGTCATTATTTCGTAAATAAGGAAACTGAGGCCCAGAAAATTTAAGGGACTTGTCCAAAGTCAAACAGGATGTGAGTGGAAGAGCTAGGAATTATATTTATGTCTTCTGATTCCTAATCCAGTGCTCCTTCCACTGTACCATGAATTTGGGAATTTAAGAAAAGTAATACAAGTATAGAGCAATACAACATTTAAATGGAACCAAATCACACTTTAGTTGCTAAATACATGTGGACATTTCAGGAGGACACTTTCATGTGCATGTTACCATCACACATTTAAAGAATTTGTTTGCTGACTTAATATTTAGATCCGTCTGGTATAGGAGAAATAGGTCTTATGTAGAACAGGAAACAGAGCCAGGTCTCTACCATCTATCCCCACCTCTGTCTATTAGTGTGGGACCTTCAGTGAGTTGCTTCCTCTCTTGGAGAAAGTATCTCAAAATTGGAAGGCCCAACAATTGTCACCTTCTAGTCCAAGTCACACCTGAATGGGAATCTCTTTTACGTCAGGGGGATTCAGCCTCTGTTTGACTAGGACAGGGCCCTGCCATTCTACTTTTGGACAGCTCCCTTGGAAAACGGTTTCATACATCACTTTAAACCAGCCTTTTGGTAATTTCTGACCAGCCTCCTGGAGGTTCATGGAGCACGGCACTCCATCTCTCTGATCTGGACATTTTCTCTGGCTATTCATCCATGCAAGGAATGCTTTCCCTTCTCAACTCTTCCTTTCTACTCTCCCAGGTTCTGCTAAATCTTAACTTTAAAAAGAATCCCATCTTTTGCTGGAAATCTTCTTCAACCTCTCTTAATTCTACTGCCTTCCCTCTGTTAATTATCTCTTATTTGATGTTCAGAGCTTGCTTTATATGCATTTGCTTGCATCTTGTCTCCTCCTTTAGACTATAAGCTCCTTGAGGCCAGGGACTGCCTTTTGTCGCTTTTTGTATCCCCAGCCCTTAGCACAGTGCCTGGCACGGAGTAGGCGCTTAATAACACAACTAGGATGCCCCACACTTTGTACTTCCTCATATGAAGTTCTTTGAAACTGGTCCTCTTTTTGTGTCTTAGACACTCACAGCAGATTGTAAGCTCTTTGAGGGCAAGGACTGTCCTTCTCATATTTGTATTTAGCACAGTCCTTGGCCCTTATCAACAGGCACCTAGGTGGCTCAGTGGATAGAGCACCAGGCCTGGAGTCACGAAGATCTGAGTTCAAATCTAGCCTCAGACACTTCCTAGCTGTGTGACCCTGGGCAAGTCACTTCACCCTGTTTGCCTCACTTTCCTCACCTGTAAAATGAGCTGGAAAAGGAAATGGCAAACTACTCCAGTATCTCTGCCAAGAAAACCCTAAATGAGGTCATTAAGTCAGACATGACTGAAAATGATCGAACAACAATAAAAGTGAGTGTTTCTTGATTCTTGACATATTCTCCAGCCCTATGACTATGTTGGCTTCTCTTCTTTGGATGGGAGCCAGCTTGTCAGTGTCCCGAAAACATGGCTCTTCCAACTGAATACATTTGTAAAATGAGGAGGCTGGACCAGATAAACAACTTTTCAAGTCCCTTCTAGCTCTAAAATTCTGAAAGTCTTTGAATTCAGAATCACGGGCTAGTTACCAAGATAGCCTATTCAGATTCACAGAAGATGTCAGCTCTAACTTAACCAATCTTCCCGGCAATCTTCACTTTATTTATCCAAAAGTGACATGAAAGAAAAACCTGTGCGTTAAATACCTTTCACCCCTGCAAATTTTACCTGCCACCGTTCCCCCAATATCTGAAGGAGCTCTAAGGGAGGCCTATATTTATAACTTCTGACTCCCTGCTACCAGTTCGCAGTGCCAGGCAGTGGAGATAATAGAGCACGCAAAAATAAGAGCTTTGAAAATAAACCTTCTTGCAGCTAATGAAGGATTATCTGGCAAAATGTCACCACAGTAAGTAAGTTCTTTTGTTTGTTTGGGGTTGTTTCTCTCCCACTTCCAGGCTAGCGCCCTAAAAAGAAAATTTGCTTTATTATAGTCAAGTTTAAGGACCAAAGGACTCAGAAATAACTGTATGGAATTAAATGATCTTTCTTTTAATTCTCTGGGGAAAAGAAAGGTCTGCTTAGCATTCCCAAGTTACTTTGAGCAGAAGTATTACTATTGAGTTTGAGCCTGCCTCATTGTACAGATGAAGAAACTGAGGCCCAGGGGAACAATCTGACTTGCTCAAAGTCGCACAACTTCTCCATGTCAGAGCTGTCACTGGGCTAGGGCTCAGAGCCCTCATTTCAATGCTTTTTTCACTATAGCCAACATGATTTATAGGGTTTGGAATTCAGTGCTTCAGCAATTTTAGGTCAATAAGAGTACTGGAAGTGTTACTCATGATAGTTTATAGGACTTTAACCAGTTGTTGATTAAGGAATTACAGGATTCTCAGGCCGTGTGGCCTTTGGCACATAAATCAAATCTTGGAATGAAAAACCTCATTGCAAGAAAGTGTGTGTGTGTGTGTGTGTGTGTGTGTGTGTGTGTGTGTGTGTGTGTGTGTGTGTACATATGCCTGCTGACATAACAGTAAGGGCATCATTCTTTACCTAAATTGCATAAGATATTTTACTGGGCTTTTTTAAAAACTAATGTGATGGAATGAAATAGTAATTTCTGTTTAGTCAACTATGATAACGCAGAATTGGACAGTGATGACGGGAGTCTATTTTGGGTTAGAAACTAAGTGCTTGGTTTAAGTAGCAATAAATTAAAATTGGCTTCTGGTAACAAGGTGATTTATAGTAGGACAATGTATAATATTAATTACAATGACGGATATAATCAAATGATCTTGGGAATTATTCAGTGAGTGAAAATATTTTAGAAACTGTTCATATAAAAAGTTAGAAAGAATTCCATCTAGAACCCAGGAATTCATTTATGACCCACTTAATCTTTCTGAATTGCTTCACTAGAGGCAAATGAATAATAGTAGGTTCTCTCCTAAGAATTTCATTTCAATTTGTCTTGCTTTTCATTTCAAACCTCCTAGGGGAAGATTGCTGGCCAGTAGATATAAGGATGGAGAGCCCATTGAGATGGGAGTCCAGTTAGGAGCTATAATCCTTGACATGCTTTGCAGGGGGAACCATTGTCTTGACTTCCATGAACGCCTCTACCCTAGGAAAAGCCCACTTTGAAGCCTGGAGCCCCTTGCTGCATTTCTAAAGTCAACACTCTTACTCCCTTCCAATTTTGCCTCGCTACTGGCAATTATGGCAAAGATTCACATGGCGGACATGGCACATGTTGGAGCAATGTCCTCCTGTTGCAGACTGCCTCTGGATGCCTTAGAGATTACATCACTCATGGGTTTAGGATTAACCTTTTCTTGGCGGCACACAAGAACAAGACTATTAGAGGAAACACAAATCAACACAAACCATAAATATTAAATTCCTTAGGTACCGTTTAACAAGTGGCCTGAGATTTTTTAAACTACTTTGAAAGTAGAAAAGTAAAAAATAGAAAATTCACTCATTGTTCTTAAATAACATGCAAAATACATTTTCCATAATATAGAAATCAAATAACAGTTGTAAGTTTGTAAACTTTAAAATGTTAAGTTAGTCATTATGATTATGTTGGCTAAAATAAGGAGTATAATTTTAGAATGTAATATTTTCCATACTATAACACAGATGTGCCCTTGTCTCTCTCCCCCATTCCCCAATCCCAAAATGACATAACTACTGTTTAAAGATAAAAACTCTCCAATATAAAGTAATACTAAAATCCCTTTTGTTTCATCCCTTTCAGAGGCAAGGTATATACTGGCAAGAATTCAGAAGAGCAGCTTTACTTAAAAAAAAACCCCTACAACCTTCTAAGTCTGGAGTTCAAGGTCAATGATTACTATCAAAATATCATTAATTGGAAATATCTATGATTCCATTATCACAAAAATGAATTCTCCAGGACAGAGCGAGGTAAGGTCAAGAAGTCTACTCCAACTTTTACAAGCACTCACTGGCCAGGTCCTGTCACTGATACCTCCCCCACATCTTGGCACCACCGGATGATGGGCTCCTAGATCTAGAGCTGGGAGAGAGCGCAGAGGCCATCTAGTCTAATTCTCTCCTTTTACAGATGAGGAAATTTGGCAGAGGGTGGTTGGAGTGCTTTACCAAGGTTATATAAGGAGCACGTATTTGGAACCCAGGTCCTCTCGCTGCAGAGCTAGTGTTCTGTCCACAGTATCACACATCTCTCACATCCCTTTCTGCCTTTCTAATCATGGTATCTCTACCTTAGTTCAGGTCCTTAGCACCCCCTCTCAATTATCTTCCAAACTGGTCTCTGCTTTCCTTCTCTCCCCTCTTCCATCAGTGCTCCATACTGCTTAAAAAACCGATGTACCTAAAACACAAAATCTGATCTTCTCAACCAGTGTTACTCAAAAATCTTCAATGCTTCCTTGTTTCTCCTTGATAAAAAAACAAGTCTTGGTGCTAAAAGCTCTGTCTCTACAAGTTGGCTCCAACCAACCTTTCCAGTTTTACGTCATATTGTTCCTCTACACATAAGGCATATTTCTGTCAATTGGTCATTTGCGGGCTCCCCATACGCCACATTCTAAGAATCCTCTTCTGTGTCTTTGCATAGTGGTTCTCCATGTCTCTGAAACAGTCTTTCCTTCCCTCTGTCTCCCAAGACACATAGCTTCCTTCAAGGCATATTCAGAGGCCATCTCCTCTAGAAGACCGGGTATGAGCCCACCTCCCACAGTTATCAGTGCTTTCTCCTTCCAGAGGCTCTTTTCTTATTTTTTATTTACTTCTATTCATATTATATTTTGCCTGTTCTTCCCCTCCCCCCCAACAGAATATAAGTTCCCTGAGGCCAAAGGCTATCGCATTTTTTTTGCATATATTCAATGCAGAATAGGCACACTAATCAGTTTGTTGTACTGGGTTGGAGCTAGGTGTAGAGTGCTGGGCTTGGAATCAGGAAGGAACATGTTCATGAGTTCAAATCCAGCCTCAATTACTAGCAGTATGATCCTGGACAAGTAACTTACCTAGCCTCTGGAGATAAACTGGAGAAGGAAATGGCAAACCACTCTAGTATCTTTGCCAAAAAAACCCCAACTGTGGTCATAACAAGCTGGACAAGACTGAACAACAATAACAACTGATTTTCAAAAAACCAGTCACGCTCTATGCATGATGAATCTTTGATTACATCAGTGTGGGGAACTCCTTGTATGGAAGCTCCTTCTAGCAACTAGTGTTGACTTGCCTGTGACTAAGTATGAGGGAGGTACTTGACTTGTTCATTATCACCCAGCTAGTAAGTATCAGAGCCAAGATACTTAATTCTAACAACTGGCCACATTGCTCTATTTAATCCAGATAAAGAGTAGATTAAGGATAGGGATAAGGACTGGAGCTGTGGTTTTATGGACACTGGGAGCTTCCTGAGGAGGAGACTATCTCTACCAATGCAGGTCTCCACACATTCCTCACATCTCTTCCTGTCTTATTACTCATGTCATATCTACCCTAGTTCATGTTTTATGTAACTTATAGTCTCAGAGAGTTGCCAAGAGCTGAAAAGTTAAGTGACTTAGCCAGGGTGGTACAGTCAAAAAAGCAGAGTAAATGTAACAGCTGGGATGACCAAGATAATATTTAATAGGTAGGGGTCTCCCATACTTCTACTAATATTGAAATTAATAACACTAACGAATAAACACAGCTAACATTTAAATAATGCTTACTGTGTGCTCTGCATTGTGCTAAGTTCTTTAGAATTATGATCATATTTGATGCTCACAACAATCCTGGGAATTGGGTGCTACTCTTACCCCCATTTTACAGATGAGGAAATTGATGCAAACAGGTCAAGTGACTTGCCCAAGGTCACACAGCTAGTAAGTATCTGAGGTCAAATTTGAACTGAGGTCTTTGTGACTCCAGGCTTACCACTAAGCTGCTCCTAAAAGACAAAAAGTGGGTGGAGGGTCATCTAGCCAGGAGAGATTTGCTGGGAATTACAAATGGTTGGTAAATACAGAGAATTCATTTAACTCATGCAAAGAAGTCCAAATCTTCACTTATAAAACTCTTCTGGGGCACAGAGAAGTCAGAACAAATATCTCCTCCCCTCTTTTGAAGATACAAAGGAAGCAGCATCTTGGGATGATAACTGCTTCATCACTGCAAGTCATACCACCTTTGGAGTCTGAGAAGCGGTTCTACATCAGATGACCAAAAAGAGAGGGTAGAAAGAGTGTAAGAAAGAATGACTCTTTCTCTGTCCCTTCTCCCTTGACAGACTTTCTGTATTTACACATAACTCTAGAGTATTAAGTCTGTTTCTCCAGCCTCTGTGTGGGCTCCAGGATAAGGTAGGGGCTCAAAACCCCAAAGAGGCATGTAAACCAATAGCCTCATTTCAAAAATAAAGGAAGTGAGAGCTTGAGAAACTAAAAGACAAACAAAAATTACGTTCTACTCTTTGAGATGTACACATCTGTATTGACCTACCTACCTTGCTGTATTTGAAGTTTCATGGTTACCATACAAAGAGCCCTGGTTCTGGAACTAGGGAACCTGGACCCAAATTCCACCTATAAAGTCTGCTACCTGGGTGACCTTGGGCAAGTAATTAACTTCCCTGGGCTTCAGCTTTGTAATCCATAAAATGAAATCCCTTCTACCTCTGAATATATGAACCCATAATCCCATGGCTACTGTTTTTTCCAAGGAGTGAACATGCTGAAACCTGGTTTGGGGTGGAAATCTGAACAACAGGGCATTAATTAAGGGTAATGATTTTATAGAGGAGAAACATTGATCGAGTTCTCAGTTTATTCTAGTTCTAAAAAAAATTGGTTTTCTCCATCTGAATTTCTAAACACCATTATTCCAGTGACCAATCCATTACAATTTCAATCACTATTGCTCCATTTTCAGTGACATAAAATGTCCTTTCAATGAATGCAAGAACGTCTATAAAAGGAAACTGGAAACCAGCAGCCTTCCCCCAAATCCATATAGTTCAAAATGTGGCAAACACCCAAACAAGATATGGGTCTTGCCGTGGGTTTTGTTACAGAAGTTTTTGCAGCTGTTAAAGCATATAAAATTTAAATGACTTAATTATGAATAAAAAAAGTCTGTTAAAGAAGAGGAAAATAAGTTTAGTAAAATATGTAACTATGAAAAGGTCCCCTGTAACACAGACATCTCCTCTTCATAGAGCTCTCAGCTTTGAATGCGTGCTAACCTTTGTTGGCAGAATGTTTTAAGTATAATATTAAAACATTCCCTCCATGACAGCCTCTGATGCCTCATCATTCAGGAGATCACAAGCTCTGGTGGTTCTGACCAATCCTGAGTGGAGGGCTCAGTGACAGACCAGGTGTCTGCTGTCTGAGAATCAGCCTAGATAAGCTTGATGAGGCTGATTATTGCCAGGTTACTCACAGGAGGAAGAATGTTTCGGCCATGTCAACTCTGAAAGCCATCTATCAAGTTATAAGTTCATGTTATTCAGTCATTTCAGTTGTGTCCAACTCTTGGGGACCCTATTTGGCGTTTTCTTAGGAAAAGTAGTGGACAGCTTTGCCATTTCCTTCTCCAGTTGATTTTATAGATAAGGAAACTAATGCACACAAGGTTAAGCGAATTGTCCAGGGTCACATAGCTAGTAAGTGTCTGAGACTGGACTTGAACTCAGGAAGATGAGTCAACCTGACTCTGGTGCTGGCACTCTGTCCATTATGACACCTAGTGACTATAGGTTCATAGCATCATAGATTATAAGCTAGAAGGGACTCTAACGGTCATCTAATCCAGTATCCTTGTAATACCTAGTTTTTCACTAGGCTCTGCCATAAAGATTAGAGATACTATTACTATTATCTTTAAGAGCCAAATGGAATATGGTAGAAATGCTGGTTTTAACTATTATTTTGGAAATACTGTTCAGAATGATAGCTTGAGAAAACCTGAGGAGACTGCTTTCCTACCACAACTAGATAGAAGCTGGAGAAGATGAAGAGGAAGAACATGGAGGTATCATTTTCTTGATTTTTAACTTGTGAAGAGGATGCACAGGACTCTTGAGAAGAGATTGTATTTGGTATCCTGAATGAACTAAATGTTATGAGACTGTTTTCAGAAGTGAAGAGAAGTCACTTGTAGTTGAAGGTTTGAGTTGGCTCTGGCTTTGCTCTTTCTTACAGTTAAAATATTGTAAATAATTATCTACATCTTTGATCATTTATTTCACTGTTAATATATTGTACATTCAGTAATATTTATTTGACACTCGCTAACTGTGTGACCTTAGGACTTAACCTCAATGGCCTCATCCTGGGTCATCTCCAGTCATCCTGATGAATATCTGGTCACTGGATTCAGATGGCTCTGGAGGAGAAGTGAGGCTGGTGACCTGCACAGCCCACCCTCACTCAAAGTCAGGTGCAAGTCATGTCATCATTTCTCTGATGGCACGGTGTTCTTCGGCAACAGTTGATGAACACACACATTTAATCTTAGGAGGTTAGATTATACACACATGAGAGAGAGAGAAGAAGGCAAAGAAGAAGAAGAAAGGAGGAGGGGGAGGGACAGGGGGAGGGGGAGGAGAAGAAACTACTTCAGGGAAAGGAGGTTTCTCCAATTTAAAAAATAAATAAAATTTAATGAATGGAGTTGGAGGTTTTGGGTGTAGTAGACTGAGAGATGTTGAAAATTTTATAATTAATAAGTATAGAAAAATACTTCTGGATTACCCTAGAACCTTGGATGATAAGATTAAATATGGAAATGAGTTAAGGAGCAGGCTAAGAAGTGACCCCCAGTTCATTCGGTTGACCCTTATAGTCTTGGATCACACTCTTATTATGGAAGTTAACTGAAGCTCAGAAAGATAGAAGGTCCTGAACAATATCAAAGAGCTAAGATTCCTAGAAGGGCTGCAAAGTGCATTGGGAGAAGAAATGGTCACGTGGAGGATGATTCAGAGATTCATTAAGAACCATAGCGTGAAGACATTACGTTGTAATCTGTAATTTAAGTGTGTTCATCCTTCGTTGTTGAAGAAGACCACGCCATCAGAGAAATGATGACATGATTTGTACTTGACTTTGTTTTGAGTGAGGGAGGGCTGTGCAGGTCACCAGCCTCACTTCTCCTCCAGAGCCATCTGAATCCAGTGACCAGATATTCATCAGGATGACTGGAGATGACCCCGGATGAGGCGATTGGGGTTAAGTGACTTGCCCAAGGTCACAATTTTGGGGTTAAGTGACTTGCCCAAGGTCACACAGCTAGTGAGTAACAAGTGTCTGAGGTAGGGTTTAAACTCAGATCCTCCTGACTCCTGCACTGGTGCTCTTATCCACTGCACCACCTAGCTGCCCCTGTAATCTGTAATATATTGTAGGGGATGTGTAATGGTAAAAAAAAAAAAAAAAAAAAAAAGCCTGCCATTCTATTTTCTTTAGTAATATATTTACCCTTTAGTGCTTGGCTAACTAGGTTACTCCTTAGGTGTCATGCAGTCCTCACTATGAGCTTTTCCAACTTGGTAGGAGTTATGGGAAATGAACAACATGGGCATAGTTTTAGAGAGTCTAGCATCATCTCTAGACCCTGATGAAGCTTCAGAGCAGGAAATTCATGGAATAGGATGTTTTGGGTAATTAGACTTTCATTATATGAAAGCCGTTGCATTTCAACCCCTGAAACTTCTTAGGGTAACAAATTCCAAATATTGGAATAAACACTGAATTCTGGCCTGGAGGGGCTCTCTCTCTCAAGCAGATTCTATATACTGGTTAGTGTGGTTCAAAGTAACCAACAGTACTTTAATACTTCAAGGATATGTAATTTTAGACTGACATTAGCACTCTGTCAATACAAACCACAACCTCTCTATGGCATAGAAGTTATTTTTGAGCGTGTGGTAGTCTGAAAACTCTCTTTTGCAAGGCCTCAGTGAGATGCACAAGGCTTATGCACAATGGGCTGCCTCTGCTCTAGACCCATGGCATCCCTGGAACCTGATAATTTTTCTGGAATTTTCTGCTTCTAGAATAGTCTGTGCTGGAAACTTCCAGTCCATGCCTGCCTTTCTAGTGAATCTCCAGTGTCTCTTTTCCCTACCAAGCTCTGGCTGACCTACTGAGAGAACATCATCCCATTCAAGGTTGCAGTGCCTTCTCTGGTTGTATCATTGATTGTCAAACTCTATTTTGTCCTTGATTGCCCCTCTACCCTCCTTTCCCTCTCCTATGTGTCCTGGATTGCCCCAGTTCACCAGGAGACGGCTCCTTTTTGGGCTCAAGCTCTCCTTTGTGTAAGTTAATGGCCCATTGTTTTAATCATTATTGTCCAGCCTGTTGTTTTTTTTTAAATATAAGACTTCAAGTCCCCAGAGCAGCTATGACAGACTGGGGCAGAGAGTTTCTGTGGCCAAAAAATTTAATTATCCTGTGGTTGACATAATGATGATCCTCTGAGAATTGAGATTCCAGACCCAATAAGGATGAGTCAGTTGCTGAAATAGAAAAATCAGGAACCCTGGGGACAAGTGGCCGCTCCATCATAGAGCCTGTGATATTTTAGAAGAAGACAACCATGCAAAATTTCACATGCAGCCTGGACTTTGGGAGAAGAGATTTCAGTGAGGTTGACAGCACTGGCCAAATATTTTGAAGAGAAAGTTAGCCTAAGAATGAAGGCAGCCTTTCTTTTATTCTAGCAATCCCACAAAGCTAAAATTGTGTAGTGCTCAAGTGATATGCATTCTTTAGAATTAACTTTTGGCATAATAACGGCTGACATTTATGTAACACTTAAAAAGTTTACCAGCGTTAACCTCCTAAAGTCAGGAGATCTTAAGGAAGGACCCTAAGATCATTGAGTGGAATTGTTATATGGAATTTACAAGTGGACATGGATAATAAGGAGCAGCCAGCTGCCCTCTGGAGACTCAGTCTGCCTATTGGAATGGGAGCTGGGAAAGTAAGCCATGAGGAGGTGCTACACTTGCTTCTGAATATATCCCTCCCCATCCTCCTACCCAGCCAGTTATTGGGGTGAGGAAGGGAAGAAGTAGGTCACAGAAACTAATCAATACATCAACTGAATCTGATAGCATTTTCAATGTTTCACACTCACAGTGCTCCATTGTGGCAAATAAATAAGTACATTTTCTCAGTTTTTCTTACAGCGTGAACTTCGTTACAACTACACATTTAGCTCTGCTTTTAAAAAATTCTTCCTATTTGTATTGTAGTCATTGTGTATATGTCCTTGTTCTGCTTACTTTATTATAAATCTTCCTATGCTTCCCTGAATTCTTTATATTCATCACTTGTTAGAGTGAAGTCATATTCCTTGTTTATACATCCCCTCATCAATGGTAATCTATTTTGTTTTCAGTTCTCTGATATTACAAAAAGTGAGGCTAAGTGTATGAGACTTTTCTTCTGTCTTTCACCTATAAGTTTAGTAGATAAATCTCTAGTTCAAAGAGGATAGATAATTTATGCCCCTCTTTTAATAGCATAATTCAAGTACCCAGCACAAGCTAGGCAGGAGGTGCTCAATCAATTCTAGTTGAAAGATGACTAATTCTGAATTGCTTTCAAGAACAGTTTCCTCAGTCACTGCTCCACGATGACTGCCTTTCCACAGCCCCTCCAACATTGATCCAAAGTCCATCTTGTTTCATCTCTGTCCACTTGCTGTGGGTGGGTGAGCATTCATTTTATTGAGATCAAAACTCCACAGAGTTTGTAAAGTACTGATCCTCACAACGAGAAGTTGCATGACACAGTGGATGTCACAAAGCTGGTCCCAGAGTCAGGAAGGACTTAGGTCAAGATCCACTTCTGACATGGACTGATTGTGCACCATGTGATCTCTAAGTGCCCCAGGCAACTCTCTAAAATTTTAAATCACAGAGGAAGTACAGTATTGGTAGAGTAAGTTCTTCACCAGGGGTCCCCACTAGTGACGAAATCATAGGACCATTAAAAAAATTCCTCACAACATTAAATGAACTGGGGCTAAGAATAAAAACTTAGCTTCAAATTTTCTGATTAAAACACCCTGGTTCTCTCAGGAGGAAAGTGATAAAAATACAAATATTTTTCAGACTTTGTTGTGCGCCATTTTTAAGTTAAAAAAAAAAAATGTGGCACCCAGCAGTGTATTTATGAAAGTGAGGAATTAAATTACAAGCAAAACTCCTTTCTCTTCTGAAAGCTTTCTTATTTTAGTTGCCTGATCCCTCATATATTCCCTTCCCTGTGTCCCACCTTTTCTTCTTTTGGTTTCCCTGTCTCACTTTTGTTAACAGTTGAGATATCTCACAATACTGACTTTGAACTTCCTAACTAATTAATAATTAAGCGATGCCTGAACACCTAGGTGACCACTCATGATTTCATGATTTCAGACTACCACCAAATGATGATTTTTAAATCCCTCCTCTGACTTGGGTGTTCTCACACAGTCCTTTACTCCAGTCTGTCTCTTAATATCTCCAAATGTTTAACTTGCTGCCACATTAAATTCAACTTAATTTAACTGGATCTCCATTTCCCTATTAGTCCTCACCACCTCTCATTTTCCATATCTCTTTTAGAGACAACACAATCCTCCTGCTGCAAATGGACTCCTGTGTTAAAGTATTTGCTAGATCTTGTTATTTTTTCTTCCATAAATTCTTCTTATTTATGGGAATGCGCCCTTTCTTTCTTTCACAATGTCCAATGAGTCTACCCATGTATGACAATTTTTCATTTTTATCACTTAGAGATATTAAAAATAGCCTTCCAAGTCACTTATTCTTGGTCCAGAATTAAAGCTTAATATTTCTGCTTTGGTTAATGTCATATTCCTTCTCAAATATCACTCAACATTATTTTAGATGATGATACTCAGTCTAAATGATGATAGTCTGAATGCTAGTTGACTAATACCACTGTTGATGACGACCATAAGAGTTAGAAGATAGAGGTCTGTGGTACAAAAGTACACTTTATTTTGGAGATAAGGCAAATATCCGTGAAAATTAGCCAACACTGAAAACAGCGCTCTATCTACGGTCTAAATGAGTAGTATAATCAAAATGCTATAAAAGTTCAGAGAAGGCAGAGATCAAATACATGTGTACCATATGGCATAACATTTAAATATTTAAAAAAAAAGATAATGGCACTACAGAGAGATCTAGACCATAAAACAATAACTGTTGGGGAGTTCAGTGTGACCCTTTCGGATTTAGATAAATCAAATAGAAGAACAAATAAGAAGGAAATTGAAGATCTAACAGAATATTAGAAAAGTTGGATATAATAGACCTTTGGTGACAACTGAATAAGAATCATAAGGACACATGTATACCACATATACATGTTATATTTATATTTCAGCTTCACATGATACATTTATAAAAATGAACCTTGTGTTAGGGCACAATGCAGGAAGAGATCACTGAAGCGGTCACTAAGGCTAATCTGGATTTAGATCTTAAAGAATGATAGAACTTTAAAAGCCAGGGAAAAAAAAGATTGGAAAGGGCATTTTAGGTAGGAAGAATAGAATGGGTCAAAGCATACATCCATAAATGTATAAGACATGATCAGAGCAGTACTTCTGATAACTTAAGACTTTGATCTCTTCTTTACAAAGATTTCAAGTTCCTATTTATTAAACAAATCCTTCTAATGTAATGCCAATTTTGAATCAAGACCAACTATTCCTAGACTAGCTAAAATAATGTAATTTTGTTAGGAATATTCTATTTAGTACCTTAGCTTCACATATTCAAAACCATTCATTGTTTTTAAAAAATCTATTTGGCCATTCTATGCAAAAGAACATACAAGTTTCATGATTAGAAATATAACATAAACATTAATAGATACTTTTGCTAGCCTCTTCCAAACAACAACAACAAACATCTCTCAGGTAAAACTAAGCCTCTTCCCAAATTATGATAAATATTTCACAATTGTCCCAAGACCTTTTTCAAATCCAGGGTTCACAACACCAATTCTAAATTATTAGAAATCATTAAACCCAATAAATCGGCATAAAAAGTCAGAAATTACACTTTTCTGATGCAGACCATTAAAATGTTTTAAAGACAAGAGGTGCCATTAATATACTTAAAATGATGCTACCGTGTTAACACTGCCCCCTCCCCCCGCAGGGGATTTACTAGATAGCATTTAAGAAATTTATACAAAAACTTCAGCTTTTTAATGATGTCTTGAGATGAGAAGACAAAGTACAAAGAAGTAAATCTATCCATACTTAATTCACAAAGGAAAAGGAAAGTAAGACACCCAATGTGTGCCTAAGTGCTTTTTATAGGCATTAGAGCACCAAAGAGTTTCCCACAGATTTGTGTAATGGCTTCAGCAGAGCTCTATTTATTTTCAGTTTAAGTCACCAAATGTTATTTTGAAAAAAAAATTTAAGTGTTTATCATTGTGCTGACATAACTGTAAATAAAAAAGTCGGAGTTATGGTACAAATTTATTCCCACAAGTCCCTGTTGAGAGATTCAAGCTGCTCACATGTATCCTAAACACTGTTCAACTGAGGGACAGATGGAATATTTCTTGCCTTCTTCTCTGGCCACCCCCTTAACCCTGTAATGACAGCCTAATGAATGGGTGCAAATCAAGTTGGGGCCCTGCACAATGACCCTGTCTAAGGGTATAAATCATCTCTGTGCAAGGCAGCATTTCAGGTCAGGAATCACATCCTTGAGAATCAAGAACATAGATGATCTGATGTACTGAAAAATGCCATGGACATGGCATTTGAGGAACTGGCTCCCAATGTGATATTGGATGTCTACGATTTCAAAGGAAACCTTGACTGCCAAAGAGGCATGTCATGTTTTTCTCAGTATGCTTCATTTTCTTTATTTGAAAAATAAGGAAGTTAGACTAGATGATCTCTCATAAAGTCTGGACTGAGAAAAATGATGGGTTAGTCATGTGGCAAAGCTTAGGGCTATCTAAAGGATAGCCAACATGCTCTAATGGTGTTCCCATTCTATCAATAGTAAGGGTCCCAGGATATTGAATGGACCTCCCACCTCTACCCTCTGTGGCAAAATTATGGCAGGAAATGGGGGAACATCCCATTGGGTGGGATAAGTAAATAGGTTATGATTTGCATTTTCGGAGGGACTATACACATATGATTGTTGCAGTAATGAAGTATGAGGTAGTAAAGGCTTTCTCCTTAAGTGCTCAAGACAGTACAGGGATGCCCCCCCAAAAAGAGCCCTATTGGTAACCATGAGAGTATTTTTAAAAGGATCTAAAAAATGGAGCAAGTATTTTTTTTAAGGAGGTTTTGCTATTTGATCTAGTACTGGGTAATACTGATAAAATGGGGGACTGGACAATGAGAGCTCAATAATTTGAGAATGAATGGATGTCCCTTCCTGCCTGGTTTCAGTCCCACATATGGAACTTTGGGGAGCCAGTTGTCAGTCATGAGTGACTAAGAGGATGGTGCTGGGTTGCTGAAGAGTCCTCTAATTGGCTGAGGAGCTGGAATGAGGTGCATATGAAAGGTCCAAGTCTCTTGCTCTCTTTCCTGGTAGCTTAGGAGTGAGCCTCTTTCTGTGTGGGAGGTGGGGCATCAGCTATGACTGTATTATCTTCCCACCCAGCCATCAGGTGTATCTGAGGTCAAGGTACTTGTTTCTTTTGTGTTTTTTCTTTCCTTATCTTAGATGAATGAGGATCCTAGGATGGAATGGTCTAGATTATGACCTCCTCCTTAAAGGCAGAGAAGCCACAAGAGGGCCTTTTAGCAAGTGGAGTTAGTAATAGACATCACAAGATACAATAGCAGCAATAGGTAAATGCCAGCTGTGAGGAGAGACCTATTTGACCCAGCCCAGCAGACGAGGGACCTTCAAGCTGCCCCCCCACCTGCAAAGAGTTGGCTTAGCTAAGCAAGGGAGTAATTGTCCATTGGAGATGCTACACCCGGAAGTGAACTTAGTGGGGACTCCTTGAGGGGAGAAAGAACTCCTAGGGCCAAGCCTGGAGTCCCAAGGGACCCCATGATTTCTGCATTTATGCCTCCATATCCACTTTCCCCAAGGACTGTCTCTCTTGTCTCTGTCTCCACTCCTTAGTTCTTCAGGTTCAGATGGGGCACTTTAAGCTTGAAGAGAACACCTCCCATTTTGGGAGGCAATTTTGAACTTCTTTCCTTGCTATACTTGCTCAGTGAATATCTTTTTGTAAAAGTGAATTGACACCAATTGGTTAATCAATGACAGGATGAATACATCAGATGGGGTCATCTGAACAATATAGATTTCAGGGTTACCCCTTGAACCCTGAGGGAAGCAGCAGTCAATTATCTTCAATAGTTGCCAGTGGGAGTTGAGAGCCCAGAGGAGGTACTACATTGGATTAAATCTGCATTTTCATGATGGTTTCCATTGAAGTCCTGGGAAGGAAATGTGAAATACTCTCTGTGTTACCTTAGATAAGCCACTTTACCTCAGTAGGCTTCAGTTTCCTCATCTATAAAATTAGGGGCTTCAACTAGATGGTCTCTGAGGTCCTTTCCATGCCTAAACCAGCATCCTCACCCAGGAGGAGCAAGCACAGGAAAGTGAAGAAACGCCCATGACTCTAAAGTTGTTTTGAGATTAAAATGAAGGAGAAAACGTTTTCTAAAGATTTCATCTCACAAATAATAGGTTGAACAAGGTCAAGTTCCTTTACGTAGACTTTCCAGTTTTCATTTTATTTTTATAGCATTCCTTCACCTCTTCCTTATGAGTTCTGCTGTTGCAGTTCCTGCTTGTCATCATGTTCATGTGCCCATGACCTCATTCTTTCCTCAGCGTGGGGCACATCTCTCTCTTCTTGTGGTGACCTCCCTTCCTCTTTTCCCCCTCCTTGTGCTGTTGGTAATGGCCAAATGCAATGTTCCTTCAAGTATTGCATTTTTTCAGCATTTAGTCAGTTCCACATTTTGTGCCCTCTGCCCTATTTATTCCTTCTACACCTGCCTTGTTTCTGGGAGTGCTTTAAAAATATTAAATGGCCTATCACCACAAACAACTGCATGAGTAACAAAAATGGGGAAGGAAGGAGGGAAAAAACCAACAACAAAATAAATGAAGCTAAGAAGGCATCAGAATCTAAGGCCTCATATACTACAAGCAGCCCTAAGCTTTGTTTCTCATACTTGCAAGAATCACTGGATCATAGATTTGCAGTTAGAAAAGCCTTCAAGGCCATCTAATCCAATCCCCTTATTTTATAATTAAGGAGACTGAGGCTCAGTGAGGTTGAAGTGACTGAACATCACAAATCTAGAGTGGGAAAGGCCCTCAGAGATCAACTCATTTTACAGACAACTGAGGCCCAGGGGAGTAAAGTGACGTAGGGTCATAGATCTAATGCTGAAGAAGACCTCAGAGGCCATCTACTCCAACTCTCTCATTTTACAGCTAAGGAAACTGAGGCTCAAGTAGGTGACATGTCTTGCCAAACTAAGCTCAAACAGGCTTCCACCTCTACGGCAATGCTCCACTCCTACACTCTCCTCCTCCAAGTGGTGAATCCCTTCCCAGAATCTTGATTTGAGGAAGCACTTAAGTCAGCCATGCTCAATTCAACCTCAGACCAGTCTGTGACTCCCAAGACTTCTTCTCCACCTTGCCCCTAAGTGAGCACCTTCCTTCTCCCCTCACACTTTTTTCCTTCCTTTTATACATTGCCTTCCCTCACTAGAATGTAAGGTTCTGGAGGGCAGGGACTGCCTTTTTGCTTACATTTTTATTTGATCACTTAGTATGGGGCCTGGCACATAGTAAGCACTTAATAAACGTCTTCATCATCATCCATTCATCCATCCAATCTATGGAATTAGCATTAGATGCAATATTGGAAGCCAGATCCTCTGATTCCCCACCCAGTATCCTTTCCATAGTGCTAAGCTACCTCTCCAGCAGGAACTAAAAGAGAAGTCACGTTGGAGAAATGCTGTCTTTGGTATTCTCCTCCTTAAACCCCCAAGGCTTGGCTCTAAAATATTGAAATGGCCCACGGAAGAGGAAGGGTGGCACGTAAAGGATACATGGCCAGGTAGGAGCACCTGCGATGAAGTCGGCTTTCTTTGTATGCCCCTTGCCTGGCACATAGTAACTGGCACTTTATAAATGTTTACCTGGCACCTCTTTTTCCAAAGAATCTCTTCACTTGTGAATTTTCTTTGATTTTGAGAGACATAGAGAATATTTTCAAATGCTTTCTTAGCAGGATGGCTTGGTGGAGAGAACATTGGATTTGTGTTCAGGGATACCTGGGTTCCAGTCCTCCCTTAGCAGGTTGACCCTGAGGTAATTTCTTTAATAACCTCTTTGTGCTCAAGTGTCTTGAACTACAGAATGAGGAGGCTGGATTTGATGGTCCCCCAGGTCCCTTTCTGCTTAAAATCTAATAATTCTATGATCTGATCACCAGAGAGTAGAAAAGACTCATTCTTCACATAGATGGGGAAAAGGGGAGAGATCAGTGTGATGAGAGTCACTGAAATGGCCAGAGATCCTGGCCTTACCTCTAGGTTATGAATGCCTCTACTTGCCAATCGAGAATCCCAAACTTCACTAGTCCTTCCTCAAATGGAACAACAGAAGGGAAGGGCCAACCCCAATTGTATATCGTAAGACAACCTCACAGAACCTGGTTTAACAAATGAAAAAAGGTTCCTAGCACTCAGAAGGAGATCCTGCACAGCCACAAGTCACCCCTGCAGTCCCATTTTGTCTCTGCTTAAGCATTTAAACATTTCTATTGTTACTTCTAAATGTTCTGCTGTTAATAAGAGGACCAATATGGTATGCACATAATTTCCCCCATTGATGAGGTCTCTGAAATTCCTCCAACATCTTATAGAGTATTCTGCTTTCAGCAGGACCTTATTTGATGGTGATGATGATAATTAGGATGATACCTGGACATTTCCAAATGAAGGAAGAAAAATGGCAATTCCACATGGGGATCACCTGGGGGTGACACACAGCCTCACAGAATAAGGCTACTTCTCAAGTCAGGGCTCTGTAAACCTCTCTTTAGTTAACAACTTAGGCTATTCATCCAATAAGGCACGACTGTGCACAATATCCTGTGTTCAGTTGGGGAGAAAGAAATGTAAAGAACTCAGGGAATGTACAAAATGAGCAGTGAAAGTGATCAAAGCTCTTAATAATAAGAATTACATTGAAACTCCACTTTCTTACCTCTGCAAAAAAGGGAATGAGGTAAATTTTCTTACATCTTCTCTGGGATTACAAACTTGATCATTATGATTATGCAGTGCTTGGGTTTTCCATAAACAGTTATTTAGCACCTACTACATGCATAGCACCATACTAGACTCTAGGGAATACAAGAATTAAAAAAATTGTCCCTGACTTCAAAGAGTTCCATTCTATTGGAGGGGAGCCAACATGACCATAAGCAGATAAATAAAAACCATTGTGCTAATAAATGGGATAGGATCAGTGTAGATGGTGATGCCTGAATAGAGTTTGAAAGAAGCCAGGGATTTTCCAAGGGAGGGCCAGGAAAAGCACATCTCAGTTACAAAGGAGCACCAGTATAAAAGCATGAAGGTTGGAGATGAAGTATTTTATGTATGAGAAACAACCATCAGACCTATCGTTTGAGTACAAATCAGAACATGGGAAGGAAAGTAACATGGAATAACTGGAGAGTTGAATGGGGCTTGTGGATGCCAGGCTGAAGATTTTGTATTTTATCACAGTGGTGATGGAGGATTTGAGTTGGGTTGGGTGACATGGTCAGATCCATGTTTTGGAAACATCAATTTGGCAGTTTATGAAAGGTGGAGGATGGACTGGAAAGGGAAGAGATTGGAAGGACAGACACTATCATGGAGACTGAGGGATGATGAGGGCCTTAGCTAGCACAGAGACTCTAAGAATGGGGTCTTTTGAATTTAATAACAAGCATTGATTAAGGGCCAGTCACTGGGCAAAATGAACCAGTCTCTGCCCTGAAGGCACTTACATTCTACTATTTATAGGAAACCTTAGAGAAATGGAACTGATAACTGATAACTGACAACTGATTTTAAATGGGGATAAGCGCAGCACATTTCCCTCATGGGTTTGTTCTGAGGTAGTTGTCATACAACACATTCAAAGTACTTTGAGACCTTTAAAGAGCAATATATTAGCTATATATATTACCACCACCATCATCATTATCAGTTATTATATGGGACTTGAAAGACAGAAAAGAATCAAGGAAACCTCCAAAGTTTCAAATCTGGGTAACTGGAAAGATGGTAGTGTCATCAAAAGAAGTAGAGAGGTTTGTGGAAGAGTGGGTTTGGAGGGGAAAATACAAATTCCATTTAACACATGCCGTATCTGAGAAGCTTATAGGACATCTTGTCAGAGATGTCCAAAAAATGAGGAGAGGAAAAATAGGATTAAGGAAAAATGAATTAGAGAGATGAAGATTTTTTAAGATATGCCCAAGTCTCCTACCTACATATCATGAAACATTCTTTGAGAAAAGGATTAGGAAGTGTTGAACACCAGAAATCATAACCAAAAATGAAATGAACTATAGTTAACAACAGAAAGTACTCATTACCAGCTGAATCAGCTGTCTGTACAGATCAGACCACTGGGTTTATCAGAACAAAGATCAAAATTTATGCAAAACTGAATAAAAATGAGGAGAAACATTGCACACAATTAAACCTATTACAACCTGACCTATTTAAAAAAAAATACTGATAATGGAAAATGGAGAGGGAACAACTGACATCAATTATAACAACTTCACATAAAAGTTTAATGTTAATCAACTGCTGTAACAAGGAGACTAAAAGAAAGCCTTCATCAGAAAATACTTGACTTACTTGCCAATTGGATACATGGCAGCCAAGAGCAAAAGTGGTTTAGTGTTAAACTTCTCTATAAAATCTTACAGAGAAGGTAGAAGATTATGAGTAGTATCACCTTGTGAAGCAGTGGAGGGAAACACAAGTTTAAAGAAAGATGGGTAGAAATCTGACTCAGCAGAGTCACCCAGAGGGCATTTAATGATTAAATTGGAGGAAAAACAATTAATACATACATACATGTGTATACATATTATATATATAAATGAAAAGGGCCTATAAAGATTTTTTTAAAAAAACCTAGTTGCCTTTCTATCAAAGTCAATGGGGCCACTTTTGAACTCTTACATGGGTTTAGATATACTTCTTGAGGAAGCAGAAATGATGTTGACGAAAACAAAGGGAGAAAAACAAAGTTGGATAAGATCAACTACCTAGAGATAAGAGCTGAGTTAGAGATCCCACACCTTTGAGACCACTGGGGGAGCTATTCATAAGCAATGTGAAAGAGAAAGATACAAAAGGAATAGGGGAAAAAAAGCTCAAGATACCAAAAATGTGACAAAAGGAGCATCAGTGAGCACTGAGCTTCATGCATACTTTCCCATCTCTATAAAATAGTTATGAGAATAGTCTACACACACGCTGAGGTAATCCTGGTTGAAGATATTAGAAAGGAATAGTCAAGTCTTCACAAGCTCTTCCACAGAAGACCACAACTCTACCCTTGCATAATGGACTCAAAGATTTTGAGAATATAAGATCCCACTGTGTGTAGTTGCTGTTTGTTGATTATTTGTAGTAACACATGCAATCAAGGAAAATAAATCCCTCAACTCTCCGTGTCTGAGAGTGTGTATCTCATTCTGTACCACTATTGGTACCCTCCATGGCAGGAGATGGAAAGCTTGCTTCAATATAAGTCCTTTGGAGTTATGGCTTGCCATTAAATTGGTCAAAGTTCTTAAAATCTTTCAAATTTGTTTTATTTTATAATGTTGCAGTTGCTACATAGGAATTAAATTTTTCTGCTCTTTATTCTGCTTCATATCATATGTCTTCTCAGATTTCTCTGAACTGATCCCCTTTGTCATTTCTTGTAGCATAATAATATTCCATTATAGTCACACACTGTGATCTGTCAATTGACTGGCACCACTTTAGCTGTAGTACTTCACTAAGACAAAAACACTGTCCTAGGATCATTGGCACACGTATCAATCGTTTCCCTCTTTCGGGCATATATCTAGTTGTGTTATTTTTGGGTCAAAGAATGGGCATAGTTTAGTGAAGTCCTCAAATGCTTTCCAGACTGGCTAGATCAATCCACTACTTCACTAACAGTTCATTAATATTGTTACTTAATCTCAATTGGCCTCAATTTCCTCATCTGTAAATAAAAGCACCTACCTCCCAGGGTTCTTGTGAAAATAAAATAATAATCGGAAAGCTCTGTCCCTGTGCCTAGTACATAAGCACCATAGTAATATGTTACTATTTATATCATGCTTTAAGTTTTTCAAAGTATTTTACAAACATCTCACGTAGTCATCAAAATAACCCTACAAAGTAGGTGGGGTGAGTGTGACTTGCCTAGGCCACACAGCTAGTAAGTGTCTGAGGCAGGATTTGAACTCTAGTCTTCTGGATTCTCAGTCTCACACACTGTTCACTATACCAACTACCTGTTTATCTTCCAATAGCCCTTCACAATCATCAGTTTCCAGTTTGGTCATCTTTGCCAGTCTTATGGATTTAAGGAAGAAACTCAATGATGTTTTAATTAACATCCTTTTTTCTTATTAGCGATTTGGAGTATTTTTCTCATAAGGATACCGATAGCTCTACCTTCTTCCCTTAAGAACTGCCTGTTCATATACTCTGATCCATAATCTAGTGGACAATAGCTCTTGTTATTGGATATTTGGATCTGGTCCTACATATCAGATCTTAGATATCAGACCTTCATCAGAGAGAAATGATTTTTCCAGGTAATTATTTCCTTTCTAATTTTAATTAGGTTGGTTTTGGTTACTACAAAAGCACTTCAATTTTATGTCATTAAAGTTGTCCAGTTTTCCTCCTATGACATTCTCTATCTATTGGTCAAGAATTTTTCCTTTAACCCTAATTGTAAAAATCACCTCCTTTCCTGCTCCTCTAATAGGTTTGTGATGTGACCTTTTAAAAAATTAGGTCAGATACTACACCGGAAACTTATTGTGGTGTATAGCATGAGACACTGGTCTAAATGAGATTTCTGCCAGATTACTTTCCAGTTTTTCTAGCAGTTTTTGTCAAGTAGTTCTTATTCCAGTAGTTAAGAGTCTCTGGGTTTATTGAACATAATACTACTACGTTCATTTGCTTCTGTATCTTATATACCTAATCTGTTCCACTGACCAACTTTTTTTTTTTAACTAGTACCACACATTTTTGATAATTATTTCTTTGCAACATAGATCGAAATCAGGTACTGTTTGACTCCCTTTCTCCCCTACCTTTTTCATTATTTGTCTTGAGATTCTAGACTATGTTTTACTCCAGGTAAATTTTGTTATTATGTTTTAGTTCTGTAAATTTATCCTTTGATAGTTTGAAATGGCATGGCACTGAATGAGTTGGTCCATCTTTTCAATATGAACCTTCTTCTGGTGATGCTGCATGGCTAAGAGTCATGGGATGCTATGTTACCAAAGAATTGAAGCTCAAGGTCACCCAAGGAGCAGTAGAAAGGTGTGAGCAAATGAAACACCTCACCAACAAGGAATTATACAGGAGAACTGGTGTGTAAGATATCATCAAAGAAATGTAGCATCAAAAAAAAAAACAAAACAGGCTGGATGGGAGCTGGACATCTCAACGTGTTTTGCTGATACCTTCCTAGTGCCAAGAGAACACAGGAAAAGCCCTCAGTATTGGGGGATTTGGCTGGCCCTCTTGTGGCAAATTCATGAGAGGGCATAGATAAGGGCAGGCAGGAAAGAACTGTAATTTAGGACATAATCAAAACAGTGATGTCACCATTTTCTAGGAATGCAGGCTAGAGATCAACATTGATTTTCAAATGAAAACCTTCCCCCAAAGACTCTTTGACATTTGACATACATAACTAACTTTATCAATGATCATAACAACTATTCTGGATGGGCTTGCTCTCATTTTCAAAGAGATTAAATTGTAGGTCCAACATCATGTACGTTTGTTGGGCATAATCCAATTCATTTAACTGAATATACACACATACAGTTATAGAATATGAACAGACTCTAATATCTTCTCAACACTTATAGATTTGTTTGCACTGCAGGTAAACAAACACACCCTTGTATAGAAGCACTCTGTACTACAAAGTTATCTGTCTAGTCCTGAAGATTGCATCCATGGTAATTTGTTGACACTGCATGGCTGCCAAAAAAAAAAAATCACAATGCTACCACAGACTTCATGAAGAGCGGAATGGTATCCAGAACATGGGAAGGGAGAGTCCCATGGCTCTCTGCTCTGGGCAGACCATATGTAGCATTCAGTTCTAGGTGCCACATTTTAAGTAGAGAATCTAAGGAAGATAACTAGACTGATGAAGCACTTAAGTGCTGTTTCCTACTGAGGAACTTCATTATTCTTCCAGTTCTTAGTTCTCTCTGCATTCTTACTTTCACCAAAATGTCTTTTTATGTATTTTGATTTACTTTCTATTTACTTATCTCTGTGAAGTTATAAATGCAAGTTTCTTGAGGGCAGGGACTATTTCATTCTTGATCTAATACAATGGAGTGCCAGGTAAAAGATAAGCATTTAATAAATGATTACTAGTTGATCAATTTAATTTTCAACACCTACAAACAGGGAAGGGAATTTCTAACAATATATTTGTTTCAAGTATATCCCAGAAAACAAATGTGATCTCACATGAAGTCCCTGTTATCAGATATTATTTTCACACACACACACACACACACATATGCCTCAAAGTGCTATATAAATGTGCATTATTCAGATTCTCAGATGGCAGTGTTAAGCAGTTCAAGACAATGGATCATCCATCATTGGTTAAGACCTTCTAAGGTAAAACAATAACTTTATTTACCATGGGCCTCTGAGCACAGGGACAGGGAAACAAATGAGAAAGAGAAATGAGTCATGGAAATTACCTTCAAAAAGGTCACGATCTAATTGGTGAAAGGATTGACGGGAAAACAAAGACAAGATGAGGTGGGGAGGGATTGGTTTTCCCCACCTGGCCATCCATGAACATGTGCTTTTATAATGATTATAGCTATCTGGTTATTTTAGGAAGAGTGACAGGACCTATGATTCCATTGGTGATAAGAAACTCCCTCTACTGAGGAAGGGGAACAGCTTCACTGTCATTTTCAGTCTTAAAGACTTGCCCATGTAAACGTAAAGTAATTTGTCTAGGGTCTCATAGCCAAGATACATCAGAGGCAAAATCTGAACCCTTTCTTGCCAAGGCCGGTTCTCTCTACTATATCCCAAGCTGCCTCTGCATGTTTACTTGGACACTTTGAAAACACTGATTCTGTATAATCAATATCACACTGTTTGCCTTCTCAAGGGGTAGGAGAGGAAGAGGAGGGAGAGAATTTGAAACTCAAAATTTAAAAATAATAAATGTGAAGTTTTAAAAAATGTAATTGGAAAACATTTAATGAAATTAAAAAAAATAATTTAAGTATATAATGAAATATATTTCAAATAGATATGCAATGAAATATTTTAAAAAGAAAGGTTTGATTATATTAGTATGAATCTTAGATTCCTTCCAGGGAATATGTAGCTTTATACTTGTTACTGCCCTGTTTTATATGGATAGCTTACTTCATACTTTGAAAGGGCCAAGATTTCATTTATGTGGGTTCTTTCCTCTGTAAGGAAAAAAAAGCACCTTTCATATCTCATTTTATCTATTTACCCATAAATCCCTTCTCACAGATTTTGTGAAATTAGATTATATGCTTCTTGTAGATAAGCAGAATGCCTCATTTCTTAAATATTGTTCCCCAATGCTCCTCCACCCCTGATGTGTTCTGTATAAATTAAGTGACATCGTGCTGCCCAATAAACAATTAACTAACGATGACCCAACGCGGAGAATTCCTCAGCCCTGCCCTTTTGTTTTCTGTGTTTATCCTCCCTTTGCAGAGAAGAATCTGTTATTATTTCAGAAAACCATTGCTCTCATCTCTTTCTAAATAACTGAATTCAAAATAGTTTTAACTAACTTAAATGATAGACAGTCATTCTCAGTGTTTGATTTTTTTTCTCCAGATACAATTCCTTTATGATTTTCCAGTGAAATTAAGTAGTTGTCAAAGATTTGGTTAGCTGAGTTTCATGTAATTCAGTAACAGGGAAATTCCACCCAGAAAATAAAGGGGAATTTCCCTTGGAAGTTTGCAGCAAAGGAGTCTTCTGTAGATAATGTTTGTTCACATTTGGATTTGAATTCTTCAGAAGACGCAGGGGATGTGAGTTTTTTGGTCCTAGGAAAGTCCTGGACCTCTACCACTTAGACCTGGACTTTTGATGGTACAAGAGGCTCCTGATGAGCAAGCTTTCTCTACCAGTGCAGGCTGGTACCATCTCTGCAACTCAGAGTCATAGAGAATTGCTGAGGGCAACATTGAGAAATGATTTGACTAAGGTCATACAGCCAGTATGTATCAGAAGCAAGACCTTACCCCAGATCTTTCTGACTCAGAAACCGCCATGCCAAGCCTTGATGCCTCTCTCCATCTCTTCCTCCTCCCAACTCATCACTAGCTTCCCTTTAGTTATCCAGGTATTACATTTGATGATCTCATCATACTCCAGGCACAGATAAAATATCACAATTTCTATTCACAAGTGGGTGCAACACTCCAAATGTTGTCTAGTACATTTGCTCCTTGCTTGGTTTCAATGTTCTTTAAAATACAAAAAAACCCCTTTTGCATGCAGCCAGAGTAGAAGACAACATTGACATCAGCCGATAAGCTGGATAAATATTGCCATCAGCACCACCATAAAGCTTGTAATGTTTTCAAAATGCGATAGCAGCATCCCCAACAATTAGGATGCATGCTGCACTGTTTGTTTTCATTTGTGGCATTCTGTGCTCTTTGCCAGGACATCTTCTGAAATCCCAATGAGGGTTATTGCAGGGAAGTGTGAATGGGTTTTAAATGGAAATTTCAAGAGGTTCTGTTCCATAATTACAAGATTATGGACATTTCTTCTTAATTTTTCATTTCCTATCATAGGCTGGTCACATTTCTTCTTCCTTCTATTTCCCCTCCTGTTGCTCCCATCCCCCTCTACCCTACTCCCCTACCCTGCTGCCTCTGCAGAGACTGGCAATGAGAGCTTATTTTTGTATAAGAAATATTGAAAGCCACTTTCTCCCACTACTTTTTCATTCTTTATAGCTAAGATATTCTTTCAACAGGACATTGGGCTTTCGTGAAATAAATCCAAATTTAGAAGCCCCCCCAGGATGTTTCTTAAATTTTCTATTGATCCTTTTGTCCCTTGATAACTGAGTCCTCATTTATCAATAACTATCAATCGTATCAATCATGTGTGAATAGAGGACTGTGGAAATAAGGGGTGTGTCTATTTTATAACTAGAGATTCTTTGAGGCTAAAAATAAGTCAAGGGGGAAAATCAGATTTAGACTATTTCTATTTAGCCTTTCACACCCACATAAATTAGCATGTCTGTCTTTACTATCTATAAATCATTCAATTCACAAATAAGCCTCCTCATGTGAAAGATATTACTGAGATAATACCTACACCCAGGAGATCGTGTTCTGGCTTTGAAAGGCAGTTCTTTCAAAGGACAAACAGGATATTGGGAGGAAAAAAAAGTCCCAGAAAAATAATACACTAATGTGTGTACTTGCTTGTGAATTTGGATGGACTTTAATCAACTTTAAGCCCTGGACTCTAGTATTTGTTCTGTGATAGTTTAACAAACAGGGATCATCCCATTTGAACTCAGACCCACAACGAGGAGCACAAAGCTGAGGAATCAAACGGATATTACTACCTCATGGCTGCTATCCCCATTCACGGCTGACTATGCAGAGGCATCGTTTCATCACTTCACCTATTAATCTGGCTTTTGGCTCCAGACTACGGGCAGCCCCACCCTCTGTCTCTGTCTCTCAACCATTTGCAAAAGAAAAATACCAATAGGAGGGGCCTAGCTTTGGGGGGGCTTCATCTGACAGTTCTCTGCCTGCCGCAGGTTCCCATGGGCAGCAACTTGAGCACTTCTGCTTCCCTGGAGAGAGGTATAGAGATGGGGGGTGGGGATCCGAGAGGTCATCCAAGTCCACCTCCTCCTCATTCTACTGTTAAGGAAAGTGAAGCTAAGAGAATTTATGTGGCCGTGCTCAAGGTGCTGTGGACAAAGAAGTAGCAAGAGTCAGGATCTGAACTCTGATCCTCCTGCTCCAAGGCTAGTCCTCCTTTCCCTGGATCACACTGCCTCCCTCAATTGGAGTCTTTCTGCCATCTATTCATTAAGTACTAAACACTTACTAATTCTGCAAGGACCCCATCACAGATGCCCACCATCTGGCAAGTATGACAAGGGCATGAATTCAAAAGACATTTTAAAAGTACAGGGTGCTCGGGACTCAAAGACAAAGGCACAGTAACATTTACTCTCAAGGAACTTACAGTCAACCACACAGATATAACACAAACACACAAATAAATACAAGTTAATTTTAGGAGGTACGAACACGAACACCTAGGAGGAGGGGAAAAAAATAGAGCTGGTGCTTGAGATGGGCTGAAAAGGAAGGGAAATATTATGAGAGAAGGAGCTGAGGAGGCAGTGCATTCCATGCCTGAGGGCTAGTATCTAGGAAAGAACACAGTACATAGGGAAAAGCTATTACAGAAGTCCTAACACCACCCCCACCTCAGTGGGTGCATTCTGTCATCCCTTCCTTCCAAATATGGATTCATTCTCATCTACCTGTATGTCCTCCATCCATCTATCTATCCATCTCTCTATCTATCCATCCATCCATCTATCCATCCATCCATCTATCCATCTATCTGTCCATCCATTTATCTCATCCATCTGTGTGACTGTCCATTCATTTGTCCATCTCTCCATCTAAATCTATTTGTATGTGGTTCCCCACACCAAGTTGAATATAAGCTCTTTGAAGGCAGGGTGTATTTTTAAGTCAGTCCAAAAGCATTTAAATAAGCACCTACTAAGTGCCAGGCCCCAGTCAAGTTCTAGGGGTACAAAGAAAGGCAAGAGTGTGGTTCTGGCCTTCAGGAGCTCCCAGTCCTTTCCAGGAGGAAAGAGAGACGACAGGGTGTACATATGGTAAACGTCGATGTGTCTGAGAACATCTCAGAAGGAAGGCATGAGCAGCAGGGGAAGGTCTCCCAAAGAAGGTGGAATTTGAGCTGAGTCCTAAAGGAAGGCAGGGAGGCCAGGAGGGAAGTGAGGAAGGTGGCATCCCAGGCACAAGGCACAGCTTGTGCAAAGGCACGGAGATGGAATGCTGTTGTGTCTGAGGAACAATCAAAAGACTGGTGCTGCTGGATCTTAGAGTGGGTGGAGAGGTGTAAGAAGACTGGAAATGTGTGTGTGTGTGTGTGTGTGTGTGTGTGTGTGTGCGTGTGTGTGTAAGAGGAGGTTATGAAGAACTTTAAAAGGCAAACTTTATATTTGATTCTGGAGGCAGAGCCACTGGAGTTGACTGAATATGGGGGTGACAGTCAGCAGGAAATCACTTTGACAGATGAATGGAGGATGGACCAGAAGCGAAGAGATTGGAGGCTGACAGACCCCCAAGCAGCTACTGAAATAGTCCAGGCATGAGATGATGAGGGCCTGAAGGGGCAGGAGAGAATGTGAGAGTACAGAAGGGGTTGTACTCAAGAGAAGGTGCAAAGGTAGAATCCACAGGTCTTGGCAATAGCTTGGGAATGGGGTGGAGTGAGAAACAGGAAGGAATCTAGAATGAGAAATAGGATGGTTGATAAATGGGGAGCATTGGGGGAGTTAATGCAGGGGTTTCACTTTTGGACAGGTTGAGTTTGATAGTCTTTGATATTGAGTTGTTTCAACTGTGTCTGACTCTCCATGACCCCATTTAAGGTTCTCTTGGCAAAGATACTGGAGTGGTTTGCCATTTTCTTCTCCAGCTCATTTTACAGGTGAGGAACCTACAGTGTTAAGTGATTTGTCCAAGGTTCACACAGCTGGTAAGTGTCAGAGGCCAGATTAGAACTCATGAAGATGAATCATCCTGATTCCAAGCCCAACGTTCTAACCACTGTGCCATCTAGCCCAGGATAATAATTTGAGGCGTCTAAACGAAGTTAGTATTCAGGAGGGAGGAGAAGGCCAGACATGTAGACCATGGAATGAGATGCTAAGTGGATCAATCACCAAGAACTGATGGGATCTAGGAGATACCAAGTGAAGTAAGTTACTGAAGAGGACTCAGGGCAGAGTCTAGTGAGACACTCCATTAGTGGGTGTGACCCAGATAAAGAACTAGCAAAGGAGATTGAGTGTTGTCTTTGAATCCTCAGCACACAGGCACTTAACACAAGTTAGTCAAAGAGGTTGGCCAACATGAGCTGTTAGGTCTTTTGTAGTTCTGCAGTCTATGGGTCTGTTCCACCATGATGGTTATGGCCAACTCTGAGGCTGAATGCTACTGAATAGATCAATAACCACAGCATTAAAAAAAATAACCATAACATTAGTTAATAATGGCTACCGTTTATATAGCACCTACTACATGCCAGGCACTATGTTAAGAGGTTTGCTTTTTTTTTTAAACAAATATCACATCCTTTGATACGTATAACAATCTTGGAAGGTATGTGATATTGTTGTCTCCATTTTACAGATAAGAAAACTGAGGCAAAGAGATTAAAAGACTTGCCTAGGGTCACACAACTAGTAAGTGGGGATATCTGCATTCAAGCCTTTCTGATGAAAGGCCTGACACTCCTATCTACTGTGCCACCCAAATTTCATGAAGTAATCTCCCAACCAGGCAACTTCCAAAGCTACTTTTCCTATTAAATTCCTCTACTACTGCTAATTCACAACTCCAGGGGACATGACAGTTTGCAGAGGGTTATCCGTACAATGATCTTTCAAAGCTATTATGATGAGGATCACTGTGCCCAGATTACAGATGAGGAAACTGAGGATTAGGGGGTAACATAACTTGCTCATTGTTCTATGTCAGAGCAGAGTGTTCTGACTATTTTTTTTTGCTGCATCTTTGTCCTCTAAGATGCTAAGATTTGAAGTGGGTCTGGAGCCTATGGAGTGTAGTAGTACCAGGATGGGGCAGCCTACCTTTTGGAAAGGGTACACTCTCTGCTAACAGAGCCCTAGGGGCAGTGACCAGGGTTTTGTTGGCCTCCACTCCTACGGTGAGCCACCAGGTGAGGGGCTGGGATAGTTGGTGGTCTCTAGGTTGAGTCAGCATACTGGAAAGTCTTCTTCCCCAAGCCTAGGTGGGTGTATTTCACTTTGGGACTGAATTTCTCTTTGTTTTAGATTCCTCATTTGTAAAATCAGGTTAGTAGTGACATGTGAATCAGATGTGGAAACTCATCTAGTCCAGCCCCTTCATTTTACAGATGAGGAAACTGAGGCCCAGAAGTGACATAGGATCATGGGATCACTGATCAAGAGCAAGAGGGAAGGAGGAAAGGAAGGAAAAAAGGAGGGAAGAAAGGAAGGGAAAAAGGAGGGAAGAAAGGAAGGAAAGAACAGAGGAAAGAGGGAAGGAAGGAAATGAGAATTGTCTAATATGTGCCAGGCCCTGTGTTAAAAACTTTACAAACATGATCTCATTCAGTCCTTATCACAATCCTGTTAGGTAGGTGCTATCATTATATCCATTTTACAATTGAGGAAACTGAGGCAAACAGAAGTGAAGTGACTTGCCCAGGGTGACCAGGGGCTGGAGAGGACATCTAGTTCAATGCCCTTATTTTATAGATGGGGAAACTAAGGTGAAGAGGGAAGGGCCTGGTCACCAGGGAGCAAGTTCTGCTCTCCAGATATCAAGCCCTACACTGAGCTAGGTTGAGTCAAATAGAAGCTCCTTGAAGGCAAGGTCTATTTTGTGCTGTAAGCCTGTCAAAAAGCATTTAAATAAGCACTTATTAAGTCTGGGCCAGCTCACATCCCACCCTTTTCAGGAGGCCTTTCCCTGATAGTGCCTGCCTTCAGATATTACCTTGCATCTACTCTGCCTATATTTTGTACTGACCCAGTCATTCACATGATGCCTCTCCCCTTAGAATGGGATCTCCCTGAGGGCAGCGATTAGCTTTTCACTTTCTATGAATCCCCAGGGATTCATTCAGCACAGGGCACCAGGTAAGTGCTTAATAAATTCTTATTGACTGATTGACCTAAGCATTCCAAATTTTTTGGAACAACAATTAAAACAACAATAAACAAACCCAGTTTAAACCAGAACACCTACCCTTCCTATTGACAGCAGAAAAAGGTCAAGCTGTAGCTAATATTATTTTAGCATGGCTTGAAATACACATATATATAGATAGAGATCTACTCATACATATGTATTTAAATTTCTTACTGGAGACCTAGAATTAACATCAATAAAAACAGCCAAACTTGTTTAATAACTCTTCACATTAAAATTAATCAAAGTTAAAACATGATTTTAGTCCCTCCCTCTCGATTTCTATCAGGATTCTTTGTCAATTCGTTTTCATGCACCTTTCCTCCTATAACTACAGCGAGTGAGTAACCCCATCTTCCGTTTCTGCTTTTTCAGATTTGATTTCTTTCCCAAGTTTCATCGTCTCCCTCCTTGTTGTGTTAATTGCATTGCTTGGAATTACATGAATATACCATTGTTTATTTAATCATTTGCCTCTCTTGATGTCAAGGTAGGCTGCTTCAATTTTTTGTTTTTTGCAATCACATACACATGATCACCTTTGCCTCAATAATTCCATTGCTGGGGACACATCCTGAGAATATGGATGGATATGGAAAACCCAACAGAAAGGAGCCACCTGTGGGAGGGTTTTTCCTTGCCGTGGGTGGAGACAAAATGGTGACAAGTAGGACACAGGAACTAGAGTCTGTCTTCACCCCAGCTCGCCCTGAAGGGCGTGGGAGCTGTTCACCTACATTAGAGGCCAGGGCTCCAAACCTGGGATTTTCTTCCAAGATCTTCTTAGTCCTTCCTCATACCAATAAGTTCTTTTCTATGACTATTCTATGATCTGTACAGATTATCTAACACACACATACCTCATATGGTATACATGTATAAACATACATACCACATATACACAAACATACCCTATGTATGTATGTATATAAACTTACTATATTCTTACATGGTATCCTGTAAAAATATGGACTATTGTGTCATATGTATATAAAAGAAAATTGGGACACATATAGTAGGTATACTATGGTTTGGGTGCTGGGCCTGGAGTCAGGAAGACTTCAGACACTTTACTAGCTGGGAGACCCTGGGCAAGTCACTGTTTCCCTCAGTTTCCTCATTTCTAAAATGATCTGGAGAAGGAAGTGGCAAACTACTCCAGTATCTTTGCCAAGAAAACCCCACATGGGGTCACGAAGAGAAGGGCACAATTGAAAAATGACTCAACAACAATGACAAGTGAATTTAGGCAAACGAAAAGGAGGAGCCAGATGATTACAGTCATCCCTTCCAGCTTTCAAATCCATGATCCTAAATTAGTGCTTAGCAGCACCTGGCACATAGAAGGCGCCTGATAAATACTTAATGACTGACAGACTGACTATGGGATCAGTGGTACTAGTCTTAGTAACTTGATTTGAGAAATAATGAAATTAAAACCAAATATATATGGTACACAAGAAAAAATGCTGGGGATGGATTAGAGGTCTTGGGTTCAAATCCCAGCTCTGCAACTGATAACAGTAACAGCTCATAGTACTTGCAAGTTTGCAAAGTGCTTTAATAGGTTACCTCGTTTTCTTTACAACAACCTTGGGGGATAGGTACTACTGTTACCCTCATTTTACAGATGAGAAAACTGAGGCACATAAGGGTTAAGTGACTTGCTCAGGGTCACATAGCGAGGTGGCTTAGCCCAGTGTCTGGCACATAGTAGGTGCTTAATAAAAGCGTAATGACTGATTGAATTTAAAGTCGAGTCTTCCTGACTCCACATCAGAGCTCTACCCACTGGGCAACCTAGCTGCCAAAGATCTCTATGACCATGGACAAGTCACCTTTCTGGGCTCAGTTTCTTGAGCTGAAACACGAAGTAGTTGGACTATGTGTTCTTCTGGCTCCAAGTCCACTCACATAGTCAATGAACGGTACAAATTAGAGCAGTGGCCCAGCAAGGATTCCTTTTACTCTGGATTGTCTGTTGGCATTTAACAGTCTCTGTTGCAACTTTGCACCTTCTTACCCTATTTTTGGAAATTATCTACACTGATTTTAATCAGAGGCTCCGGGCATTACCCTCTAACATGACAAAATGCTATCAAGGGACTTGAAAGGCTGTGGAAAAAAACTGTTGAGGAGAAAACCAGAAAACAGAAGCGAATTAAATTATCTGGAAATACTCTTTAGCTGTATTCCACAATAGTAAACACACAAACAAAAACACTACAAGACTGAAAGGGACCTTGGAGATTATTTAATCCACTTCTACAGTTTATGGATGAAGAAAGAGAATCCTGGAGAAGGGATAGTGTTTATTCAGGGTCCCATCCAGGGCTCTTTGCGTGCTGTTAGATTACTGCATACATTAAGCCAATGACAAGATTAGGGGAATGTATTTAGGATGATCCTAGACAAGTGCTGGAAGGAATCTTAGAGATCATCCAGTGCTACCCCCTCATTCTACAGATGAGGAATTGAAGGCATGGGCTGATCAAATGACATGTCCAAGGTCACACAGCCAGAAACTGCTGGATTAGGATTTGAATCCATGACTTCCAGGCTCCAAATCTATACTTGGCATGCTGATTATTGCCCTGTTTTGCCTCTCAGCCTGTCCAGTTCCAGCATAACTTTAGGATCTCATAATAAATGTGAGTCAGGAAAATTAGAGAAAGCAATATTGAGCATTTTACCATAAATTATAACCAGGAAATCAATCATGATTAAATGAAACCTAATTGGAGTAAATAACTGTCTTCCTCTCCACATTATGCACTGAGTTATTTGAACTATAGAATTTGCTACCATTAATTGTGCCCTGTCTCTCTGTCTCTCCCATCCTTCCCTTCCTCTCTCTCTGTGTCTCATCTTCTCCTCCCTCCCTCTCTCTGTCTTCCATTTCTCTGTCTTACTCTTCCCCTCTGCCTTTTCTGCTTCTCTCTTCCCCCTCTGCCCTGTCTCCCTCAGTCTCTCTCCTTTCCCTCTTTACCCTGTCTCAGTCTACCCCCATCATCCGTTCTCATCTGTCACATTGTAAGTTTAAATCTGTTGCTTAACAGCAAGTAGGGGAGGGTGAAGGAGGGAGGGAATGAAATTGCTGAAATTGGCAGCAGGGACCAAGACAGGGGGCACCGTGGGGAAATGGTTCCAAGAGCTTATAAACCCACAGACATTCATATCTTTCAACAGTGGTGGTTTTTGGGTGGGTTGGAAGAGGAGAAGGCAAAGCACAACCCGGCTGCTTCTATGAACAAAGCTTCCACAAGTCAGGCAGGTGCTCCACCTACTTGGTGCGTGTATTTCATTAATTTCTTATCCCTGCCCTCATTCCATTCATAATTATGAGGGTTAACACTAATTTCCCTCTAATGCTTCAGTCCCATCCCTCATACCAGGCTTTCAAAGAGGTTTCTATACAAAATCTGCCCTCTTACTTTGACTTAAGATTTCCAAATTTTAGGCCACATTTTTGTTTGATGTTGTCAATAGAAAAAACATTTTTACTTTATCAATGTAATTTTTCACATTAATATTAATTATTAATGTAATTGATTAGATTCATTACAACCCACCTGCTACTCCCAAGCATCTAATATACTTATTTGTACTTGCCTGAAAGTACATTTTTCATCTTTTATTCTCCTTTGAAATAGGCAAGTTGTTCATTTTGGTTTGTTAAATGTAGCAGATGCATAGGACCATAGAGCTGGAGATGGAAGAAACTTCCTTTCTGAAACAGCTCTGTCTAGTCCAAATCTCTCACTTTACAGATGAGGAAACTGAGGCCTAAAGGGGTTAAACGACATGCTCAAGATCAAATAGTGTCAAGATTTGAAAAACTTAAAAGAAAATTCATGAACAATGAACAGATCTGTGGTATTACATGGCCAATTCCTGAACCAGACAACAAGAAGATCAAACTCTGAGAAATCGCACCTGGCAACATTAGACAAAGATGCAAATTTAGGTGCCTCTGACACTTTCTTTAGCTCCAGATTCAATCAGATCAATTGCTCTTGGGGATATAAGTGACAAAGAAGTCAAGAATCACTATTTTCATCATTTTTTGGGGGGCATGGAAAATTTTCCCCTGGTTTCAATGACATAGCTTAGAATTTCCTGGAACTGTCAAACTGGGTCCAAATATCTTCTTGGAAACCCAGTTACACTTGTAAGTTACTCCCAAGTTCAAGTTTTGTGACTAAGGATAAAGCACTATCCAATGCCTCCTAAAATGGCCCAAATTTCTCCACTTTGAGAATGGGCTGAAGAACCAAACTTTACAAATTTTTTTTGGGGGGTGAGGAAGGTAGGGGCATAAACAGTTGTTTTTAGAATCTTTTATTTGGGAAATTGGTTAAGAATTAGCACTCCAAAAGTTTAAATGTATCTCAATTAATTTCATCTCCATGGACTCTATTCCACATCAGACCTGCCCAAGAAGGTTTTCCACAGTTTCCTACAAATGACTTTCCAGCCTCTGCTCAAAGCCTTCCATAGAGGGGAAGTCCAGAATCTCCACAAACTGTTCATTCTCTTTTCTTTCAGGCAAACCCAAGAGTTCCAAAGTTTTTCCTCAACGTCTGAATTTGACCCTGTTTCTTGTCCTCTTTGCTACTATTTCTGTCTTTTGGATACAACAGAAAAGTTCCAATACTTCTTCCAAGTGACAGCCCTTTAAAAACCTGAACACAATTATCATGGCATCCTGAGTCTTTCCTTCTCCAGACTCAATCAATTGTTATGAAGCTCCAGCCAAATGGCAGCCTCTTTGCTAGGTGGTGGGACCATAAAGACAAAAATTAAGAAGTCTCAACCTTTAAGGGGGAGCAGCTAAATAGTGCAATAGTGTATAGATTGCTGGGCCTGGAGTCAGGGAGACTCATCTTCCCAAGGTCAAATCTGGCCTCAGACATTTACTAGTTGTCTGACCCTAGCAAGTCACTTTACCTTGTTTGCCTCAGTTTCCTCATGTGTAAAAATGAGTCTGAGAAGGAAATGGCAAGATGCTCCAGTATCTTGCTAAGAAAATTCCAAATGGGGTCATGAAGAGACAGACACGACTGGAAAAAACTGAACAACAACATTATTTGACTGATTCAGATTATAAACTGGTTGAGGAATTACTGTCTTGACAGGATAGTCCCTAGCCCTAGGACATACACATATTCTCCATTTCTGTCCTGCCAAAGCACTAGACTGAATATGCTAGGCAAAAAAATGGCTGATGAATAAAATGCTCTCTGAATGAGTGAATAATGAATGAATGTTAGTCTTAGGGCATCACTATTCCCAAGGCAGTGTAATCTCTCTTCATTTGCATGATCGTTGGCATAAATATATTTACACTGAGAATCAGTATCAGAAAGGCTGCCATTGCTGGAGCTCAGTGACACAATGGGCAGATCTCACAGCAGAACAGGGGAATTTCTAACCTCCACGTTGGGTAAATCAACCAGTCTCTTAGGGTTTCCCTTTCCTCATCTGTCAATTGAGGGGGTTGGTCTTATAGCCTGGATCGATCCAATATCCTATTATTTATGACCTTACCAGGTGTACACAATGAACTTGAGAGTTCCTTTAAGCAAAATCATAATATATACATATATATTTATAATATAAACACATTTATTATCTATATTATAGCATGTACATAATAAATTACAAATATATATTGATAATGTATTATAAATATATATTTGTAATATAGCATATATTATAAAACATACAAATATATGCAGTTGATGTGCTAGTCATGTCTAACACTTCATGACCCCATCTGAGGTTTTCTTTTTCTTTTTTTCTTTCCAACTATATTAATTTATTCGTTTTCAGTTTTTTACAATCATTTCCATAAGTCTTAGATTTTCTCTGTCTCCCTCCCTCCCCAAGACAGCACACAGTCTTATATGGGTTCTACACATTTTCACATTAGTCATGTTGCATAGAAGAATTAAAATGAATGGGAGAAACCATGAGAAAAACCCAAATAAAACAAAACATAACACATAAGAAAATACTCTGCTTCATTCTGCATTCCCCCATTTGGGGTTTTCTTGGCAAAGATACTATAGTGGTTTACATTTCCTTCTCCAGCTCATTTCGCAGATGAGGAAACTGAGGCAAACAGGGTTAAGTGACTTGCCTAGAGTCATTCAGTTAGTAAGTGTCTGAAACTGGATTTGAATTCAAGAAGATGAATCTTGCTGACTTCAGGCCAAGCACTCTATCCACTGTGCCTAGCTGCTCATACAAATATATATTTATAATATATTGTATATAACATATATGTAATAGATTGTATATAATATAAACATAGTTATATTTATATGTATTTTGTATGTAATATAAACATAGTTATATTTATATGTATTTGTAATATATTGTATATATTATAAATACACACATAAACTTAAGGACTAAACTAGGCCTACACTCTTTGATGGACTTGATCAATCAACAGTCTAACATGGTCCTTAAGTCTGGGTTTTGTTTTCCAGCCCAGTACTGCGAGCCAAAGTCTAAAGATATCAGTCAGTACCTCCTGTTTCAAGATTTAAGAATGAGTTAAGAAATTGTAATCTCTGAAAGAAATGTTCCAAACATTCTTATGCTGCATAATTAGTCCAGTATCCAAACAGCTCTGAAGCTTTGCCAGGAAGCCTATCCTTGCTAGACAAAGAATGAATTTCATTCAACAGCTCCTTGGAGACTTGTTCTCAATCTCAAATTCCTTTTGAGCCAAGGAAAACTTGTAAAGAAAAGTCCTAAAATGTAATCTGCACAAAGCAGCCTCAGGTTTACTGGCATTGGAAGACTTTGCGGTTTATCTTCCTCATTAAAGGCCAAGACCACTGTCTTTCCTTAGATCTTGTTGCTTGGTTTTTGGAAAAGCTCATTCATTAGCTTAGGCCTCATTTCCACAGAACTGCAAGGTTTTCATGCTGGATGGGGTCTCCAGGACAATTTGGTACAGCTTGTGCCTTAACAAGAATAACCATCCACGGTTCAACCAGGCTTTGCTTGGAGACCTCCAGTTGGACAGAAGTCATCTCTATTGTCAGGTAGCCCTTGCTACCATTAGGTGTGTGTGTGTTCATCCTTTGTTGCCAAAAAAGACCATGCCATCAGAGAAATGATGACATGATTTGCACTTGACTTTGTTTTGAGTGAGGGAGGGCTGTGCAGGTCACCAGCCTCAATTCTCCTCCATAGCCATCTGAATCCAGTGACCAGATATTCATCAGGATGACTGGAGATGATCCAGGATGAGGCAATTGGGGTTAAGTGACTTGCCCGAGGTCACACAGCTAGTGAGTGCCAAGTGTCTGAGGTGAGATTTGAACTCAGGTCCTCCTGACTCCTATACTGGTGCTCTATCCACTGCACAACCTAGATGCTCTTTGCAACCACTACCACTACCTGCTACCACTGATGGTTAGGTCATTTATCATGGTCAGGGCATTTCTCTTGATAGCAAGCTGAAATTTACCTCTTTGCAACCTTTAGCCATGGCTCCTACTTCTGTACTCTAGGGTTGAGGTTTTTCAGGACAGCCTTCCAAATACATGAAGATAGCCATCATGACTTCCCCACCCCCAGGTCTGCCACCATGTCTTTTCTTGACCATGTTGAACACTCCTTATTTCTTCAGCTGATTCCCGCCAGATGATCAGATTTTATCTAAATAAGATTAATTATTTTATTCTATGAGGAAAACTGGCCTCCCTATCTAGATTCATAACGTAGGTTCTCTTTAGATAATGTAGTCTACATAAACATGCCTGCTATGGAAGGAAGGAAAATACATTAAGCACCTACTATGTGTCAAGTTTCTCATTTGACCCTTGCTAACATCCTGAGAAGAGGGTGCTATTATAATCCCGATTTTACAGTTGAGGAATCTGAGACAAAAAGAGTGGTTCAGTGTCTTAAGCAAAGTCACAAAGCTAGTAGGTGTCTGAGGCAAAATTTGAACTCAGGTCTATCAGACACCATGACTAATACTTTTCCTTGTCAACTATCTCTAAGCATGAAGGTCTTGCTCCAAATTTAAAAACTTTAGTCCTTTGTCCAATATCTGTCTTTCAAAACTTTACATTACCTTGTAAAGGTATTCTATAAACATGATAACATTTGTAAAGCACTCAGCGCAGTGCCTGACATGTAGCAGAGGCTTCATAAATGTTTGTTCCATTTCCCCCTTAGAGGTAGCTGGTGGCACAATGGATAAAGCACTAGGCCTGGAGTCGGGAAGACCCGAGTTCAAATCTCGTCTCAGACACTTACAAGCTGTGTGATCCTGGGCAGGTCATTTAAGCTCTGCATGCCTCAGTTTCTTCAATTGTAAAATGGGGATGATAACAGCACCTATTTCACAGGGTTGTTGTGAGGATCAAATAAAGGAATAAGAAGACGAAGTCACTTATCAGAGGGCCTGGCACATAGTGGGGACTATATAAATGTATATTCCTTTCCCTTCCCTATACTAACTCTTCCAATAGTGAAACCAGTTTGAAGTTTCTTCTTTCAATATGACAGGTATTTCTCGGCTAGAGAATCCATCTCATCTATCCTAAGTAGAAAACAAAGTTGAGTAATGCATAGTCTTTACTGTTATAAGGAAGTATATTCTAAGTAAAACTACAAGGTTATTTTTTTTTTTTTTGGTAAGAAAGTTTGTAATGGCTTTCAAATCTAAGCAAAATGTAAAATTGCTATCATTTTATAATTTAATTTCATCTCCCCTGTGATTAAACATACATATGCATGCAAAACGGGCAGATCTGGTAATAGAATATAGGTGGATAAGGCCTCTGGTACCTGATTTCATCCCTGCAGGCTATTTCCTGAGAAAAATGGACCTCTTTAAAATAAAGGTTTTAATTTAATTTAATCAGTTGAGGAATGGCTGAATAACTTGTGGGGAATGGTTGTGATGAAATACTACTGTGCTATAAGAAATGATGAACTTGTTGGTCTTAGAAAGGCATGGAAAGATTTGCATGAAATAACGAAGAGGAAAGCAGGCAGAACCAAGAGAGCATTGTATACAGTAACAGCAATATTGTTCTAAGAACTCTGAAAGACTAAGTCATTTTGACTATAATAAATACACATATTAAAAAAGAACATATGAAAAAGGTGCTATTTGTATACACAGAAAGGACTGATAAATAAAAGTAGGTATAAAATAGTTTTATACACACACACACATGCACACACATATTTGTGTCTAATGGTAGCCATCTCTTGGGTGGTAGGGGAGGGAAGAAAACAAAGGAAAAACAAGAAATGTATATGATCACTTTTGTTGCATATTTGGAGGAAACAGCAAGTTGTACACAGCAGATTTGCATTTTCATGTGCAATAATCTTTTTTATTGCATAGTGTTATGGAAATCCTTGCTTTGTTCTCTGCATTGAAAATAAAATAAATTTTTAAAAAATGAAATAAAGATTTTATGAAGTGATCTTCAAATTCTGATGGAGAATGCCATCCATTTCCTCCATAGTCATAATATGATTTGGCTCCAGGAGTAGAAAAAATGCTTAGCCCCAAACCCAAGATGAGGCAAGTCCAGGACACATTACAACACTTTCTCCTGCAAGAAAGGCATGATTGCCAAGCTGATTCCAGTGTGCAGGGGCTCTGATTCTCAGACTTTTAAAACCAACACACTATCAAATTGATTTTGGCATTAATTTTTCTCTTAAACATAACTGGGTAAGGAAGACATTTTATTAGGATTAAAGTCTGTGCCTCTGCCAGAATCCCAAGTGGTGCATGGGATGTGCACTCTACGAATTACTTTCTATACTTAAGGGGATTGGAACAGTGAGTTTTCTATCCTGAGGATACAATATCCTGCTGCACTCCAGGACTCTGACTTAGTCTGGGAAGAAGGTTATCTTTTCTACCCTTTTTGAGTGGAAAGTAGCTCAAAATAAACCACTACAATTTGAAATGACAAGGGTGGGAGATGAGCACTCAGATGTCCCTCCCTCCAATTCGGATGCAAGGCATGTAAACCAGGACTAACATTTCAGGCAGATACAGAGAGAACCTAGGAGACACTTCATCATGGTATGCAGGTGGTGAATGGACCCTGCCACTTGGGCCATAACTATGATGGGGCAGGTGTAGTAGCCCAGAAGCTACAAGGAAATTGGGCAGCAAGGAGTAACCTCTAACTTTTCATAAATGGTGCCAGAAAGACAATGCACTTTCCATCTCTGCGGTTAATTTAGAGCTATTTCTTGGTGGAGGGAGAAGAGAAAAGGGGGAGAAAGAAAAAAGAAAAGAAAAATGTTTGGTTGTTCTCCAAGTATTGGGGGAAGAACTGATTAGCTATTCAGTGGTACACTTTTCCCCTAGAAAAGAAGTTACAGAATACCTAGTAAAAAATCAAAGCTCTTTTCTTTCATCAGAGACAAAATAATTTGATCTATAGAGTCTTAGATGAAAAATGCAACAGAAAGTTACGGGATAAAGTATAAGAAAATAGCTGGGACATTTTAAAATGATGCTGTCCTTCGACATGTGAATGCTTTTGCAGGGCTTAAATATAATTTAATATTTAAATTTATTTTAATAATTTAATATCAATGGGATTTATTATTATTTGATAGATGTTGTGAGGATCAAATGTGGTAAAAACTGCAAAGGACAGCACAGTGCCTGGCACATAGTAGGTACAATAAAAATGTAAGCAATTATTATTTATTATTATCTGTAAAATGGGGCTAATAATAGCACCTACCTCCCAGGGTTGTTGTGAAGATCAAATGAGGATAATTATAACATGCTTAGCACAGTTCTTGGGACATAGTACGTGCTTTATAAATGTGAGCCATTATTATCATCCTTATCTATAAAATGGGGCTAATAATGGCACCTACCTCCCAGGGTTGTTGTGAGGACCAAATGAGATAATAATTATTAAGTGCTTGGCATAGTGCCTGGCACACAGTAAGTACTAGGTAAATATCTATAAAACAGGGATAATAACACCATCTACCTCCTAGGATTGGTAGCCCAGTGCCCAGCACATGGTAGTATGCCTATGATCCATTCTGCAGAGTGGATGTGACTGGGTGCTCCCTGTCTCTTCTTCCCCAATTGTAATGTTTCTACAACTTTCCATCCTGTGTCCATAACTCCTCCACAGGGGATCTATTGCACTTGCTAGGGGGCCATCCTCTTGGCCTGGGGCTCTTGATCTGAGGTCTCTGATTTAAAACAAAACAAAAACTTTTCTCATAGCTATACTTGAATAAAATAGATTTCCTTTGTCATCGTCTGTATTTTACTGTATGCATTTAAAAAAAAGTGATCCTGAGAAAGGGCTCAAGGGCTTTGCTTGATGTCCATGATATACCAGAAGATTAAGAACCTCTAGGTCATTTAAGATTTCATGACTAACACTGTGCCATACAAGCTCAGGGCAGTCAATAGAATGCTGACCCCCAAACTAGAAAGACCTGCATTTAGGTCCTACCTCTGACACAACCACCAGGACCCTTGGTAAGTGCACCCTAGGCAATTCTGGAGGACTCTAAGTTGCCAACATGCCTTGGCAGAAGGAATTGCTTTTTCAAAGCTCCTCATACTGCTGAAGTTACCGGCCCCATCCCTAGGACAGTACACCTGCCCTAAGATGCCCCTTTCTGGTCAAACAGGTCTGGGCTGTATCTGTTCTTACTCTTGAGAACCTGCTCTCTGGGATATCAAACCTGAAAATGGTTCCCAAGGGCTTGGAGTGGATGAGTGTGCATTGAACACAAGTTAGACTGGGGGGGGTCACAATGATAAGTATTTGCATCTTCCTTTAAGACAGAATAATGCAGCCCCTGGGCTGGTCAAGAAAACATTTCAACATTTCAGCTTAGCCAATGACACAAGAGAAAGCATGTAAGCATCTCAATATCACAGTTGATAGAGTGCTAGGCGTGGAGACAGGAAGACCTGAGTACAAATACGGCATTTAGATGCTTATTAGCTGTGTGACCCTGGGGAAGTCACTTAACTGTGGTCTGCCTCAGTTTCCTCATAGGGTTGTGAGGACCAAATGAGATAATATTTGTAATGAGCTTACCACAGTGCTTGGCAGAACAAATTCTTAATAAATATTAACGATTACTATTAGTAATTAAAAACACCTCCTCATTGAGGCATCTATTTTGTCTCAGCTCTTACTCCAATCCTTTATTTAACTGGAGGATATAAGAAATAAGGCTACTTCAATCACACATTTTCTTTCTACTATTCCTGTCTTAGGGAGCAAAGAGCTGCTCAGTAGCTCTTTCCCAGCAGAAGTAAACAAAAAAACCCAAAACCCCCAAACCAACACAACTCTTCACACAAGACAGGGTCACAATATCTTCCCATTCTTAAATCCTAATATTTTAGAGCTGAAAAGAGATGTTAGAGGTTATCCATTTAAAGCCTCTGATTTAACAAAAGAAAGTAAAATGAAACTCAAAGTAATTTCAGAGGTATCTATGCCCCCTCCAAACATCAAACATTTATTAAGCACTTGCTGGATGAGAAGCACTGTGCCAGCTGCTAGAAGGAATACAAAGTTTTATTTCGTATATTTTCCAAGGAGTGGTTTGGATTCCCGAAAGGAACAAAGTATCATGACATAAGGCTTTTCTGTACTCTCCTGAGAGTCATGATAATAGGCTTATCTGGCCCCATTTGGTAGTTGGGTAAAGAGGAAACAGGGCCACAAAGAGGAAGTACCATACAGCAGCACATGAAGATTACAACATTAGCCCAGGACGGAATATGAGGTCTTATTCAACTTTAAGTGCGCTCCATAATATTAAAAAAAAAAAAAATGGACAAAGGAGGGCTAGAGTAAGAAAGTGAGTGGGCAGAAGGTGGGGGAGGTGTGGATAAGAACCTTGGTTTGACAGCCCTCATTTATCTTTATGGGGTCCTTGGGTTGAAAACTGCCACCAACATTATGAAAACGGGTGACATCTGTTTCCTTTGGTATGAGAACAACAACTTGGAATTGATCTGATCTATGTTTCAACTGCCATCTACCAGACGTTATTGGTGATAAACAAGCCCAATTCTACTCAAAGATACAAGCCCTTAAAGCCTCATTTTATGTTGTAGAGGGTAAAAAAAAAAAAACAATCAGAAACGGTTCTGATGAGTAATCAAAGCCAAATAGTTTAAAAGGCAAAAGAAGAAAAAAAAACCCAACCCCAACAACCAATCAATTAACCAGCATTTTATTCAGCTTGAGTGCAAGGCACTGGGGACATCAAAGAGTCCAAGGTGTGTCCATTCTAACTGAGACAACAGTTAGACAATCTATATATATTATATATATAAGGGATATACCCATATTGGTGAATATATGTGTATATATGGAATAAACGTAAAGAAAATCAACCAAAAATAGTTAATTAAAAGGTAGTTGGAGGAGGATGAAAAATCCAGAAAATAAAGGTGCTTTGGCATTCTGTTCTGTTTTCTTTAAAAGCAGAATATTTAAATATATACTAATATAATGTGCACATATATAAAATATTATATTTGATGTAAATATACTAATACCTAAATATATTAATATAGCATGCAAATATCTGCTTATGTATAAATATATGCTATTTAAATCTATTAATGATATACAAATGTCTATAAATATATAACATACTAGTATTTAAACATCTATTAAAATATTTAAAACTAAGAATACTTAGCTTCTGATTACTAAACAGAACGGGAGACAGTGAAGGAATAGAAGGGAAAGCACTTTAAAACGGTGAAAGGTACAGCTAAAGGCTTGGTATTATTGTACTGCAGGGTCTATCCTCACCACCTAAAACTGAGAAAACCTTTCATGCAAATTGCTAGTGGTCTAACAAATAAGAACTAGAAAAAATTTTTTTCCCAAATGTTACCTTTCCTATTAATTTCTTTCTATAGCTTCTGTCAGCACCTATTAGACTCTATTTCATCATGCTTTAATTGCAAAGTATGATTTCTAAACATGCTGTTCTCCTGCTTCACCTTTGTTTTTCTTAATAAACCTGTCCTGCAGGATTCTTTCTTTCCCCACTTGTTATTTTAATTCCAGACACCTTTTAAAAGCTCAACACCAGAAACTCTCACCCCTCCAAACCAGAGACATCTGGCTTAGTACTTGAGCCTTTCTTTCAGTTGGAGGATATAAGGAGAGGGAAATTAAACTTCCTCCTCACACATTTTCTTCAGACTGTTCCTGTCTTAGAGTACAAAGAGTCTCTTGGGGCTGCTGTCCAACCCACAACGAGCAGTCTTCTTGAGTCGGGTGAGCATAATACATCAACAAGTATCATTTTGGCATTTCTTGCATGATGGTGTGGGCATGTGGCAGAACTTCACATAATTGGCACTGAGAAGGTCCTTCATCTTTTCTAGCACCAGATGCTTACTATGTGACCCTGGGTGAGGCCCTTAACTTCTGTGTGCCTCAGTTTCCTCCAGTAGAAAAGAGAGTGATAACAGCTCCTACCTCCCAAATATAGTAGGCACTGAACAAATCCTCCCTCTCTTTCTTTCCTTTCTTCCTCCCTTTCTTTCCTCCCTCCCTCCCTTCCTTCCTTCCTTCACCTCCCTTCTTTCCTTTTCTTTCCTCTCTCTCCTTCTCCTTTCTTCCTATTTTTTCCACAATAATTCATAACCATGAATTTCTCAAAGGTTCCAGATAGCCCAGGGTTTTACTGTTTTTGCCCCTCCCTCCATCCTGCAGTAGTGGGTAGACAGTTGGCACTGAAACCAGGGGGAGTTAGCTTCCATTTTGGCCTCTGACACACACTGGTCATGTGACCCTTGGCAGGTCATTTTATTTCTCTGAACTCCAAGCACACTTGACAATTCCAAACTGCAGAGAAGGCAATGACTTACGTTAGCAGAGGGAGTTTCTTCACTTGGGAATTCCGTATACTAAGTGAAGTCACAGGCCAATCCCTATTCCCTGGGATCACTATGCTTCTTTACACCTGCTTGGTCTTCCACACCTCATTTAAAATCCAATTAAATATTTGAATTGTGAGGACTTTCCCAACACCTCTGCAAACAGTGCTGGTGCTCAACAAAACTGCCAAGTAGGTTAGGTTTGGCTTTGGAAGGGCCTTCTACTCCCTAGATGCAGCCTCGACTTCCTTTTCTGCTGCCTACCTCTTAAACTTCCATTTCTTCATGGTGCTGGCCAGACATCAAGAGCCCAGCCATCTGTTTAAACACAAATTAATTGAATAATTACAAATAACTGAGTAATGTGTTTTGCCCACTTTGCATTGTTAAAAGAGGATGTTTATTATATTGGAATAAATCTCTAATTGATGTAATTTCGGGCAATAGGAAGCAATATTTTGGGGGCAGGGGACCTTCCCAACTCTTTTAAATCATACTACCTGCCACTATTTTCTATGGGTGGGTCCTTTCAGCAAAGTCTCACAAGGGGATCTGTAACCCCTACACATCTAAAGGTTTTAGGGAAGCTGTATTTCAATAGATCCCAGAGTTCATGGGTCTGGATACCTCTTCCAGGTATGGATGCCAACCCAGTGCATCCAAGTCTTCTGCCTACGGTGGGATACTTATCTGTGACTTTCCACACATCCTTCATAGAAGATCTATTTATCATCTGGGGGTCATCTCCAGTTGTCCTGATCTGTATCTGGCCACTGGACCCAGATGGCTCTGGAAGAGATAGACTAGTGATTTTGCACAGACCCTTCCTCACTTAAATCCAATTCACTTGCAAGTCATGGCATCGCCTTCCTGATATCATGGTCCTCTTCAAGAATGAAGGATAAACATTCATTCAACATGCAGGAGGGCCTTCCTTGGTTCTTTTAATATTTTGTGGATGCTAGTGCAGAAACAACCTGAATCATGTCCTTTAGAGACACCACATGGGCAACAAACAGCTTCCAGTTCTGAAGTCTCACATCTTAATTCCAACAGCTTCTTTTATGTTCCTTGGATCTGGATGAATCAAGCCCTGTAATTTTGGGCAATGCAGCCATGTCACTCACTGCTCCAGCCCACACTAACCCCTAGCTCTTCTCCAAACGGCTGGAGTTTGGATGGTCTGTTCCATTCATTCTAGGAATTACACATCTTGCCTTTGGTAGTCGTCTTCCTGGAAGGTGGGGCTCCACTCTCCAGGGAGACAAAGTAGGTCTCTTGGGCGGTTTGAGAACAATGGTCAATCTGTCTAGTCTCACCCACAGTGGCAGAGTGCTAAACACATAGTAGGTGCTTAATAAATAACCAAACTGAAAATTCATAGGGGATGGGGGTTACACCTGTGCTTTCACTGGTAGAAGGCATTCCCAGGGCAAGCAACTCCCTCCACCATTGAAGGTTGGCAACTTCTCTGTAGCCTTTAATCTTAGAGAATTGTCTATATCACCAGGGGGGTGGAGCGGGGAGAGGAAGAAAAGAAAGAAAAAAGGAGGGAAGAAAGAAAGAATTTACTGTGCTAAGCACTTCACAAATATTGTCTCATTTGATGTTCACAGTCACCTTGGGATAGAGATGCTATTATTATCCTCACTTTACAGTGGAAGAAACTGAGGTCCAATTCCAAAGTTCTTTCCCCAGATGTGGATGTTGTTTTGCCTTAAGAGACCATTGGAAATTGTTTAAGTCCATGCATTGCAATGAAGCACTAAGTCTACTACAAAAATGCCTCACACATTGTGGTTGTTGCTGTGTACAGAGTTCTCCTGGTTCTGTTCCTTTCACTCAGCATCAGTTCATATAAGTCCTTCCAGGCTTCTCTGAAGTCTTCCTGTTCATCCTTTCTCATAGCACGATAGTATTCCATTACATTCATACATCACAACTTGTTCAGTCATTCCCCAGTTGATGGGCATTCCCTTGATTTCCAGTTTTTGGCCACCACAAAGACAGAATTGGATCGCAGATAGAAACAGACCACTTTCTTTTGTATTATGTTTTGTTTTGTTTTATGGTTTCCCCCATTCATTTTAATTCTTCTATGCAACATGTATTTAATAGGAATGTACGTGTAGAGCCTATATAAGATTGTACACCATCTCAGGGAGGGAGTGGGTAGCGAGGGGGGAATCAGGGGGAGAAAGGGGAAAAAAAATCTAAGATATATGGAAGTGATTGTTGAACACTGAAAACAAATAAAATAATTTAATTAAAAAAAAAAAGAAACTGAGGAAAACAGGTTAAATGACATGTTTTACAAAGACAGTCTGGGACCCAATTAGAAAGAGCTTTAAAAGCCGAAAGGAAGCCCTTGCTGGTCCTTTTTCCCAACCCCAGCTACTAGTACCTTCTTCTCTGAGATGATATTCCCATTTACGCTGTGTATGACCTGTATGGACCTAATAATTTACAAGGTGTCTCCCCTCTGAGGTCTGGAGGGCAGGAAATGTTTTTGTCTTGTATTCCCAATGTAGTTTGTGACTCACGGTAAGGGATTATTTAATGCTTCTTTTTCTTGACTGACTGATTTTATCCTGGAGTCAAGACAGTCACCAAAACTTCTTTAGTAGGGGAATGACATGGTCAAATCTGGACTCTAGCATTCTCATTTTGGCAGCTGACTGGAGAATGGATTAGATAGGGGAGAAATGACGCAGGGGAGAACTGAGGCAGGCCACCGATGAGGAGACTCTCTGAGAGGGCTGATGAAGATCTGAGCTGTGTTAGTGGCTGTGCGAATGGAAAGAGAGGGACAAATGCAAATGACATCACAGAGGTAGAATCCATACGGCTTGGCATCTAATTGCATACAGAAAACTTATCTTCATTCATTGATATGAAGTTGGTACTTCTGAAGCAACTAATTATGTCAAAGATTTCTATGGAGTAAGGGCTGAAAGCTTCTGGGATGTGGACTAGGAACATTCAGCCATATTTGGTGCAAAGATCAAGAGAGCTAGCTATTCCTTCTTTAGAAACAATGAGCTTATGTCACCATGGCTACTCTTAGCAGGCCCTGTCATACCCTGTATGCAAACTAGACTGAACTGAAACCAATTAGAACATGAGGACAGCCAGTTAGCAAACAAATCAGGGTCCCCATGCTCCTTAGTCTTAGTGCCCTTCCTCCAAAACTATCTCTGGTTCATCCTATATCTACCTTATTTGTTCACACTGGTTTGCGTGTTGTCTCCCCTTATTAGAATGGGCTCTTGGGAAAAGAAACTTTTTTCCTTTTTTTATAGTCACAGGGTGCCTCAAACATAGTAGGTGCTTAATAGATGCTTTTTAATTTGACCCTAAGGTCAAGATATTTTAAAGGATCAACACATAAAACGTCCCAGTCAAAGCCACTGCTGAAGGGTCATCTTGGGACTGACAGAAACCTGGAGGCTGCGTATGAATGCATTTAACACTCTCCAAGTCAAGTTCACACTAGATAGTAGTCTGTTTCACTGGAACACACCCTACTTCATTGACCATTTCAGGAAGTAGGCCAAGCCATAAATACATGCAGAGAATGAACTTTGACTGCCCATGATAAGATTTCTTCTGTAACAAGATTGAGTCCTTCACACTAACCGTTCCAGGCCAAGATTTTTCTGCTGCCTCCCGACTTGTGCATGGGTTGAGATCTGCCAGGTCTTGGTAGGACGTGGGGGTTGGGAGGGATGAGATGATTCCTCAGGGCTCTGATGATCTGGGGAAGGGCTTGGACAGAGACAATCGGCCTCCCTTCCAAACCCCACCCATGTTGTTTAAACTACTTCTGCTAATTACCTCATCTGCACTTAATATTTGCCCTAATAAAATATTAATCAAGGACGTCCACTAAAGTGACGGCAAAAATCTCTCAAGTGCTTGTGTTAACATGTTCATTACTCTTCTCCTTGCCCTAATGATAAAATATTGTGGCTGTCTTTATCTCATTGTTGTATTTTTAAGCCTAATATCACAGAACCTTAAAGCTGGAAGCAATCACTAGGCTGTGGCTTAGCTGCTTTAAAAATATCAATCTATCATTTTGAGTGAGCAGGCAAATATGCGGAGTCAGTCAATAGGTGGACTATATAACATTGTTATAATGTGAAGTGGCCTTCAATGCATTTAATATAACCTGAACTTTCTATAACCAGAGTTGGTAAAGTTAACACTTCCTCTGATATCCCCCAAAGGCCACCAGTACAAAGCAAGAAATCAGAGGAATGATACATATTTTGGCCAGGAAAGATCTGAGTTTGAATCCTGCTTTACTTTGTGTGATGTTGGGCAATCATTTAATCTCTCTTGCCTCAGTTTCTTCATTTGTAAAGACAGGATAATGATAGCAAATATCCTGGAGTCAAGACAGTCACCAAAACTTCTTTAGTAGGAGAATGACATGTCAAATCTGAACTCTAGCATTCTCATTTTGGCAACTGAGTGGAGAACGGATTAGAGAGGGGAGAACTGGGGCAGGAGAGAACTGAGGCAAGCCACCGATGAGGGGACTCTCTGAGAGGGCTGATGAAGATCTGAACTGGGTTAGTGGCTGTGAGAGTGGAGGATCAAGTAAGATAACTTATAGAAAGCACTTTGGAAACTTTAAAGTGTAATAGTAATTGTAATTGACAATAATAATCAGAAGAATTATAGTCATCGTCATCATCATCATCTAGGATTCTAAATGGTGACTGTCAAGTAACAGTTATTATCCACAGAAATGTCCCCCAGCAAGTGCAATAAACGTAGGATATTTTCAACAGCAATCTAAAATGAGAAATTAGCCCAAGTACTGAGAGGCTCAAGTACCAGCAGTTGGGCCAATAATGCACACAGGTGTTAGCACTTCGCTAGGGTTCTCTGATGTGTGTGCGCTCTCCAGGCTGCTAACAAAGAGCTCTCCTTGGACAGGTTTGTCTGCATGTGTGTGTCTTCTTCAGTGGCCTGTGGGTAATTTCCAGATAGCACTTAACCAGAGGCAAAATCTTGGAGGGAAAACCCAAATCAGTCATTATTCCAAAGTCCTGGAGCACTCCACCCTGTCAATACACAGCACTCAACAAAGCCTGGAAAGGCTAGAATTAATGAATATATATATTCACTATCCGTTACACGTAAGACACTGGGGTAGGAGTGTAATGGAATGTAATGATCTTAAGAATTTGCATTTATATACCACGTTAAGGTTCGCAAAGCATTTTGCGTGTTATGTCAAAGTAAATTATCAAGTGAAAAACCTGACTTGGAATGAGTTTTCAGAATAAAAATTTCAGCTTGAAGTAAATACTTAAAGCATTAGTGGATAGTTTTATAAAAGAGCACACAAAGACTGTGAATTGCTGAATTCTAGGCTTCCTCTCTGACTGGCACATGATTGGGAGCAAAATCTCCCAGTACCACCCAGGACTTCACTTTTTCTGAGCATTGAAAAAAATAATAATTTAGAGAACTTCTGACCTAGATGAAGCAGCGTATTAGTTAATTTTTTTAAGGGTGATTTCTTATTTGAAATGTCTAGATGGTGATATCACCTCTGATTTTTTAAAATTATTGATACATTTTGTTTGGATATAACAATTAATTCCCAATTCTCCCCATAAAGCATGTCCTGTAAGCCAGCTAAGAAAAACTTTGCATTTTTACTGATTAATAATAATAGCTAAGATTTATATAGTGCTTACTCTGTGCCGGGTACTGTGCTAACTTACTATGCTAAATTCATATTTTGTGAATATCTCACTTGATCTTCACAACAAGCCTGGGAGGTAGGGATTGCTATTATCCCCATTTTAAAACTGAAGTTATTTATTTGCCAGTCATTTTTCAGTGGAGTTCGACTCTTCATGATGCCATTTGGGTTAATTCTTGGCAAAGACATGGAGTGGTTTGCCATTTCCTTCTTCAACTCATTTTTATAGATCCTCCTCTATAACTGAGGTAAACAGGGGTAAGTGACTTGCCCAGCATCACACAGCAAGGAAGCATCTGAAGCTGGATTTGAACTCATGTCTTCATGACTCTAGGCCCAGTACTCTAGCTGCCTTTACAATCAAGGAAACTGAGGCAAATAGAGATTAAGTAACTTACCCTGGTCATAAAGCAAGGAAGTATATGAGGCTGGATTTGAACTTGGGTTTTCCTGACTCCAGGTCCAGGGCTCTCTCCACAGTGTTTCTAAGCTTTTTATTGGTTGTTAGCATTCTGTTTTTTAACAGGGGTTTTACTCACTCACAAGCATGATCTTATTTTTCCTCATTTTAGCTCCTCCATTCTTCCAAACTTGCTGATTCTTCTGTTTCCAAATATTTTTTTCAACTTTTATCCTATGTATGGAATATCTCATAACTCTGATAAAGAAATAGCAAGTCTCTGGTACTTAAAAATATGACTGAAGCACATCATATTTCATGACAGGCAAACCCGCTAGATGCAAAGAAGATTCTTTGGATAGATGTGCAAACCCAACACACATGCCTGCCTTGAGGCAGCTGCATAATGGCCAATCAACACCATTGTTGATCTTTCTTGATACATGGCTAGGTCACAGGTTTACAGGTGGCACCTGGCAACCCAGTACCACTGTCTTCAAATTTTGATGAGAGAGGAAATCTGCTTTAGGGAACAGTACTGCTAGCAATGACAAGATAGGCAGGCATTGGTCCACATTTTCCAATCCCATAATGATCCATATTTTTACATCACCATGGGAAAAAAAAGGGGGGGAGGATTCAAATTTTTCTTTCCAAAGGAGCTGTCATCAAATAGTTGTAAGTTTCTTTGCCATAAGAATAGGCCTTGAAGTTATCATGCATCCAAGTATTCATCTGAGCTATCGCCATGGCTCAATCATCTTTTAAACCATGGCACTGTTGTTTCTACCTTCTTATCTGACTGCCCCCTCTCTCTACTCACACTGCTATCACTTTAATTCAGGTCCTCTCCATTTCTTACTTGGACTATTCCAATAGCTTTCTAACTGATTTCAAGAGTCTCCTTACTTCACTCTGTCCTGTGGCTCAGTTACCAACAGGATACTCCCCGTCACTACCCCCATTCAATGTATCCCAAGGCCCTCCAGGGGGTCCCGCTGACCTCCAGGATCAAATACATTGTCTGTCTGTGTTTAAAGCTCCCCACAACCTGTCCTGCTTCTCCTCCATATACTCTATGATCAGGCCACACTGACAATGGGCTCTTCCCAACATCTTCCTCCGTCTAGAATGGTTTTCCTTCTTATCTCCACTTCCTTTGTTTCCTTGCCTTCCTTCAAGATCCAGATCACATCCCACCTTCTGTACAAGGTTTCTCCTGGGGGAGGATAGGGTGTTGATGCCATCATCCCTCTTCAAAATGAAGGATGAAGGACAGCTAAGTGGTGCAGTGAGTAGAGCACCAGCCCTAGAGTCAGGAGGACCCGAGTTCAAATGTGAAGTCAGATACTTGACACTTATTATCTATGTGACCTTGGACAAGTCACTTAACCCCAACTGCCTTGTCTTGCCCCCTCCAAAAACAAAAAACCAAAAAAGAAGAGTGAACAACTGCTTCCTCCCCCATGATTCTCCTGAGATTACCTTCCATATACTCTGTATGTATCTTGTATGTATATGGTTATTTTTGTCTCCCCCACTAAAGCTTAACTCTCTGAGGGCAGGGACAGTGTCTTTGCCTTTCTTTATATCCCCGGGGCTTAGCATAGTCCCTGGCATAGAACATGGAGTCCTCAATAAATGCTTATTAACTGACTGGTGACCCACTGACCTCTAGATCTCTTTCTGCCAGGAATTCTCAAACTCAGGGCAGCTCCATCTTAAATATTTGCATGATTTGTTTTTGTTCTTTAGGCATAGGCCAGTTGTCACCAGCAAAGATAATAAGGGTAGTCTTTTCAATCATCTAAGTCATTAAAGAAAATGTTAAACAGCATTGGGCCCAGGACCAACCCCTCCCTGGAGATATACAATCTTCTTTCTAGGATAAACTCTAACTAATCAACTAAATTCCCAGGCCTGGGATTGGAATCTGGAGAAACTTGGTTTGCATGCTACCTTTGGAATCTTAGTAGCTGTGTGGCTCAGTCCAACTCATCTGACCTCTCTGTGTCTCAGACTCCTGATATCCAAAATGGGCATAATCACCGTTGTAATATCTACCTCACAGAGTTCTTGTGAGGCTCAAATGAGAGAATGCAAGTTAAAGTGTTTGCAAGCCTTAAAGCCCTTTGTAAATGTCAGCTGGTTTTAGCAGAATTCCCCCTTAATGACAGAATGAATTCCCAAAAGCAGAGAGGAATGCTTACTCCTCTGAGTCCATTTTCATCAAGACAAGATCATAATTTCCAAAATATTACAAATACCTTAGATTAGCTACAAACAGACATACAGGCCTAGGAATGACGACCTCAGGGAGTTCACTAATGGGATGGCTATGGCAGGGGCTCACTTTCTTGACATATCCATCATCTCATCTGTAGCAGTTGTTTGGAGAGGCAGGTTGGTACTTTGGAAAGGGTGCTGGTTTGGACATCAAAGGCTCTTAATTAGAATCCCAGCCTGGCCACTTAAGCCAAGCCTTGAGCAAGTTACTCCATCTTTTTAGGTCTCAGTTCCTTATTTGTAAAATGAAGGTGTTAGGACAAACAGTTTCTTTGGCCTTTGCTAGCTCTAACTCTGTGATTCTATGTTCTACCCAATTGTCTAACTGCCCACAGAGACAGGCCCTCATAAAACTTCATTCCCAAATAATTTGTAACTTGAAGGTGGGCAGGGTGACAGTGAAGGTCAGGGAAAGTTGGGTAACTTATCTTTCTTCAAAGTGGATGAGGGTTAATGGTTGTAAGAGATAAATACAGTGAAGTCTAGGTTACATCTATCTGGAGCTTACTTGGTATAAGGTATGAGGTATTAGAGGGAGCTAGGTGGCTCAGTGGATAAAGCACCAGGCCAGGAGTCAGGAAGATGAGTCTTCCTGAGTTTAAATCTGGTTTCAGACACTTACAAGTTGGGTGACCCTGGGCAAGTCACTTCATCCTGTTTGCCTCAGTTTCCTCATCTATCAAGTGACCTGGAGAAGGAAGTAGCAAACCATTTCAGTACCTTAACCCAAATGTGGTCATGAAGAGCTAGATATGATTGAAATAACTGCACAACATGAGGTGTCAGTCTGAGTCTAATTTTTCCCATACTGCTGTCCAACTTTCCTACAAGTTTTGGTCAAATAGCTAAGTGACCTAGATATGAAAAGTCATGTCATTGAGTCAACATGTACTTATTATGCACCTACTCTAGGCAAGGCACTGTATTAAGCCCCGGGGATACAAAGAAGGCAAAAAGCATTTCCCTGACCTCAAGCAGCTCCGAGTCTAATGATGATGGTGATGATGATGACGATGATGAAGATGGTAGCTAGCATTTATATAGCACTTACTATAAGTGCTTTATAGTATAGTATAGCTTTATAAAGCACTTCTCCTAAGTGCTTTACAATTATATTTAGTATTTGATTCTCACAATAATCCTGAGAAGTAGGTGCTATTATTATTCTTACTTTATAGATTAGGGAACTGAGGCAAACAGAGGTTAAATGACTTGCTGTCAAATTTGAATCTGTCTAATTATAAACAAATTAGAAAAACTTAGAAAAAATTTCCTATCAGATCTATGGAAAGGGTCATGAATAATAAGAGAGAGAATGGATCACAGAAAAATGAAAATGGGTGATTTTGATTAAATACAGTTTAAAACTTTTTGCACAAATTGCATAAAACTCAGATCAAAAGCAAAACAATTTATTGGGGAAAAATATTTGCAGCAAGGTCTTCTCATAAAGGTCTCCTTTTCAAGAAATATAATGAATTGATTCAAATTTGTAAGAATAAGAACCATTCTCCATTTAATAAATGGTTCAAGGATATGGATAGATGCTTCTCAAGGGAAAAATCTCAGGATATCTATAGCCATACCAAAAAAAATGCTCCATATCACTAATTAAGGAAAAGTATATTAAAGCAATTCTGAGTTTCCTCCTCACATCCATCAGGATCAGTGAAAGTGACCAACAAAGGAAAATGACAAATGTTGGTGGGGTGATGGGAAATTGATGCCCTGTTGGTAAAGCTGTGAATGGTTCAACCATTCTGGAAAGGAATTTGGTATTATAACCAGAAAATCACTAAACAGGGCACATCCTTTGATTCAGCTTTATGACTATGCTAAGTCTATACCAAAAAGGTATCAAGGAAAGAGGAAAAGGTCCTTTATGTACAAAAATATTTATAGTAGCTCTTTCTGTGGTGACAAAAAACCCTGGAAACTAACGGGCTGCCCACCAGCTGAGGAGTGTCTGAACAATTAATGGGGAGGGCTACTGAGCTATAAGAAATGAGAAAACAGGATTTCAAAGAGATATGGAAAGACTTAAATGAACTCTTACACAGCAAAGTAAGCAGAACTAGGAAAACAATTTACACTCCAACATCAATATTATAAAAATGAACAATTCTGAGGACTTATCTGAGCTGCTGAAGAATGAAATAAGCAGAAGCAAGGGAACAATCTATTCAATAACAATAACGCTTTGAAAGCTGTAAGAACTCTAATCAAGGCAATGACCAGCGAAGGTTCCAGAGGACCAGCGATAAAGCAGACAACTCTACTTCCTGACAATGAGACTACCCTCTCCCCAACATACACATTTGTATATAAGTCCACAAGGGAATTTCTTTTGCCTATTAGAAGGACTTTATCTCTCGTTATTTCTTTCAATGGATAGAAGGGTAAGAGGGAGAAAAACAGATTTCTGTTAAAAAAATTAAAAACAGAGAGGATGAAGGGGTGCTGCCGTTGGACATCGGCTGTTGCATGCCCTTTCAGAGGAGATCACTATGGTTAGCGTTGCCTAATTATTTTACTTTATTATAAAAACAAAATATGGTCAATAAAATTAAAAAAAAAACACAAATAATACCATATTAAAGGAGAAAAGTAAATAGAATGATGCCCTTCCCTTGCCTTTATAAGCCAACAGATCTGGCCTGAAACTACTTTGTATTTGGTGGATAGAAAGGTATGGAAATGAATTTTCGATAATACTCAAGCAAGTACTTGATTTGGCAGTAAAATGGTCTCTATCTGAACATAATGGTATAATCAAGCTCTTCCTCCAGTCAATTTAAGGAAAACTAAGCAGTGGTTCCAGAAATCAAGCTTTGATGTGACAAGCTGTTGTAGGGAAGAGTATGACTGGGAAGATATCTGGAGTTGAGGAAGTCACCAAAAATTTGGGCACAGTACCTTGTACACAACAGGAGCTTCATAAGTGTTTGTCTAACTGAACTTGGAATAACTTTTGTGAGCAGGAAGGATATGATATTTTTTAAAAACTCCACTCTGGAACAAGGGAACTTAACCCTTAAGGAACTCTTTGCAGGTGCTGTCGGACTTGCTACATGTATGGGTCTACTCTCTTTTCCATTCTTTGTGATAAAGTATAACTCTCTGGGTAGTTCGGGCGAGAAAGAAAAATTTGGAAATAAAACTCATGACAAATGAACCAAAAGTTTTTTTTTAAAGCTTAGTCAAATACATTGATTGAGGGGCATCTGTTCATTCCTTGGAAGTCCTAAAATCTCCACAGAAGAGGGGCTGGGAGTTGGTGGGCAGGCAGGTGGGGAGGGGGCCTGTTGATTAGGAGTTAATCTTTAAAATAATTACTGTACTTGAATGCCCACCACCACCATCTTTGAAGAGTCAGGTCAGTCATTTTTCAGTCATGTCTGACTCTTCTCGACATCATTGGGAGTTTTCTTGCCAAAGATACCGGCGTGGTTTGCTATTTCCTCCTCCAGCTTATTTTACAGATGAGGAAACTGAGGCAAACAGAGTCAAGTCCAGGGTCACACAGCTAGTCAGCATCTGAGGTCAGATTTGAACTCGGGTCTTCCTGACTCCTGGCCTGGTGATCCACTGAGCCACCTAGCTTCCCTCCTTTGAAGAGTATTTTGTTTAAAATAATTAGAAGAAGAAAGGCTCGGACTTGAATGCACTCATTTTCTATTCTGTGTACTAAAGCCTGCTAATATGCTATATTAAAAATATTTTCAAACCAATTGCTGCATACTACATTTAAAAGCCTATTTAAAGGTATTCTGCATATATAAGCTAAAAGAAAAGAATTATGGGGCACAGAGGTCAATAATTTTTTTTTGGTAAACTGCTTAACTTAAGGTATATATTAGTTCCAAAGAAGTACTATAAAACTTCTTGGCAGCTAGTTTTTAAATGGTGTAGTCAGTCAATCAATGGATGAAGGCCCATTTATTAAGCACCAACAGTGTTCTAGGTACTGTGCCAGGAGCTGGGAATACAAAGATAGAAATGGAACAGTCCCTCCCCTGGAAGAGCTGAGATGTCATGTCCCACACAAGACATACACAAGGCAGACACAAAGGAAGCTTACATGAGAAGGAACTAGGAGTTGGGAGAGCGGGACCAGGAAAGGACTTCTGTACAAGGTGGGTGTCATTTGTGCTGAGCCTTGAAGGAAGTCAGAGACTCCAAGAGGTTTAGGTAAGGAGGGAGAGCACTCCAGGCATGGGAGCCAGCCAGTGCAAAGGCTTAGAGATGAGGGATGAAGAGTCATGTGAGGAACAGCAAGAAGGTCTGTCTGGTTATACTGTGGAGTGCATGGAAGGGAGTAAGATGTAAGAAGAGATAGGAAGGGGTTGGGTTGTAAAGGCTTTAAATGGCCAAAGAAATCTATTTTATCTTAGAAGTAATGGGGAGCTATTGGGATTTATTTAATGGAGGGGTGACCTGGTCAGATACATACATGGGCAGGGAACCCACTTGGGTAGTTTTATGGACAAGAAGGTTGAGGAAAGAAGATTAATTAGGAGGCTACTGACATGGTACCGATAAAAGGAGCCTGATGAGGAGCCTGAACTCCAGCAGGGCTTGGGAAGTAAAGAAGACATGGGTGAGAAAAGTTGGAGAGGAAGAAGCAGCAAAGTTTGACACCTGATTGACTCTATGGGATGAGCAGAGGATGCTACTGACATTCTAATCCTGGGTGGTTTAGGATGGTGGATGGTGCAGCCAGCTGGCACAGTCAAGAAGTCTGGCCTCACATACTTCCTAGCTGTACGACCCTCAGTAAGTCACCTCTGCTCACCTTAGTTTCCTCAACTGTAAAAACATGGACTGCAACAATACCTACCTCCCAAAATTTGTTGTAAGGATCAAATGAGATAATATTTGTAACATGCTTAGGCACAGCACTTGGCACATAGTAGGCACTTAATAAATAGGTATTCCTTTCCCTCTTCTCTGGTGCCTCAACGAGTTCTATTTGGAACACAAAGAACATCTAGGTGGAAATGTCCAATGGCCATTTGGTAAAGTGGAACTGGAGGGTTGGAAACTAGATATGAGAGTCATCTGCATAAAGGTAAGTGAACCCAAGAGAGTGGATGAGGTCATCCAGTGAGAATACAGAAAGAGAAGAAGGCCTGGGAGACATTCCTGGTCAGTGGGTGTGCCATGGATAATGAATCAGCAAAGGGTGAGGAGTGGTCAGACAAGCAGGAGGAAGTAAGAGAGCAGTGTCTTGAAAGTCCAGAGAGGAGAGAATATCACCCGAGAGGGTGGTGCACTGAACCAAAGGCTGTAGAATGACGACAACTGAGAAATAAAATGCCATTAAGAAGTCATTGGTAACTTTGAAGAAAGTCATTTCAGTTGAGTCATAAGGTTGCGAACCATATTTTAAAGGATTGAACACTGAATATAATGTTGGAAAATTATTCTCTCTTGTTATGGGGCAGAAATAGGAGGAGTCACCACTTGGTTCAAAACAAAGAAGAACTTTCTAATCATCAGAAAAGACCGAAAAAGGAACAAATGAGCTCTACCATGACAAGAGTGAGTTCCCCATTTAAATTAAGGATTATGCTAAATGGCTAGTAAAATCCTTTCTCAAACTAAGCTTCCAGGATGGCACATTTAGTTAGAATTTAAAAGACACACATATCTTAATGTCTATGTAATGTCTATGTAATGTCTATGTAGGTGTGGTTTATTATTATTATACATTAAAATAATTTGACCTAAACTAACTACTAATCAGGTTTCTTAAGAAATTTCAACTACTTCAAATCAACAATTTGAAATGAAGAGGGTGAAAGAGATGCTAATTGAGTTACATGTATGTGAAAACGATTCTTACATTTTCACACTGAGTTTCTGTTCAATCATCTAGAAATGAAGAAGTTATATTAGAGTAAAAGAATATCACCTAGTAGTTATATTGCAGACAACATGGAAGTGCTCACAGTGAAGTACGTTATACATTTAAGTCTAATCTTGATATTATCCTCAAAGCACAAAAAGGAATAAATACCATCCCCATTTTCCAGACACGGAAAGGTTAAGCAATTTTTCTAAGGTCACATGGAAAGCTTGAGACATAATCAGGAATAGAAACCAGGTCTTTTGTAATGCTAATTTAATTGTTTTCTTCTTTAGATCATGCTAAGCCCATTTTAGAAGTATGGGACTCTTATAGGAAAAGAGTGAGCAAATAGAAAAAATGTTTTAAGTAGGGAAACTTACTTTTCATCGCACTATCATAATATCAAATAATAACTAAAATAAGAATATGGGGATTTTTCTTTTGCTTCTATCTACACATGGTATCAAGAAACTAGACAAAAATCAAAGCCTTCTCTAAAATCTGGACCTTATCTTTCTAAATATTCTTGTTTCATATAATGTAAACTATATTTAAATTTTTTACAATTAAACATTTTTTCCATTTGGTTCTTTGGTATCATGCAGATCTAAATGCATGGTATTTGAGAAGGCAGGAAATCTGGGATGGAATGATCACAATAAATATGGAAAATAGAAATCTACCTGTCTGTATTTTTAGCTTTCATGTATGTTACCTCAACTAATCTGCTTACCACAGTGGCTAGGACGTAGTCAGGGTTTAATAAATGTTTATTGAATTAGTGACTCTAAGAAGCTTGAGTGTGGCTACTAAGTTTTTGATTACTATGGCATCTACCACAGTGCCTTGTGCATAGTGATTATCCAATAAACATTGGTTGATTAAATAAATAAATCTTTGCATTCAGATTATAGTTTAAGACACTTTGAACACTTAGTTAAAATGTACTAGGTAACACATAATGCAATATTCATGTTTCTTGTTTAGTGAAGTTTAGAAAACAAATAAAAAATGATATGCAATTGAAACAAACTCTCAACCAAAAACTTGATCCAAATAGGTGATGATACCCAAATGGTCTCCCCTGTCAACTCTGCTGCTAGGATGTTCTTTGATTGTCATTGTCTTTGCTGTGTAGTAGTGTCCGACCCTTCCTGATCCCATTTGAAGTTTTCTTGGCAAAGATACCGGAGTGATTTGCCATTTCCTTCTCCAGTTCATTTTGTTGAGGAAACTGGGGCAAACTTGCTCAGGGTCACACAACTGAGACTGGATTTGAACCCATGCAGATGAGTCTTCCTAATTCCAAGTACAGTGCTCTATCAAATATCACCTTATAATAAGACTCTACCAAATTCTCTCAGATGTTCGTGTTCTTTCCACACCCAAATTACTCTGTAAACATTTTTCTAACAATTTCTATGCATCGTTTTTCCCTTAGCAGACTGCAAACTCCTTGCATCTCCAGAACTTCTCATTGTGCCTGGTACATAGTAAATGCTTAAATATGCCTGTTGAATTGAGGAAAGGTAAAAAGAGCCCCAGAAAGTATCATTTTACATATTTGTTTTCAAATAAAAGGAAATACATTAACCTTAGGTCTCATGATCAGTCTTGTCCGTCACTAAGGCTATCCATTGCATGGAAGGTGCTGACCTGCATCAGTAAGAGGGTTTTCTTTCTTTGGAGAGTTTCTCCTATCACTGAAATCACACATCCAGTTCCTTTCCCTAACCCTCTGACCATTAGAAATGGCTTGATTAGTAGAGAGCCTCACCTACCTCTAAATGGAGGTTAACAGTCCTTTCCCAAATTGAAGAAACCTTAAGGGTTATTTCAGACCATTAGAAATGTTGACTCTGGCTTCTGATAAGCAGGATAAACAAACTCCTACCCACAACATGACTAGTTTTTACTCCCTTTCCCTGCCTTCTAATGGAGTCAGCCAGTGTTAAGTTAGGTACTATAAAGAATATCACATATAAGACAGGACCCCCATCTCTAGAACTTTGCTTGTGAGCTATTTGGGAAGAAAAAGCTAATACAGGAAAAAAGAGGTGTAAAATAAGACAATATGTAATTAAATGCTAATTATGTGCTTATACATATATATATACACACATATATACATACACACACATGGATATAGATAGATAGATAGACAGATAGATAGATGTAAGGGTTCATATAAGGGTTAGACAGGTCCAGAGGAAAAACTGAGTAAGGAGTCCTGGGGTAATTGAAGAAGGCTCTATAAAGAAAGTTTGGTGTATAATCTCTCAAGTATCAATAGGATCTAAAAAAAAAGGGCAAGAATGACAGAGTAGGGGAAGGAACATGAGAGCAAAGGAATGGAGGTCAAGGATCAGGGAGTCATAGATTTGGAGCTGAAAATGACCTTAGAGATTGTCAAATCCAACCTGGTCATGTTATAGATAAGGAGTTGATGTACAGACAATTTAGTGACTTGCGAAAATCAGATATCAACTAAGTATCTTTCTGAGGTGGAATTTGAACTTGGGTCTTCTTGATTCCAATTTAAGTAGTCTATCCACCCCAACAGTCTATATTCATTGAAATGAGCATTTGTGTACTGAACAGGAAGTGGGTCTGACTGGAGAAGAGGCACAGTTGAGATATAATGGAAAATGAAGCCAGACAGGTAGGGTGGGGTCAGGTTATGGAAGGTCTTAAAGCAGGCAGAAAGTTGAGAATTAATGTAGTTAGGGAAGAAAAAGGTGGCACTAAAGGTTTTTGATAAAGGAGTCACATCATTGGAGAGCTGTTAGAACAAGGTTAATTGGGCTGTGGTAAGCAGGCTGGATTGGAGGGGAAGAGCAAGGAGGGCATCCAGAACATAAGGTTAGTGGGACTGAGAAAGGAGAAGTTCTAGATGGCTTGTGAGAGACAATTAGACGGAAATGGTGCCAGGACTTGGGACTGATTAGAATCTATAACGAAGCAAAGGGATGGGATGACTCCATGGGAGTGGGAGGGTGGCAGTTCAACTGATGGGAAATGTGAAACAGTGGAGAGAGAATTGGGTTTGGGGGAAGCACTCAAGGTATACCAATGACTACATACGTGACTTTGAGCATATCACTTGACTCTTCTGGGCCTCACTTTCCTTATCTTTAAAACAATGAGGTGGATGATGGCTAAGTTCCCTTCCAGCTCCGAATCTGGGGAACTCTGAGTTAGGGCATCTTTGAACTTTAATGTCATTGGCAGAATATGAATCTCACACTTAGCTGTGTATCATGTTGCAGTGTGTTTACTACAAATGAAGTAACATTTGTAGCACTAAAAATCTTATAGGAAATGCAATTGATTTTTCTAGATTTTTTTTTAGAGCTGGGGAAATTGGAGAGATCATCTGATCCAGTGTTCTTAACTGACATCTGAGGAACTTGAGAGGTTATGTGACTTGCCCAGGGTCATAAAGTGCGGCTCCACAGCACAACCAGGCCTAGAATTCAAGTGTTTTGCTTCTGTTTAGTTCCAAGAAACTTGGTACTTGTGCCCCAACTCCAACCCAGTCAAGGCTTGATTGGTCCATTCCAAGAGCCAACTACTCCTTTGAATATAGGTGGGCCACTTTCCACAGGCGGACAAGTTGCAAACATGAAGACTGAGCAACCTCCATAGGGACTTTAATAGTGAAAGAAGAGAAGGTACCTCCCCTTTCTTGCTGCCAGCCTAGTATAAATTTCCCTTCACCTCCTTAGACTCAGCAAAAACGGTTACCTGATCTGTGAGATCTTGGGAGATACCCCTAGTTTTAAGCCTGGACAGTAGTTTCCTAGTGACCCACTTCAGAAGAAAAATAGATAGCTACCACTGAAATGAATAGAAAGGATGAATGTGGAAAATACAAAACACCTGTATACTTCACAGAAACTACTTAGCAGCCTTTGTTTAGCTATCAAATGAAGGAATCCTTTCTTAATTAAAAGAATCAGTTCCTAAAATGAAATTTTATCACTGCCAATTCTTCCAATTTATTTATTCCTTAAACTGTAAACAAAACTTCCTTTAAACAAAATGACAATGGATTCCCACCCCGTTAGAATGAATATTTCACCACCTTTTCCAAGATAAAAGGCAGTACAAAAATGCAAAAAAAGCCTTGAGGAATACAAAACACTATCTCTTTCTGGAATCATTTTCTGATAGAGTTGTGTGAATAATTATGTACAAAAAGATGTGAGACAAGAATGAAAACAAGACAGGAACAATTGTTATCACACATCTACGTGCTGATCACAATGCCTACAAGACTTAGAAGAGGGTCTTTGCTTGGGAAAAAAGCTGTAACGACCAAAAAAAGTTGATCGTTTTGAGGCCAGTCTGGTGGTAAGCTGATCCATATTAAGCGATACTGGTTCTCAGACATAAGACATATAGGTTATCCCTGGATCTGTATATTACTATTAACTATCATTATTGGCCAGCATTTATAATAGCACTTTAAGGTTTGTAAAATGTGTTACATCGATCATCTCATTTGGTCCTCATAATAGCCCAGTAAACTAGGTGCTGTTATTATCCTCATCTTCCAGATGAGGAAACTGAGGCTAAGAGAAGAAAAGTGACTGTCCCAGGGTCCCATAGTCAGTAGGTATCCAAGGTACGATTTGAACTCAGATATTCCTGGCTCCAAATCCTATGTTCTATGCATCGTACCACCCCCTACATGAAGCCTTTCCAGCTTGGTGGAACGTGCCCAAGTTTACAATCTGCTGACAAAGATAATCCAGAGTCACCATCAATCAATCAAAAAGCCCCTGTCAGGTACCTACCATGGGCCAGGTACTGTGCTAGAAAAGCAAAAAGAGGCAAAAGATAATCCCGGCCCTCAAAGAGCTCATAATTGAATGATAACAAGATGAAGGTGAAAAAGACTATATAATCTTGATATTAGATATCAACGCTTCATGAACCTGCCATTTTAATGGGGTAGATCTGCCCTCCCTCCAATGCAAATGGTGATTCCCTCCATATCTTAGCAGACAGTTCATGAGTTTTGTACGCTAAAGTTTTCATTTATGAAATACATAGCTTCAATTTTATCTTCACAATAACCAGGTAGGGTAAACAGTATAAGCATTAAAGTTCCCATTCACAGATGAGAAAACTGAGGCTGAGTGAATGACTTGGCCAAGATCATACAGACTGGCAGAGCTGGGTTCAAGTTCAATGAATTCCCATCAATCCAATCCAACCTTGGATAGTCCACAGGTTGTTATTGTATTTGTCCTTTGTTTTCGAAGAGGACCATGACATCAGAGAGATGATGACATGTCTTACAGTTGACTTTGATTTGAGTGAGGGAAGGCTGTGCAAGGTCACCAGTTTTACTTTCTCCTCCTGAGCCATCTGAGTCTAGTGGCCAGATATTCATCAGGATGACTGGAGTAGCTCAGGATGCAATGGGAGACCTTGGCCCTTTTAGGCTAAGGTCTTTTCACATCCTCAAAATCCACAAATAGCCAACCAATTAACCAACCAACCAAATACTTTGTGTGCACATGTTCCAAGAAGTATCTTTACTGGACCATATTGCAGGAGGATTCCCAGACTCACCATGAGCTTGGCAGAGGTGATCAGTCACCCTGGAATTGAGTGAGCCATGAAGTGTATTTTAAGACAGCAATGCTGTCTTAGGAGAACTGTTGGGTCATGAAATTAGAGCTGGAAGGCCCTGAGAAGCCACTAAGATCAAGCCCCTCATTTTACAAATGAGGAAACTGAAGTTCAGAGAGGTTAAATGACTTGTCTAGGGTCACACAGATAGTGAGTAAGGGTTACAGATTTAGGGCCTTCTTTCTAGAGGCCTTCCTTCAAAAGAGGTCTGACACTGTTGTGAATTAAGAGATGACTTTGTGCATCCTAAATATATTATAGTTGATAGTCTTCCTATGATTTCTCTTTCTCAATACTTATGGACATTGGTGATATTTAAAAAGGAATACTCTTGAAATTTTAATGCAACAGAGCCAGGATTAATTTGGGTTGTCTGGGATCCCACATAGAAAACCTGGTGGCCATGTTCTAATTTCTACTCAATGGAAGTCCACATTATAAAAACTGGAGCCTTAGTGAAAAAAACCAACCAATTAGTTGCAATGCGCATTTATTAAATACTTACCATATGCCAGATAATGACCAGAGAGGGCCTTTTGACTCTAAGATAAAAACTAGCCCTTCGGTTCTCTTCTTATCAAACACATTCACAAGAACTGAAATTTCTAATTATAACTACATGCTGTAATTCCCTGTTTGAGTATCTGGGCAGAAATACTGTATTTCCTCCATCAAACTTCCTTTTATGTTGCAACACCAAGAAACTCACTTTTAACGTGAAACCAGAACAATCCAGAGCCATAAATTTGCCTTTAGGAACAACACAACACGCAAGATTTATGTAAATGAAGCCTGATGCTTCACCTTCCTATTTAAAGTACTTCAATTAATGAATAAGAGGATTTGTCCATTTACAATCCCATAGAATGTATCTCCTCCTTCTTTCCCCTCCCCAACAACACATCTAGTCCACAAAGACATTTGGTCTCAGTGGATGAGTAAAAATTAACCCTACTGTCTAATATGGGCAATCAGATCTTTGAGGACCATCTAGACTGAGTTTGGTCACAGCCAACCTGTGGAACAGAGGGCTATGACCATGCCAAACCTGATCACTCCTGTGTTCTGGTGATCTCTTACTGTAAACCAGCCTGAAGAGTCATGGCAGATACTGGGAAAAATTGATCAATCTATTTAAAGGAGAGAAATATGTAATTTGAACCTTTTTGGTCCCATTCTCCAGCTAGTCAACAAGCCAACAATAAAGGTCACTTCTGGGAAGTCCCTCTACACTACAAAAGACTCAGCAGTCAGCTTCTCCATAAACAGCTTCTAACTAACTTCCACTTAGATCTACTCTGGTAATATAAAACTGAAAGAGATACTTATATGAGGGATGCCTCTCATCTATGAAGTTACTGCTTCAGCTAATTTCTGTTTTTAACAGCCTTTGGTAAACCTCAACAAAATATGCATACAGACTACAAAAAAGAGGAAAGCAACTATGAAGGCATTACATCTCAAAGATAGAAATATGAAAGGGTTTTAACTTCCTCTCCCTATACCCTTGGAACAAAACCCACAAATCAAATGTAAATGTTCCTTGGGTGAAAATGCAAATGTTTTGTAAGGCACATTATAGTTCACACGCCTAACATGTGAAATCTCAAACTCACCATCTATTTCAATGATATTTGTTCCAGGAACCAAGGTATAGGAACTATGAAGGTTTTTTTTCTCATAGTTTGTGAAATATTTTGGGGGGTTACTTAAATATTTAACATCCACACTGTGAGAAACCTGAAACTGAAAAATCCTGACTTTTCTACCTTGTTCTCTCTCCCTGTGCCCATTGGGTTGGTATTTATCCTGTATATAGCTTTTTGGTACACAAGCATTTCCATGTTGTCTCTCTCATTAGACTCCTTGAGAGTATGGACTTCTTTTCCTTTGTATCTCCATCACTTTACGTAGTGCCTGGCACGTATTAGGTTTTTTATTTATTGCCTATTACTCTTAGCTGAAATATTTGGTATTGGGAGATGGGTAGGAACTGGACATATGATTTCACTGGCATTGGAAATCCCCAGATGAGGAATCTCCCTCCACTAATGGAGGTTAGCACTCTCTCTGTAATTTACAATCCTACAGAGAGAGTAACCAAGAGGACAGGGACTCATCCTTTATGTGTGGGATAGGATCCCAGGTTTTCCTGGTTTTGAGGCCAGCTCTTCAGCCCCTATGCCAATTGATATTAATATATTTAAAAACAAAAAACCCAAAGGTTATGTTGGGAAGTAAATGTGACCCCTTGCTTATATCATAGGCTTTGATTCTTATCCCTGTCACTGAATTTGATGTTACTTTAGAAAATCACTCCTTCCTTTTTTTTTTGTTTCATTAACCCCTTCTATAAAAGAAGTACAACACAACGAACTGCTGCAAAATATTTTTATAGGAAATCAAAATTAAATAATGTGACATATTGGTAACAGAGAAATGTTAGGACAAAGCTTTGCTTGATCAGTGGGTTTTAAAATCCTCCCATCAAATTTGTCACATATAACTACAAATATTTTCCAACAGCATAAACTAGCCTTTTTTGCAGCAACATCCTTTTAGAATAACATAGAACAAAACATAGAAAGTTTTGTTCTAACCTTTTCTGATGCAATTGTGAAGTTCAATTCATGACATACAATTCACACCTTTTATACAAATAAAACAAAAGTGGGTAGAAATCAAATTTTATAAAAAGAAAAAGTCCTACTACCTGATTTAGGACAAGAAAAGAAATATGAGGAACATAAATTTAAATAATTGTTCACAACTTGACTTTGAAACTCAGGGTATAATGAATTCGAAACTCAATAAATGGAAAAGCTCAATTGCTCCTCTTCAGTAATAATGTTAAGACATGACTCATACCTCAATCTGATAGGAAGTCTCAAACAGAAAAGTCAAAATGATCACTTTTCAGATGTTCCATGTCTGTATGTTCTTTCTTAATCCAAAGGATGGCAGACATTAGAATTCCCAGTATTTAGTCAATACAATCTACCTAGAAGTTACTTTCTCAAAAAGGGGTTGGGGGAGGGCTTCTTCATTAATGCAGCATAAACCTGACTCAGTTTTAAGCTGCAAAAATGAACACATGCTACATCTTCACCCAGAGAAAGGAAGTTATTACAAATGCTTAGTTTTCCGAATGAGTGTTAAAGTGACTACTTCCTGGTCACAGAGAGGACTGAATAAATGCATTTGAAAATTAGATCTTAAAATTCAAATCTTGTGGAAATAACTGTTTCCAACGTCACTAGAATGCTATTATTTATCTCCATCTCACTCTCCAACCTTCACAGAACATCAAGCTTGTTCAAAGAAAGCTGAAATGTCTCTACTGAAGTGAAGCTGCCAAATGTTCCTGGCGTTAAAAGTGATCTAGACCAGGGTCACAACAATGGGAGCACTAGTTATAATATCTTACCATTATGGGCAAACATATTTACTTGATTTAAAAACAAACATTGAATGTATTCCCACTGAATGCTACCATGAAGGGCTACAGGAAGAAACATTAGAAAGGAGACAGAGAAATCAGATTAAAAGGATAACTTACCAGTTCTTTGGTACTGCAGGGAATTAAAATAACTGCTCTCATGGGCCACTTGTCAAACTGTTAAATGATTCCCCATTAAACATCCACCAAAACAAAAACAAAGCAAAGTAAAAAAACCCAGACGACTCCACAAGGAACTCTTCTATAACCCTTACAAGGAACTACTGATAAAAACAGCACCCACGGAGAACTGCACATTTCTACCAGCATTGCAAGCTTAAGTATTTCCTGTTACCACAACTCTCATTGGTTCCCACAGGTGCAAGTGCCTATGGGCGGCTTATCTTGCCTTCCTTAAACCAATCAACTAAAGGAGATTTAAGGCTGGCCCAAGTCAATAAATTTTTCTTGAGGGCTAGAAAGTGTCGGCTTCAAATTTACTTTAGTAAATACCATTAACCAAAAATCAAACAAACAAAATTCCCTACCCAAGATGGCCCCCAAACCCCTCAAGTTACCATATGCCAACAAAGCAGAGAATGAGAACCAACCACAGAATCCCTAGTTGACCTCAACATTGGAAAACATGATTCCTAGAAGTTCATTAGTCTTTTCAAAAGGACTTGATGCTCAGATGTTTGTGGATTTTTTTTTAATAAAAAGGTCTTTCCTAAACAGATGTTAAAAATATATATAAGAATTCAAGCAGCTAAGTGTCTGCTCACCACTGGAATGCACTGCAAAGTTAGCACTCAAACTTTTCACTCCTACTCAAGTTGAAAACTCAAATGCCTTTCCAGCACATAACATGTCAAATCAGTGTCATTTTTTTTTTTAACAAGACACTGATATTGACTCAGAAAATGGTCCAATCAAAGACCTGATGTTAAATTTGATACTTGCTCTCAGAGAGTGCTCTGTGCTTAGTTTCTCTTTCCCCCCAAAGACATATGCAATGCAGTGGCGTATATTCCATAAGAGAAAAGGGAAAACTTCTCACTATGAGTCACGTCTGACTAAGTTCTTATAATTCTAGCTTAAAGACATTTGAAATACACTCATCCATACAACTGATAGCAAGCCCCAAATTAATATCAGGACTTTGATCAGGCCATTTTGAGGGTCAATATCAGTGTCTTATTAAAAAAAAAAAAACTTATTTAGGGGCACTGCACTTGTTCCAATTTTTATTTTAGTTTCACTAAAGACTAATTTAAAAGAGTTGTGCCAATTACTTTTTATTATGACAGCTGCCCCAAGCTGATAGCAAGCCCCAAATTAATATCAGAACGCTGGCCCATTTTCAGGTTCAATATTATTAATAAATGTTAATAAACATTATTTAGGGGTACTACACTTGCTCCAATTTTGATTTTAATTTTATTAATGAGGAATTTAAAAAGGGTTGTGTCAAATGGTTTTTAATAGAATCTATCCTGATGAATATTGCTCTTTTCCACTTAATCAACCTTTGACAGAAACTGAGTCAGAAGGCACCTTAGAGGCTGTGTACCCAGCTTAACCATATTTGAAGCATTAATTCTCTTTTCAGGGGCAAGCTAACAAGCATTAATTAAAGGATTACTTACTATGGACAAGGCATCGAACTAGGCACAGACGACACAGACAAAAATAAAACAGTCCTGCCCTCAAGAAACTTACATTGTATCTTTTCAGGATTTACAGCTGGAAGGGGCCTTCAAGATCATCCAGTTCTATCACTGCTATTTACACAGGACAACACCAAAGTCTACAGACGTTAATACACCCAAGATCACAGAGGCACCAAGTCAAGATTTGAACCTAGGTTCTCTGATGCCAAACTCATATCAGGCTGCTACCAATTTGACATTTGGCTTCCTCTTAGAACAGAGATATCCTAGAGATTTCTAGGTGGAAAAGATCCTAGGTCTATCTAGGTTAATATTGCCATTTTATAGATGGACAAACTAAGGCTCAGAGAAGGAAGTGATGTATGTGCCCAAGGTAACTTAAGTAGCAACTGGTCAAACCACAATGTGTCTGATCCAGGACTTCTGACTGCGTATCCAGTGCTCCACCCACTGCTTCTAGAAGACTCCGGAGAAGGCATAGGTATGGTAGATGTGAATAACCAGTGTCCCACAAAACAAAAATGAAGTAAATGCGAATACTGCTGAAAGAAAAAATGTAAAGCAAGCAAGAAGAGCGAGCAAGTAAACCATATTCTTGCTTAGAATGTGTTTTCATTTTATTTGATAGAAAAAGGTTCATTTTTATCCAATAAACTCAAGTTTAAAAAAAAGTTCATCCACTTGGCTGCTGAACGTTTGAAGATTTAGCTTTTGCTAATTAATAGTTTATGGTTATAAGCTGTTATAACCAAATAAGAAATCTTTTCCTGGAATATTTGAGTCCTAAGCACAAGTCTTGGCCTGTAAGTCAGGTGGACAACTACTTCCTCATAGAAAGTCAAAACTTATAATCTTGGCTTTGAGTGTTCCTCCTATATAAGGCAAATAGATTCCCAAGGTTGAAGGGTCAAAAGCAATGCTTCTCCTACAAAAAAACACCACCCAACTAAGTAAACAAAAACAAATTCCAAACACTCAAGGACTCAAAGGTCATTCAAGGGAAACTTTTCATTATTACTTCAAGCTTATTATCCAAATATCCATCTCCACTTACTTTCATTTTTCAATTGGCAAAATGGGTAGTCCATGCCAACCTTTACTTCTCTACCCAAAGACTGGGCCTATAATAATTATTAGTACAATTGGCATACTTAAATATTGTTTGTAGGACCAGCAAAGAGATACCAGGAGCTTCAGTTTAATTTTTTTATTCCAACTTAATCCTTGTCCTGGGTGGCACCATGGATAGAGCACCAGACCTGGATTTAGAAAGACTAGTCTTTTGAGTTCAAATCAGATACTTGCTAGCTGTGCAGTCCTGGGCAAGTCAGTTACCCCTGTTTGCTTCAGTTTCCTCATCTGTAAAATAAGCTAGAGAAGGAAATGTCAAACTACTCCTGCATCTCTGACAAGAAAACCCCACATAGGATTGGACAAAAATTCAAAAAAAAAAAATGAATAACAAAAAATCCTTATTCATTTGATGTGCTGAGGGCCCCTAATTGGTCTCTCCCCCAAATGGCACGTCAAATCCCTCCCAACCCATCATTTGCAGTCCAATTTAAATGCTACTTCCTTAGGGAAGCCTACCCAAATTCACCCCTCTTCTTTGTTCAGGTCCTTTCCCCTTGGACTTCACATAGCACTTTGTTCTCCAACTCTCCATTGTGTTTATGTGATATCACATGTTATACTTATTTAGTTACAGTGTAGAAGCAGTGTGACAGTGCCCAGAGAGCTGGCCTGATGAGATGAGAGAGGTTAATCAAATTCTATCTCTGATGGGTACTAACTGGAGATGGTAGGTAAGTGATACCTTTCCTGTGCCGGAGGAATGGTTGTTAATTTATATGCATCGATTGAGTTTTCACACCAGTAAATTACATAAACACATGAAATCATGGGTCCCAATCCCATCACTTCAAAAGAAAAGTTCTTTCTTTGTGTTTGATCCTAGACTACAAGTTTCACGAGAGCAGGTGTCCTTGTATCGCCTTTTCTGCTCACCATGTGCTTGCCTGCCCCATGCAAGCTCTCCATCAAATAGTCTATTTTGGCAAGTGTACATTTTGCATTAGAACAATGTGGCCAACCCATTGGAGTTGTGCTCTCTGAAGCATAGTTTGAATGCTTGGCAGTTTAGATGGGCAAGGACTTCAGTGTCTGGTGCCTTATCCTGCCAGATGATCTTCAGAATCTTCCTAAGACAGTTCAAATGGAAGTGATTCAGTTTTCTGGCATGGTGCTGGTAGACTGTCCATGTTTCACAAGCATATCACAATAAGGTCAGTACAACAGCTCTGTAGACCTTCAGTTTGGTAGTCAGTCTAATACCTCTTCTCTCCCAAACTTTTCTTCAGAGCCTCCCAAACACTGAGCTAGCTCTGGCAACGTGTGTGTCAACATCAATGTCAGTGTGAACATCCCTGGAAAGTACACTACAAGGTAAGTGAACTTATCCACAGTGTTCAGAACTTCTCCATTTGTGGTAACCGATGGTTCCACATATGGATGGTGTGGTGGTGGCTGATGGAATACCTGTATTTTTTTGGCCAAAAAATTATTAGGCCAAAATGAGCACAGGCAGCAGAGAATTGATCCATACTTTGTTGCACCTCAGCTTCAGAAGCTGCATGGAGTGCGCAATCATCTATAAACAGAAAATCATGCACCAACACTCCCTCCACTTTGGTCTTGGCTTGTAGCCTTTTCAAATTGAAGAATTTATCATCAGTACGGGTAGCTGACCTTGATGCTGTGTTCATTTTCACTGAAAGCATTTGACAACATGGCTGAAACATCATGCTAAAAAGCATGTTTTCAGGAGGTACTTAACGAAGGTTGGCTGAATTGGATTCAATTAAATTACATGCTTGGGAAGCAAAAATGTTCAACATAAGTATAACCCAGTATGGGCAGAGACTAGATGATTTCTGTAGTTCCTTCCAATGCTATGATTCTGTTCTAGAATTTTAATTTACTCATGGGCACTGATAATAAGACAGGTCTATATAAATTATATGGAGAGGATTTTTGTTCTAGAAAATGTCATTTGGTCTTGTCATAGAATATGTTTTAAAAATTACATATAAAATACATATATAACCTATATATTATAGGTTAAAATACACATATGCATATATGCTATAAAGCAACAGCAATGTCCATAGGGGGAAAGAGACAATTAACTGAATTATGAACTGTTATTTATACATTGCCTGTTATCAAAGCCAAGAACATACGGGTTGAATTAAATCAAGTATTTTGTTTTGACTGGTATCTTTGGTCAAGAATTTCCAGACACCTTAGATTTAAGTTATTCTCATCTGTCAAGATTTATAACATCCATACCTTTATTGAAAGGAATTTCACATGGATCTTCAAATGAAGAAGTATTCCTTTCCACATTAACAGGGAGAGGAAGTAAGATTGATGTCTTTCTATGTGTGCATAGGTAATTAACTAGGATTCTAAGCATTACAAAAAGCAGAATGTGGGATGGATTTCTGGCATGCACCTACCATTCCAGCGGGGGCCCAGTCTAAAACAGAATCCAGATCTCAGCATAGAATCCTCAGGTTTAAAGTGGAGATTACAGAATTGCTCAAATTGCAAACACATTCCACACCTTTAGATTAAATTTCAAGCAATATTAAGGTATTCTGAGTAACAATTTGATGCTTCCCCATACCTGAGATGTCAACATAAGTTGCCATATAGCTATCATCTATTATAATCATCATTACAGCAGGTATTCCTGTATTCTCTCCAGCTGGAGATTGATAACTCATTCAGGTTTTCTCATCTGTTGTGATTTTTGTTCATTTCCCTCCATAAGTAATCCATAAGGGGCCACTCCAGATATTGGAGGCTTTTGTTTAATTTCTTAACATTAAGTGAACAGCAATGCATCATCTGGCCTGTCATAGAGGCATCTAGATGGCACAATGGATGGATGAATGAGTTCAAATGAAGGTGTGACCTTGGGCAAGTCACTTAACCTTTGCCTGATTTGATTTCCTGTCTATGGAATGAGGATAATAATAGCACCTAGCTCTCAGGGCTGTAAAAACGACATCATTTTTGTAAATAAATGCTAGTTATTATTGTTATTGATAACAACCATATGCAGCAGCATACTTGTACCCAACAAGAGTTAGTACTGTACTCTGGGTGACTCTAAATTTTGGTTCTTCAGAGATTCTGATATTCCATTTCATGGACTTTGGATCTTAATTAGGAGGTTCTACTGTGCAAACCTCATAAAGCCATCCACCAATGAGAGCAACTGGAAGACCTTAGTATCCATAAGGAATTCCTTTTCCATTTGAACTCCTCTCTGGGCATTCTCCATGAGTGGCAAACATCTTTGGTGAACATATGCACATTTTAGATATTCTTCAAATATTTCCAATCTAAATCCAGGCTATTAAAATGAAGGCCCGAAACCACACACCTTGCCAAATATGTGCTTGGAAAGTTTCCTTATTATTATGAAACCAACAGTCCACTAAGCCATAGTCTAGACTTGTAGTCTTGTCTCTTTCTTCCTCAGAAACAGAAATGAAATTGATGGGGGGAGGGGAGGAAGGAAGGAAGCAGGTGTTGTTCTGTAAGATAATGAATATAAGTAAGCTGTAAGGAAAGACCCTCTCCCCATCTAGAATCAGAAAGTTGTTCTTGCTAGTGATACACTGATGTTTAACTTTCTAGGGTTTCTCTAGTACCCAATCACATGCACTTATTTGCAAGTAATTAAAACCAGAGTTAGGGGTACAAATCTGTGACAAAAATGAAATCATGCTCCCTAGTTTCACAAGTGCGAAATGTGATATTTTATTTTGTAAAATGCAGACATTCTAGACCAAGCGTTCTTAACCTGGGGATTGTTGGCTTTACAAAATGTCACCATCTATCACTGGTTTCTTTTGTAATACTATATACATTTTATTTTATGCATTCGCCAGATTGCCAAAGGGGTTCAGAACCCTTGCAGTAGCCACAAGGCAAGCTTGTTTGTAGCGGGCAAGGAGCCAATAGATTGGGAGAAGGTGAAAAGCAGACAGGTGTGGGAAGGTACAACTGTGCTGCTCAGGGAGGAAGGGGAGAACAATCAATGCACTGAGTTCCTAAGAATCAAGAACGCAAGCAGGGAAAGATGTTCACTGTCTTCAAACTGGAGCAAAGCAGGTGACCATGGGTGAAAGACAGAGGGGAAAGAGAAGACCCAACAGTAGGCACTGGCAAGAGCTCTACAGTGAGAGGCAGAAGTCCTAAATGCCCAGCTCTGTCATTTACTCCCTGTGTGACCTGGAGATGCTATTTCTCCTCTTTGGGTCTCAGTTGCCTCTTCTGTAAAATGAGAGGATCAGATTAAATGACACACAAGGTTCTTTCTAGTTCTAAATCTACATTCCTATGATTTGAATTATAGTTTTAAAAATTGATCTTAACCTTCTGAGGCAAATAGGTACACGGATAATGCACATGACAGCCTTCTGAGTTCTGGAAGCAGCTATTTCCCATGATCCTTCTTTCTCCAGGTGAAACATCCCCTGTTCCTTCAATTACTTCTCCTGGCAAGAACATGATGCCCTTCTCCATCCTGGCTGTCTTCCTCTGAATGTCCTACAGCTTGTCAATGACCTTCCTAAAAAGCAGTGCCCCAAATTGAACACAATTCCATTTATGGTCTGACCAAGGACTACTATCTCCCAATTCTAGATGATAGACTTTTCCTAATGAAGCCTGAGATTGAGTTTGTCTCCCTCCTCCGCTCCCACCCCATCTTTCCCAGACAATGTATGAGCTCTTTGAGGGCAGGGTCTTTGTATCCCAAGAGCTGAGCCCAGTCCTTGGCACACAGTAAGTATTTAACACATGCTTGCTACCTTGCTGCTCACTGTCTGTCACGTGCATTGCTGATGTACTGGCTTATATGATGCTGCCTTGGAACAAATTCCCATCTCTATGCTTTTGTACAGGCTTCTTATGCCTGAAAAACCTCTTCCACATTTTGGCTTCTGAGAATTCCTATATTGTTTCAAGGCTCAAGCTCAAGTGTCTTCTGGAAGATGCCCATTCTGAACCCCACTGTTGGCAAGGCTCTGGTCATGGATCCTTTCTACTTCAGATACACATACATATGCACACATATATATACCCCCACACACATATGCATGTGTTCATATATACACATATTATATACATACATATTGCCATTACTTGTCAGCATTCATATTTGTCATATATACATATATAAATATGTGCCTACATATGCTATACTGACATATATGATATATATATACACATATATTACTTAACTGCATATGTGTTTCCTATTAATAAAATATAAGCTACTTAAGGGGAAGGAACTCTTTCATTTTTGTCTTTATATACTCAGTGCCTATAAACTGAAATGAGTGAAGGAGCTATTGAACTATGACTGATAAGTACTTAATGTATCTTATGGGTAGGTGATTGGCACAATGGGTAGAGCACTGGGCATCGAGTCAGATCTGAGTTCAAATTTGGCCTCAGACATTTATTACTTTTGTGACCTGGGGCAGGTCACTTAACCTCAGTTTGCCTCAGTTTCTTCATATGTAAGATGGAAATAATAACGGCAACTCACTCCCAGGGGTGTTGTAAGGATCAGATGAGGTAATATTTGTAAAGTGCTTTGTAAGCCTTAAAAAGCTGTGTTATTATTATCTGACTTGAATCATTCACACATGTGTGATTTCATTCGGGTGGGTGGCCATTCCTTCCCCTCCTATCCCCAAGACGATTGCAACCTTTCCACCATCTACATAAACTTGGGGCCAAAAGTATTCATCACCTGGTAGCCAACCATGAAATGATGAGTTCTCAGAGCTTGGCCAAATGATCTGCAAAAGACACACACACAGCTCATCACCCAGCTCATAATCACTACCTTTCTCATTTGGTAGGACCTATCTGCCAAAGCTTGCATTCTCTTGGCAAGGTCTGTGAGGTCTCAAGGTCACTACCCTGGGCATGAAGAGGTAAGAGCAAAAAACAGCAACAGAGGTTTAAGACAGCCATCCGGGTGTCTATTGCAACACAAGGCTGGAATGCTATCCTGTCATCACAAGCATCTCCATTTCCCCAGAAAACTAACACATGCTTTGAATGATTTGATAATGGAATGACATGTTTATAGTTTGGATGAAGATATAACTTAAATGACTTTCTGGATAAAGGCTCAAAATTCTAAATTAAGGCTCTTTCTACTTAACTTGATTCTGAATTTGAATAATACTCCCTAAAAAAACAAACAAACCCTAAAAGCACTAAAGGAGATTTCTCATCAACTGAGACAAACCACACTCTTGGAGTAAGCATCACAACAAATATAGACTCAAAAATCTGTCCAATTACTTTAAATTGTGAGAATACAAAAAAAATTATATTTTTCACCCTATAGTTGTAGAATAATGCTTAGAGTGTTGAGTTTTTCAAGGGGTCAGTTGGTTTTACTGAATTGTTTTAATTTTTCCTTTTATTTTTTTGTCATATGTGGCTCTCTGGGAGGTGGAAGGGAGAAAGATACAATTGTAAATATAGGTGATCTCAAAATGAAAGATAATAACAAATGTCTTTAAAAACAAAAGTCTTCTCCATTCTAATAAGCGACCTAAGATACTTTTAGAAAGAAGAACGCAGAAAGGAATTCCATGAGCTTTTAACTGTAATATCTTTGTACAAATAGAAAACATTAATGGTTTTGATCTACAGCATTATAAGATGAAAATCATCAAATATGAATGTTGACAGGCAAGGAGAACTTGTATTCAAGTGTGCTTAAACATTAAGTCAACTCTGATGTGCCACTTGTCTCACAGATGACAATAGTCTTTGAAGGCATATGGCTTCAGTGTATAGACAGTATAAAAGTTTATTGTAGCATACTTGGCTTCTATTAATGCTTATTAAGTTGGTTGGGAACCAGAAACCTTCATTAAGGGCCTCAACTGTCAAGTCCTATGTTGCTCCAATTGTCTGTAAAGAAGGGGAAGGCTTTTTTTGAACCATTGATTTTTGTCTGTAAAATGGAAAATAATTTTAAACCTAAAATATCTTGGTGGTTTCTTGTCCTATAATCTTGGTTGGTGAAACAAACAGAAAACATGCCTAACTTTCATGCATTGGCCCTTGGGGATTTTCAATCACCAAAAAATACATTGCATGGAATCTCCTCTTTATCTTATTTAGATCAATATTACATTGGAATGTTATTAAAATGACTGCTTTAGTAATCCTACATAGGAATATCAAAGCACTCTATTCTCTTAAAAGAAAACAAAACTAACATTATTGTCTCTCATGATCAGACCCCTTAAAGCAGAAATCACCGAGAGGACTGTGAAGAATCTTTTGATAAAGTTTGATTTATATATTTCTATTCCTTCAGCCAGTTATTGGCACTGACATCTCTAAGGCTCCCACTGACCACTTCCACATATTCACCAGAGAGAAAACAAAAAGTTATAGCCTTCAAAATTCTCTCTTGACTTTTCTCACTTCATTCTTCCTTAAAGCTGGATTTAATTCCGTAGAGGATTTTGGAAAGACAGGTTTCATAGAAAAGATGTTCATACTAATTGCATCTTAACTGAATTGTAGGAAATCAGGTTTTCATTTTTCCTCCTTTTGCTTCTTTCCCCCCCTTTCTCATCTCTTTTTAACAGTTTGAGAGAAAACTCTCAGTGAGTATGGAGGTTATGACTCACACGGAATCCTGAGTTTTCAGAAGCCACATAAGCAGTGCTCAGTATCAGGTGTGTGGTGGGTGCTAGGCCTATGCTAGTTATCACTCCCAGAAAGCCACTGTCAGTCACTTTTGTCATGAATTTCAATCAGCAGCTCCTCAATCAACCCCCTACATTAGGTCCATGCAAAAAGGTGCCACACTCCATCCTCCTATCATCTAAAACTCTCCATTACTAAACTCCGACAAGAAAAGTACTACAAAAACAACCCAATTAAAATGTGGAGCAGAGGAGAGAGTCAGAGGTAGGAAGCAACTGAAATAACCCCAACTGTCAGAGCACATGTGCATTCGAAAGCAATACTTAAAAGGGAGTCAGGGCAGGATTAACATATCCCCAGCACAAAGCATAACAAGCCTGGTCATTAGCTTCATCTTAACATCCATCAAAGTTGGAGGCTGTTCCCCGCCCCCCCCCCCCCCCCCATCCCCACCTCCTGGGGGCTCCCACATGGTTTGTCTCAGCACTTTTAACAGATACTCACCCACCTCCCACCAGGACCTAAAGCGTCAGGTTTAAATAGGCTTGCTTATCTCCTTCCTCTACTAGGGTTGGAATTTTGCCTGCAGCTCAAGCCCAAGTAGCTCTCAGAAGGCGAAATCTCATCGGAAAGTGCTGCTAGTTCAGAAGCCCGACTTCTCTAATTTGGAAACTCAAAGGGAATGAAAATATCTTCAGTCCACAAGACTTGGAAGGTCAAGATTCCAAACACAGTCAAGTCCATTTAAACCAGTCGGTTAAAGCCTGACACCTTTTAATCCACAAATCTGAAAGGAGTTTCTAAACTCTTACATAGAATTCAAGTTTCTATAGCCTTTCGGTTCCTTATAATAATCCCTGGAGGTAGGGCAAAATGACATTTCCACTTTACAGATTCAATCAATCAATTAACCAGCATTTAGTCCCACTAAGTGTCAAATGCTGTGCTAGGTGCTGGGGATACAAAGAGATAACAGTTTTTAAAAAATAGGGCAAATAAGATAGATCCAGCTCAAAGCTTGAGCTTATTTTTAGCTTTATTTGGAAAATTTGGGAGCCTGCTATGTCTTTCCTTTTTCAGGTGAAGCCTCAAGGTCAAGGATAAGCTATACACTCCTCTTACACAATTCCAAGGCACTCATCCGAGCTGGAGAGAGACCCATTGGAAGACTATTTCTAAAACAATACAAGCATGCTAATTGGCCATAAGTTCCAATAGTTAGTTCTTCCATTGTGTTGGGAAAAGAAAAGTAGTCTACCCCCCACTCCCCTCCAATCACACTAGAACAAGGGTAAGAATCTTTTGAAATATTCTGATAACTGTTTCAACATAATTGGTTTCCTTGATAATCCTTTGAATTTTATTCTGAGGAGGGGATAACCAGGTAACCAAGGAAGTCCACCATACACACACACACACACACACACACACACACACACACACACACACACACACACACACACATTAAGAATCTCTGCTTTTTTCAACATAAGTGGCATCATTTTCAGGTCCCCAGCAGCCTGTTTAGAAATATTGATTCTGGACTTGTATCCCCAACCTTTTGTCCCTGCTGATTTGTATATGGCTGTTACTACCTTTCCCCAGTATCAGAAGCTCTCAAGATGCACACCTTGCTGTGTGGCATTTCTTTAAAAAACCTGAAATTCTCCCACTGATCCCCTAGCTTCAGCCACCTCTCTCTTAAATGATCACACCATCCCTATTTTCTATTCTGTTAGAGGCAGTCCGGACTATGCAAGGGACTTGGAGCCAGCTCAAATGGTTACAAGCTATGACACTGGGCAAGTCACTTAACTTCCCTCCGCCTCATTTTTTCATCTGAAAAATAGTACCTTCCCTCCTCTGAGTGGTAGTGAGGATGAAATGAAATGACAAAAAGAAAGAGCTTAGAAAACCTGAAAGAGCTAGGTAACAGTCACTGTTTAAGTCCTGGAAGTGATACGGCACAATCGCAAGCCGTCACCCTTCAGGTACAGTCCCATCACCCTCCTCTAGCACCACTCCTTCATCTGGGCCATCTCTGCCAAAGTCTTCCCCAAAATTCATACTCTAAATACTCTCTTCCCCCAAGGCTCCCAGACCACGGAATAATAGCTAGTATTTTTTGTTGTGCTTAAAGATTTACAAAGCTCTTTCCCATACATAAATCTCATTAGAGACACAACCACCCCAAGGAGGTAGGTACTATTATGCCCATTTTGTGGATGAGGACACAAAAGCCCAGGTTACTCAGGAAACTAGTACTTCAGGCAGGATTTGAACTTTGTTCCTCTGAGTCTGACTTTTTATAATCTAAGCCTGTTGCCCCCACATGTGGTCCCTCTAGGTCCTCAAGTTTGGCCCTTGGACTGAATCCAAACTTCGAAGAAATCCAAGGATTTGTTCCCCACCCTAAGCCATCTAGCTGCCCCTCTCTCTCGGTACCCTTTGGGAGAGCCATCACCTTAAACCTTTCTGTTTCTAGCTGCTCCATGCTTATCTCCTCCAAGATCTCCCAGTCTTTATTCCACTCAGGAGTGACCATCAGCTCAGACTCTACTATCTCAGATCTTCTCTGGAGTGATAATTTAGAATTGACTTTCCTTGCCTTTCCCTGGGGTTCCATCTCTAGGGACATCCTTGTCACAGGCTCTCCATGCAGTCCCTTATCTCATTCCACTGTCCCATCTCACCTCTGGGTTTTCCTCACTTCAAACACTATAGTTCTCTGAGGAGCTCTGACATCAGCCCTACTGTCAGATCTCTTCCTCTCAGAAGCTGCATCATACAGTGACCCTCTGGGCGAATAACCCTCCCTCTAACTTCCTGCTCAAGACCACTTTCTGGGGTCCCTTCTTCTAAAAAAGCTGGCCCTGCTATTTTCTGGAGGGGCATTTCTATCTCAGCTACCATGGTCCTCGTTTCTCCTTTAGTTCCACTTGACTAAGACCCACCATTACAGTCCTTCCCTGTAGTTCTGTCACCTTGAAGCCTGCCATCATGGGGTCTGATGTCTCCTCTGATCAGACCTAGAGTCCCAGTCCCCTTGGGGTGCTCTCTCACATCAAATCCTGCCTTTACAGTTGCTCTCTGGTATGGTCTGGCCATAGACTAAATCCTCAAGGCCCCTCTCATCTCAGACAGATGGGTCCCTCTTTGGGTGTCCACCTACTGGGTGTCCTTCTATTGAGATCCACCATCAGAACTATTCTGAAATTTCTCACATTCACCTCCCCTCATCTCAGCCCCTCCACTATAGTTGGTCCCAGGTCCTTTCTGTGTTCTTCAATCCTTCACACTTGCTCTCAAAACCCTTCTTATAGAGGTTCCCTTTACTTACACCTTACTGTCACAATTAAACTCTAGCATTCTGAGGTCAGGCCTGAAGTCATAGCTCCTCTCTGGATTTTTCCCTCCTCAAGATTGGTGTAGTTCCTCCCTGGGGTGGTCTTAACCTCAAATTCACAAACAGTCTCTGCACTCCTCTTTTCCTTAGATTCAATATCATAGGAGGCAGGGGGGGAATGAAGGCTGCTGCTTCTTCTAACCTCCTCTCTCCCAGTATTCCCCATGCCTTAAGCTCCACTGTCTCAGTCCCTCAGGTGGCTTCTCTTTCCAGAAACCTGGCATTTGAGACTTTGTCTTCTACTTTTTTGACTCTCTAGAGTCTCCCATAAAATCTGCTGTCCCAACTCCTTTTGGGAGGTGGGGCTTTCCCTCCAAGCCCTAGGTGTCACATCCCCTCTCAGGGGTCTCTTTCCCTAAGATTTCCCCCTTGCATATCCTCAGAGGCAGAACATATTCTCCCCTCTTTCAACTTGAGTAACTCCCTCTCTGGAGTGCTAGGATTGCTACCACAGTCCCTCTCTGGAGTCTCTTTCACTCAGACTCCCTGACTCTCAGTTCTTCTTTGGGGTCTCTTTCCCTTAGATCTCCTGTTTTATACATCTTTAGGTGGTGATGTCCTCAAATCACCTGTCTCAGGGTGGGGTTTCCTCCCCTCAGATTCCACATTCAGTCCCTCTTGAGGGTCCTCTTCCCATTAAATCTCCTGTCAGAGCCTTTATGTGAAGTCCCATTCCCTCCAAACTTCCTCCCCCACTTCCCACCCCAGGCCCTCCATGGACTCTGGTCCTCTCAGGTCCCTCCCTGCACTACTTAGCTTTGTCCCATCATTCTAATAGAAACAGCCATTCTTGCTGGGGTCCTTCTTCATTCAGTCTGCCCTTAGCCCCTCCTGGAGGTCTTTTTCTCTCAGACATTCTATCCCATTTTTCTTTCTGGGATATAATAATTCCTTATTGTTTGTTTCTATAGTTCCTTGGGGATCTCCTCCCCTTAAACTCTCATAGGTCCAGCATGTTTCCGGAGTATCCCCTCAGGCATACTGTCACAGGCGAGGGAAGGGAGGAATCTGTCCTATCTGAGCTTCTTTCAGGGGTTTCCTCACCCAGATCCCCTTCTCACAGCCCCTGTAGGGAGACTTCTATTCTCAAATCCGCTACGGCTGCCCCTTTGCTGCTCTCCCTGTTCTGGGGTTAAGGAGGGCTTATCTCAGTTTATGGAAGCTCAGCCCCTAGGGGGAGTGGGTGGTATAGACGGTTAACATACACTTTCTAGGTGGTAACAAGACAGTTAACAGCCCTTTGGAGTATCTCTCTTTCCCAATCCCTGGGGGTGGGGGTTGGCCAGGAGAGGAGTTCTCCTACGGTCTTTGCCTTTCTGGGAATCTTGTCCCCTTGGTCACCTCTCACAGGTCTCTGCCTGTCCTATCTCTTTCCAGAGTTCTCAGCCTGTTCCAGCTTCTTCTGGGAGTTTCCACCGTCCAAACCATTCTAAGGGGGACTTCTTCCCTCGGGTCTTCCACTGTCCCTGCTCCTTTCTATGGTCTGTCGCTGCCCCTCTTGGGAGGTCGTTTGGTCTGAGTCTTCTGTCTGTCTCTAGAGGGTCTACTGCTATCACATACGTTTGTGGGGGCTGTTATAGACCTTCTTAGGGTCTTTTCTTCTCAGTCTCCTTCAGGGATCCTCCGCTGTCACAGCCCATCTTAGGGGTCTCAGCCTATCCCAGCCTTACTCAGGTGTCTCATCTCTTGGTCTCTGGTCCCTACTCCCTGGGGGGGGGGGGTGTCCCTGGCTGTCACGAGTCCTCCTGGGATCTTGTCCAGTCATAGTCTCTTAGGTCTCTGCCAGTTCCAAGATCTCTCAGGGATCCCACCCTGTCCCAGCCTCTCTGAGGGTCTTTCCCAGTTCATGTTCCTTTCCAGGGTCCCCTGTCAGAGGCCTCAACTTGTCACAGCCACTACCAAGAGTCTCTCGCAGTCCCAGCCCCTTTGGAGGGTCTCCTCCTGTCCCCGCCCCACTCGGGGGTCTCCGACTGTCACAGTCACTTCTCGGGGGTCTCCTGCAGTCCGTGCCCCTCTCGGGGGGCTCCGACTGTCACAGCTCCTCTGCGGGGTCCCCAGCGGTCCCCGTCCCCTCGGGGGGTCGCATCCCTCCAGTCTCCAGTCCCCGCCCCCTCGGGGGTCCCCGCCCCGCCCGCCCCCCGGTCCCGCCCTTGTCCCGCCCCGGGCTGGGCTCCTCCGCTCCCTCTCACCTGGTACGGGGCTGCCCGCCGGGCTGGGTTTTGGGTGCTGGGTTCTGGGCTAGGTCCGGAGCTGGCCGGTCACTCCTGCTTCGCTGTCGCTGTCGCCGCCCGGTGCCTAGTCCCCGCTCCCTCCTCCTCCCGCCGCTGCCGCTGCTGCTGTCCGAGGTGCGGCTCCTGCCAGGCGCGGCCAATCGCACCCGAGAGCATCGAGCCTTCGCCGCGCCCCGCCCCCACCGCCGCCGCGGACACTCCCCCACCACGCCTGGGGCAGGCCGATCGATCGGCGCTCCGCTACACTTCCCTGCGCTTGCTCAGAGTCCTAGAGCGGGCTTCTCGATCGGCCGGTGCTCCATTCGTCCGGCCTCCTCTCGGAGGAGTAGTCCATGGAGCCCCGGGATTTGCCGAGGCCGCCGATGATGCGCTTGCGGGGTGGGACTGGCGCCAGCTAGGCCCCGCCTCCCCGTTCCGATCCCTAGAGGTGCGCCTCGGCGCCCACGCTTCTGCTGGGGTCAAAGGTCACAGCGCTCCTCTCCGGTCCCCCGCCCATGTCCGAGGTCACGACCTGGGCTGGGGATGCGTCGGGCGGCCTCTGGGGGGCCCTGGGCCAACTCTTTAGAGGCTATGGGTCTGGGCTGGCGCCCCCCCCAAAGCCAGCCGGCCCAGGGCACCCGGTGTTGGAAGCGGGCAGGCAGGAGGCGCTTTGAGATCCTGTCTCTCCTTAGTCTGCGGAGGACTTCCCAGGGCTTCCTGGACGCGAGCCCTTTAAGACCCTGGGAGGTAAGTAGGTGCAGGTGTTAGTTAGCAGCCTGCCATTTAACCGGGGGACTGGAGAGACCTCCGGAGCGGGCTGCACCTGGAGGTGGATAAAGGCGCGGGGGGTGGACTTAGAGCAGCATCTGCTGCTCCATAAACCTCACGCAGTGAATGGATCTGACGGAGGCTAGGGTTTCTCCCCCGCCTCTCTTTTCTCCTTTCTTCTCTTTTCCTTTTCTGTCTTTTCTCTTTTCCTCTCCTCTCTTTCTCCTTTCCTCTCTTTTCCTCTCCTCTCCTTTCTCCTTTCCTCTCTTTTCCTTTCCTCTCTCCTGTCTTCTCTCTTTTACTCTCCTGTCCACTTCTCTTCTATCTCCTCTCCTCTACACGTATTTTCCTTGCACCCTGGTCACCAGAGCTCCCCAGGGTGGCATTTCATAGCATCAGTCATTGTCAAGTTGTGAGTTTTGAACCTGTGTCATCAACCACATAGTTAGGGAGGAATGATGGGAAAGGAACACTGTTACTAGTAAGTGACCTTTGGCAAAATTGTATTTAATTTCCAAATAAACAATGTTACTGTAACAATATACAAGTTTTCCAGTTATGTTGTAACCAATTTTTTTCTTCCAGAGTTGTTTGTATTCGAAAGTGCTCTCCCCAACTTCCCATTTCTTTTCTCCTTTCCCCTCCTTTTTGCTCCCTTTCTTTTCTTCCCCCACCTCCAGAGTCTTCTCCCTTCCTTTTGAGAAAGTTCTCCTTTTCACAACTTTGGGAGTCCTGTCTGTCTGCTTATAAAGCACACCTAATACCTAGACAAAGGGACGGACAGATCAGCTTTACACGAATGAAAGGTCAATCCAGAATGCAGCATAATATAGTTTGACTCCACACAGGAATATGATTCTTTCTGTCTCTAGGCATGATGCTCTATCCATTGAGCCACCTAGCTCCTTCCCATCCCCCCTTTTTTTTGGTTACTGGTAAAAATCATCTGGGAAATATTCCTTCCTAGCCTTTTGCCCCCCTCCCCCTGCTTTGCCCTCTGCTAAGCTGAAGGAGGGAGGATTGGGTTGTTAATAAAGCCCTGATATTTATTTACCTCCTACTTGCCTTGTATTGAATGCCTGATATTCAAAACAGTAGATAGGAAGTATAGACTTTTGCTTTTCTTTTTCTGATTCTGTACTGGGTGGGGCCATGGAACATAGAATGCCTGTCACTACCCTTCTTTATAGGTCAAAGAATAACTGTCTCTCCTCATCCTCAAGTTGTAACACTGCAGCATATCTTGGACTCATCTGGAAACACTCTACTTTTAATCAATTTTGGCATAAATTCCAATCTATGTACTAGCCTTGACAAGTATGCATTTATGACAGTCTTTACCATTAATCGGATTTGCCCGTTGCAGTCTGAATGGTGAGAGTGTTTGTTTTGCATTTGGGGTTGTTTCTTTGGTTTTTGATGCCCGTGCTTTTCAAATTTGGGATTTAGAAAACAACGTATAGGCATGTAAAACATTCTTTAATTACTTTTAAACCTTATTCTCTTCCTCTTTAAATCAACATTTGTATTTGGGGATATGGAAGTGTCCTAGGTAGATACTGATGGTACCAAAAGTTTCATTGAAATGAATTTCTTAGGAGAGGGCAGGTAACCTGACCTAGCAGAGTATTTGAACACTGTTTTGGGTTGAGGATAGGAAGAAGAGGAATTTCAGTGATTTCTTGAGATATTACATCAAGAAGATAGTGTGGAGGATGGATTTGGGGAAATTCCTCTTTGGGGAGAGCGGGTGAGTTGTTTATGACAAAATGAAAGCAGATGATGAGGAATTTAGGTGCAAATAGAACACACATACACAATCTTTTCCTGAAGTCTGTAGTCAAATTTGGAATCTTGAGTTTAAAAATAGAGAAGTGGGGTAGTGAGCCCTGAGATTGACACTGGTTCAGTAACATTGTTAGAATTTGAGAAATTCCTGGAAAAACATTGTAAAATTAGAATATAATTTAAGATTCACCCCATTCTGGACAAGATTATATTTGAGTATCTTTTCTGGGCAGACAAATGCTTGGTAATACTATCAGAAAAGACTGGGGTTTACATTGGAATAAGGCATGAAACTGCAATCTGAAAACAAACAGAGGAAAAGTTTGGCACAATGAAAGGCCAAGTTAGGCTGAATCAGGGGTGGGGAGCTCTAATTCTGGAGGCCTTCTAGGTCCTTGGGTACTGCCTTTTGACTGAGTGCAAGTTGTACCAAACAAATCCCTTTGGGATCACTGTGAGATTTGGGTTCAGTCAAAGGGCTGCACTTGAGGGCCTAGGGGACCACATGTGGCCTCAGGGCCGAAGATTCCCCACCCCTGGTCTGGATAGAGTCAAGGTTGGGAATTCAGAATCCTTGGGTTCCACCCCTGCCTTTGCTATTACTTTGTTTCATTTTCCCCTCTCCATAAAGTAAAAAAAAAAAATTATTTATTTATTTATTTTTTTTACTAAATTTGGTGCAAACATCTGTGGAGATATGTTCATGGTAAATTGTGTGTCATTTTGTTCTAGCTTTGCCTTGACCTTGGGCTAAACCACTTAGCTCTTCTCAAGGCAGCAGTTTCTTTATCTGTCCTATGAAAGGTTTGGTCTGGAATTATCTGAGCCCCCTTCCGGGCCCCTTAATAAAAGAATCAGCAAATATTTGCTTCATCCAGCTCTGCAATAGGTCATAAGTAACATAAGCAATCAGGATGAATTCATGTGCAAATTTAAATTTTTAGGTAAACCCTCCTTTCTAAGGAAAATGCCCACATTAGTTTGTTCTAACAAGTGTAACAAGATCTCATAGGTAACCCTGATTGGCTGTATGGTTAACAGGGCAGTAGATGGGGGCGAAACTTTTTTTTTGTTTATTGTTCAGTCCTGTCTTACTCTCAGTGACCCCATTTGAGGTTTTATAGGCAAAGATACTGTAGTGGTTTGCCATTTCCTTCTCCAGTTTATTTTACAGATGAGGAAAGTGAGGTAAACAGGGTGAAGTGACTTGCTCAGAGTCACTCAGCTAGTAAGTGCCTGTGGTCACATTTGAACTCAGGAAGATGATTCTTTCTGTCTCTAGGCATGGTGCTCTATCCACTGAGCCACCTAGCTCCTCCCCATCCTCTCTTTTTTGGTTACTGGTAAAAATCATCTGGAAAACATTCCTTCCTAGCCTTTTGCCCCGCCCCTCCACCTTTGCCCTCTGTTAAGCTGAAAATATTTGAATTGAGTTGTTTAATAAAGCCGTGATATTTATTTACCTCTTACTTGTCCTGTATTGAATGCCTGATATTCAAAGCAGTAGATCAGAAGTACAGACTTTTGATTTTCTTTTTCTGATTCTACACTGGGTGGGGCCATAGAAGATAGAATGCCAGAGCTGGGAGGGCCCAGGAGGACCCAGGCCTGCTGTGCTTTGAAGTGAGAGTCTAAGGACTTGGGAGGGAACCCAGGTTCTGCCGGTTACCGTCTCTGGACAAGTCAGTCAAGTCAAGAAGCATTTTATTAGGCTCCTCTTATGTGCTTGGCATTGTGCTAAGTGCTGGGGATACAGAGAAACCCTTCCACACCCAAAAAAGGCCCTGCTCTGAAGGAGTTCACAATGTCCTGGGCTTTCAGTTTTCTTCTTCAAAAGAGGGGCTTGAAATAGATGTAAAATGGAGACAATAAGTCTGGGAATATCTGCCTCCCCAGGTTCTTGTGGGGCTGCCATGAGATAAAGTCAGTCAAATACATTGTAAACTCTAATGTGGCACATAAATATCAGTTATTCTTTCCCTAAGAACCTGCCTCAGCCTTTTAGAACCTCTCGGGTGCTGTGTTCTCAAATGACAGCTCTTTCAAGAGGCCTTTCCTGCTTGGACACCTTCCTCTTCCCATTAATAATCATAATGATAATTACACCAATAATAATAGATAGCATTTATATAGTGGTTACTATCTGGCAGGCACTTAGCTAAGCACTTTACAATTATAGGGGGGCGGGGTGGGAAAGGAGAGGCTATTGTTATCCCCATTTTACAGAAGAGGAAACTGAGTCAGATAGTGATTTGCCCAGGGTCATTCAGCTAGTGTTTGAGGTTATATTTGAACTCAGGTCTTCCGGACTCCCCACCTGGTGCTCTATCCACTGCGCCCAGTAACGTGGTATTTGTTCTTTGTGAAGTTCGTTCATCGTCTGTCACTACTTACATCCTCCGTTTTCTATTTACTTTGCTATGAACTTGACTTCCCTCAGAATGTCAGTTTCTTGAGGACAGGGACTGTTTCCTTTGTGTCCTTGTCTTCCCCGGCACCTGGCACACAGAAGGAGTTTAATACTTGCCCGATCAGTTATTAGCCTAAAGGTCCCTTCCAGCTCTCCATAGACATCCAGACCTGGAAGGGATCTTAGACCCGCATGGGTCTAATCTGGTTTTCTTAACCTGGATTCCTCGGGACTCCCCAGCTCCATTCTAATCTTCAAGGACAGCCTTTATGTAAACGCTAGGAAGTCTGCAAAAAGCAGCTAAGCGCCTGTCGTTGGCACCTCTGCCGCAGCCTCCGGAGAAGGCAGCTACGGGAATCAGCGTGCCCATTCTACAGATGGGCACAGAGGGGTCTGGCCACCCCCGAACCCCCCAGGAATCCGAGACTCTCCTGGGCTGGCGTCCCGGGTTACCTTTCCTCCCAGCCCCATCCTCTGGCTTCCCGCCCGTAAGCGTTTGAACTTGGAGACCCGGGGCGGGGGCGGTGATCTTGACCCGGACTCGCAGCCCGGGCTCCGGCGCCGCCTCGTGGCCACTGGGGGAGGAGCGTCCTGGAGCTCCAAGGAGAGAGAGGCGGGGAGGGGCGGGGAGCGGAGGAGGAGCGGGTCCTGACCGCTCCGCGAGGCACCGCTCGCTTCGCCTGCTCATGCATAATCATGATTCCCACCCCTGGGGCTGCTAGAGCCGTCTGCACGGACCCGGCTGAGGTGGGAGCGAGAAGCGTCATGAACTCAGGTGAGGAGCTGGGGGTCTTCGCTTTTCTAGGCTGGGCGGGGCGGGGCAGGGAGCGGGCGGGATCAGGCGCGCGCCGGGCAGCCCGTGACCCGGAAGCAGCCGCGCGAGGGCCCCGTTGCCGAGCGCGAGCGCCGGGGGCGGGGCTTGGAAGCGGCGGCGGAGGCTGCTGAGGAGGAGGCGGCTCAGGAGGAGGCGGCTGAGGAGAAGGAGGAGGAGGAGGAGGAGGAGGAGGCGGCGGCGGCGGCGGCGGCGGCTGCTGAGGCGGCCGAGGCGGCCGCTCCCTGGGCTCCCTTCGCGTCCCTGAGTCCGAGGCCGACACCTCCCGCGGCCCCAGGCCCGGGCGGCGGCGCCATGAGCGCGGCCGGGCTGCTGGCCCCGGCCCCGGCCGGAGCGCCACCCGCCCCGGAGTACTACCCGGAGGAGGAGGAGGAGCTGGAGAGCGCCGAGGACGACGAGCGGAGCTGCCGCGGCCGCGAGTCCGACGAAGGTGCCGCCCGCCGGGCCGGGGGAGGGGAGCGAGCGAGAGAGAGCTGGGCGTCCAGCCTCGGCGCCTTTGCCCAAGTCGGGCCCCACGCCTGCAGTGCGCTCTCCTCGCCTCGGGCTGGGTCCAGACGTTCTCAGAGTGGTCTGGGGATGGGAGGGGGGCAGCCTTGTCAAAACTTTTTATTTCTGTTGTGGTAAATATCGATAGACTCCACTCGAGCCACAACTCTTTTGGGGGGAGGGAGTCCCTCAAATTTTAATCCTGGGACCGAAAAGTTGGAGAATCGTCGAATGAAAACTAGAGCCGTGAAGGAACCTCGGAGACCATGTCGAACCAGTTACCTTTGTTTGCAGCAGGGGAAACTGAGACCCATCCTTTCCTTAGAGCTTTTTAGAATCTCTAGATTTTACCTACTTAATTCTAAAGCTACTAATTGTGTCGTCAACAAGCATTTATTAAACACTCGCTGTTTGCTCGGCTGGCTCTTGGGCCAAGCCTCAGGAATCCTAATAAAAGCAAAACAAACACTCTGCCCGCTGGGAGCTTCCATTCTAATGGGGGAGACACCATATAAGGGGGGCTGGAAAGGGGTAGGTGTAAGCCCCCGGGGGGGGAAGTCCTTTCCTGGGCCCTTCCCCCTGCCTGCTGCTGGTGTCTCTTTTCAAATTACTTTGTATTTACTCTGGTATTTTCTATCCCCGACAAATTAGGCCCCTCCCCACAGTATTTACTTTGTATAGTTGCTTTGTAACATTGTTTCCCTCTGTAGAATCCTGTGCTCCGTAGTCATTTCTTAAAGCACTTACTGTGTGCTACGTTCTGGCGTGACAGGGAATGTGTTAAGAAGAATATAAGCTTCTTGAGCACAAAGGCTCTAATGTCATTTCCGTAAAAATAATTTTAGAAACCACAGGAAACGTTTAAATATGAAAAATAAACAAAAGCTAGATGGCCCAGTAGATAAAATGCTGGGCCTAGAGTAGAGCTGAATTCAAATTTGGCCTAAGACATTTCTTAGCTTGTGATCCTGGGCAAGTCACTTCACTTAGATTGCCTCAGTTTCTTCATCTGTAAAATGAGCTGTAGAAGGAAATTGCAGACCACTCCAGGATCTCTGTCAAGAGAACCCCAAATGGGGTCATGACAGACAAGACTGAAAATGACTGAACAAAATCAAACGATGAGTATGATAGTAGTATCTACCTCCCAGGGTTGTTGTGAGGACCAAAGGAGATAATATTTGTGAAGCTCCTCCATCCTAGCTATTATTATTGTTATTATTTGCTGTGTGGTGAAGACACCAATATCCAGCCTCTTGCTGTGTGACCAGAGAGGGGGGAAGACGTAGGGAGGATCTGGATTCTAGTGATGGCTTTCCCTGGGCACTTAACCTCACTGTGCCTTAAGGCACCTCTCTTAAGACTAAGTTGTAGGAACAATCTTGAGTGTGTTTTGTGTGGGCCAGTTCTGGGTTCCCCTGCCCTCTAGGAGCCCACATTTCAAGGGGCTGAGGCAGGAGACCCGCTGCAGTTGTGTATTTGTTTCCATTGATGAAGGAGATATCACTCACAGGAGTACTCTGTGGTGATTGTTTCCACAGCCCAAAAACATCCCTAGAACCTTGCCTGGTGGAAGATGTATAATAAATACTTAGTGAATAAGTAAATGACTTTTAATACTTTGCAGAGCTTTCACCTGGAAGTCAGATTAGATTTCTTCTGCTAGGTGGCACAGTTGAGAGAGCAGGGGTGGAGAACTTTCTATTTCAAGGCCACATGTGGTCCTCTAGGCCCTCAAGTGTGACCTTTTGAACTGATTCCAAACTTCTTGTTCTGTGAAGTTTGGATTCAGTCAAAGGGCTGCACTTGAGGACCTAGAGGGCCATGTATGTCTTTGAAGCTGCAGGTTCCCCACCTTTGAGAGCATAAGACTTAAAGTCAAGACCTGAGTTTGAATTCTTTTTCTCGCACTCAGTGGGTATGTGATCTTGGGCAGATCACTCAGCCTCTGCCTGTCTCACCGTCCTCTTTTGTAAGATTTGGATAATAACAATGCGTCCCTTGAAGTATTATTATGTGACTCAAAGTAAAGTGCTCTGCAAATCTTAAAGATTTGCTGTTTTATTTTAAACCTTAGCTTTAAAGGACTATATCCAAAGTACCTGTCATTGGCCCTGCAGTGGGTAAAAGCTGCAAAGAGGCAAATTTGGCTTTTACCTAAGAACTTCCTAAGGACTTCTTCATGAGTAGAATGACTTCTATTCTAGCTTCCAGCATCTGAAACACTGGCAGTCTTCTGGCTTTGGTGTCTCTGTTGGTTATGATGTAGAGAGAATTTTCATTTGTATTTGGTACTCTCTGAGGGTTATTCTAATTCTGAGATTCCTGGATTTAGAACCTGGGGGTAGGAAGTTTAGCTATTTTAGGATTATGGAGATTAGAGCTGGAATACTATAATAGCTAGCATTTAGTGAACTCAGAGATTAACAACCCAGTTCCCTCATTTTACAGATGAGGAAACTGAAGCCCAGGTTGTGACTTGCCTAAGGTCACACAGCTAGGAAATGACAAAACTGGAAATTGAGTGAGAATCCTTTTTGATTTCAAATTCAGTATGGCTTAGTATCAGTATGACATACATGTATTATACTTTTCCTTGCCAGTTTTTGGACCATCTCTGTCTCTTCTCTAACCTCTATTATTGCTGGATGGCTGAGCATTTCTGTTAATTAGCATTCAGAGACACTTGCTATTGTTCCCTAGACTTAAAGCTAAAAGAAACCTGTGAGGTCATGTAGTATTTGTTCAGTCATTTCAATCATGTCCAACTCTGCGACCCTTTTTTTGGGTTTTCTTGGCAGAGATATTTCAGTGGTTTACCATTTCATTCTCCAACTCATTTTATAGATGAGGAAACTGAGGCAAACAGGGTGAAGTGATTTGCTCTGGGTCCCACAGCTAGTAAGTGTCATAGGCCAGATTTGAACTCAGGAAGATGAGTCTTCCTGACTCTAGGCCTGGAACTCTGTGCACTATCACTCTTCCTAGCTGCTACTATCTTTGCCCTAGGAGCTTTTATTTTGATGGGAGAGAGAATGCATAAAGGAAATGGAGCCTGAGAACAATTTCAGAGGAGGTATCAAAGATCTGGACTTGGAAGTGACCCTGACAACCTTATTTTACAGACGAGGAAACTGAGACCTAGAGGTGGAGTGACTTGCCCAAGGTCCCATGTAGTGGTAGAGTGGTATTGGAGTTCATTTCCTAGACTTCTAAATTGCATTGCTCTCCCCAGTGCACCACTGTCCCTAGGGAGGAAGTTACTTGGGTGGTGAGAGCTCACCAGAAGGTATGTCCTTTGTCATGACCTTTCCAGGAATGAATTGTTGATTTGATTAGTGTTCCCAGAGCTAGTCAGGAACTGGTGGGGTATGGCAGGGAAACCACTGGGGTCAGGTCTGGGGTCAGTTAAATGTGATCAGAGATGCATAGTGGGCACCATGAGGGGAAAATGGCCAGGGCTTCACATGGCTGGGGGGGTGCGACTTACCCAAGGCCAGTAGCACAGTTGGGATTTAAACCTAAGTCTTCTGAGTCCACATCCAGGGCTCTCTGTCCTCAACTGTATGGACTCATTTGAATAACATTTCTATAGTCATTTATAGTTTACTGTAATTGAAATGATTCTTTCAGGTAAATCCAAGTTTGCTTACCCCTGTTTTACATATGGAGCCGTACATAGACTAAGGATGCAGTAGAAATTGTTGGTCTAGTGGAAAAAGACCATCTTGAGTTCTGAGGGTAGATCTACTGCTCTTTGTTGCCATTATGTTCTTGGCCAAGTCACTGCACCTCTAAGAGTTTCATTTCTCTGAGTTGTAAAATGAAGAAGTTGGACTCCATGTTTTCCAAGACCCCTTCTGCCTGTAATCCTGATAGGGGTTTACTCAAAGACCATCTGGGGCAAACTCTTTGAGGCCCTGGAGTAACTCGATTTTGTAGTTGAATCCCATGGGCCTAGCACCTTGAGAGCACTTAGGTGCTTAATAAATGCTTATTGATTGGTCTTTCAGCTCTCTTAAGTTCATCACCCTTGCTGTCATCCTACCTTAGATGAGTCTACCTCCTGTCGTTCTTTCATGCATTCTTGCCCCACATTACTCTTAGACATATGGCCAGTTTTGTATCAGTTATTATTTGGGCATGTCATCTCCTTTTACTGGATTGCGAGTATGGATCTTGCCTATTTCTAGATAATCTTTGTTAATGGAAATGAAACCTGAAGTGACAGAGAAACCTAGATGGGGTATGACTCAGTCAGTCAACAAATGTTTCATTAGTCTATTTTGTGCCAGACACTGTGCTAATCTTTAGTGATATAATGAAATCCCCCCCTCCACACCCCCTAGACAAACAAAACAGGGAAAAAACAGGACCTGCTCTCTGGGAGTTCGGTTTAACTGGGCCTGTTCAGGCAGCAAGATATATAATAGAAAGAAGGTCCTGAAATAAAGAATGGCTAAGAAAGGCTTCTTGCAGAAGGTAGAGGTGAGGCAGGAAGGAGTTCCAGGCATAGGAGATAGCTAGTGAAAATGCTTGGAGTCAGGACGCAGACTGTGAGGATCTGCTTGGTCACCTGTGTCACTGGATTGTAGAGTAGACAGAGGAGAGTAAGGTGTCAAAAGAGTGGAAAGTATAGGGGCAAAGAAGGGGTAGAGGGAGGAAGCTAGCAGGATCCTGAAAGGGTGGGGGAAGGGAGCAGGATGTATCAAGGCAAGGGCAAGTTCTAGAGGTCCAGAAGTGATGTATAGAGGGCAGTGCTAGAAAGCACTTGGGGCTGTAGGGGACACTAGGCCAAATGAATGGAATTTAACTGGGTGTAGGAAGGGGCTGCAGAGGACTCCTGAACCTTGGCTGCCGGGCCAGAAGAGACTCACAAGAAGTGTGCAGCTGTGTGTGTCTGTGTGTGCATAAATAGAGGAAGAAAGCAGAGGTGACGGGTTGTATTGATTAGCTTCACTGTTCCTGAGTTTCCAGAGAATTTAGGCATAATGTGAATTTGAATTGTCAGAAGATGTGTGGCTTTGATTGTTTCCAAAAGGACATTTGCTCGTTGGCAGTACTAGGGCTGCCTTGGGCACTGGTTGCCTTTATCTTTTACTATTGGGCTCACACTCAAACACATCTTTACTGTGGTTTTGTAGACCAGATTTTGGAAGTGGGGTCTTGTGTGCTCTTAACTGGGGCATGCTGCACAGTTTATCTAAGTGGCCAGGAGGGGGAGCAGTGGTGTCAGAGCTGAAGTCTGGACAAAAGTGATAGTCTGGTGAAGTTACAGAAAATTTTGGCCATTTTATTTTTTGTAAAAAAAATTAGTCACACTGACATGAACCAATTTAACTGTTCAATAATTTTCCTTTTCCCAAACTCCCCCCCCCCCCCCACTCCTTTACAGAGCGTGAAAAGATATATGGGGATTATATGCTTAGGTCAATAGGATTGTTTGTTTCTTTGTGCTTTTATCCCTAGCACCTTGTGTGGCACATAGTAAGCATTTAATAAATGCTTGTTAATTGATTATGGATGGATCTGGCCTGCTTGTGTTTTGCTTTTGAATGTCTGATGTGAATTATGTCTGGCTCATAATGGGCATGTGTGAGATTTCTTGTCTGTGCTAGCGTGGGCTCCCTAAAGGACTGAGGGTTTTCTTGGATTGCTTCCTAGTCAGCAATTTAAAAATCCTTCTTCCCTGGTCTAGCTCTTTTGTTAGAAATGGCAGATTTGTTCCCTCACTCCTGTTCTTGAAGTCACTTTTGGCCCCTGTTTTGCATGTTGCCAATTGAGGGAGAGGCAGACTATGCTGCTCTGCAGCCAGGAGTTTCAGGGAAATCCTGACACAAGTTAAAAAGGCTCATAAAATATGGCTCTTAAGTATACTTCTTTCTATGTGCTATAGCTTGCCATAGACAAATAAAAAAACAACTGTGTACCAAATCTTTTTTGCTGTTGTTAATTCCAACTAATCCCTCCTCTTGCTTTTCCTTCAGATACAGAGGATGCTAGTGAAACTGACCTGGCAAAACACGATGAGGAGGATTATGTCGAAATGAAGGAACAGTGAGTAGTATACACCTTTTTTTGGTATTGTTTTGCTATTTCTTTCCTGTGGTTTGAAATGGACAAGAAATCTGGTTTAGAAATCTATATTTGAGTAAACTTAGTCAATTTAGTTTGGGTAGAATTAAAAAAAAAAAAGAAACCCTTCCAAAGGCAGGGTTATTTTTCCCCCTGTGGCAGCATAGACTATTAGAGCTTTATCCTTACAGATATTCTGTCTAACATTTCTGTTTTATAGTTGAAGCAGGATCCAGAAAGACTAAGGACATCTCCAGGGTCACACAGTTAATCAGTACTTACATAACTTATGTTTTTCCTGCTTTAACTTTTTTATATTTGGTTCACTTTCCATTTGGATGATAGAAGCAGGGAGATCAGTTATCCTGCAACAATGTTGCCTTCCTCTCTACATTAGAGGATGTGTTATATTCCAGTAAAGTCTTTAATACTACCCAACTCTGCTTATCACCTCCAGGTAGGACCCCATTGAAATAATTCCAGATTAATTAAACAACCTGTCCTGTTTTATAAAGGCAGAATAGAATTCCACTCTCTTTCAGTAATCTGTTAGGATACATGATAACTTTTACTCAAGAAAATTGTATTGTTACTTAATTGAACCACCCCCCTTATACTTCACCTATAGCCCAGTTCCTAAGTGGACATGGAGAAGGGTTGCTTACCATTCTTATGTGCCACGGCATGTCCCAGAGCATTAGAGATTTGAAAACTAGAATTCCATTTTCTTTAGCTCCCTTCAAGTTGTATAATACCATTTCCTTTTACTTTTCTTCAAAGGTCCTAATAGCAGTCTCTTTGTGGGCCTCCTGGATTATCTTCAAATCTGACTGATGTTAAATACTGTGGATGTGTTCCTCTTCACCCTTGTTGTGTCAGGGACTTCTTTGTCAGTCTGTCAGATACTGTGGACTCCTCAGAATAATGGTTTTAAATACATAAAATCAAACACATAGGATTACTAATCTTTTAAAAATAAGCTCATGAACTGGCTCCCAGCTTAAGAGCCTCTCCTTTATATTATAGGTCTTTTTAGGCTGTGCTGCTTATGTTTTCATCGCAGGGTCATGTTTGCTTTTTTATAGACGAAAAACTACCCTAATGATAAAGCTCTTGAAGTCTTTTTAAAAAATTCGCTTTGATCCTGAAATCTTTTTATATCATTTGTGTAGAACTGGTAAACATCTTTACTGGGAATAGTTAATGCTGAGAAAAAGTGGATAGAGTTGGATGATCTCTGATATTCTTTTAAGCCTTTTTTTTTTTTGGCAAGGAATCTGTCCTTCTTAGATTTTGACCCATGATCTAGATGTCCAAAATTCCATTTTAGCTGACTATTTGCTTCCCAGATTACCTTCTCTTTCACCACCTTGCCTGTAGTGGGCACATAACTTGTACTTCCAGATGTTTTTCCCTTCGCAAGTTTTTCTTTTGACATCTTCTCTGGTTTACCAAACTGGGTCTCAAAGACAGAGTCCAAAGTCAAAGGTTCTAGCAAATACTTCCTTGGACCAGATGTCTAAACTCAATGATTGTGCTCATCCCACCATCCTGATCCATGAAATAGTTATTGAGCACTTGTATATAACATTCCAGTTGTGCTTTCCCTCCTGCTCTTTAGCTGTCCTTCAAGTTTTGTTACCCAGGTGAGTGCATAATTTCATTAATGTGATGCAAGTGGTAACCTGTCGCTTCTTTCTTGTCCAGGTCCTCCTATAAATTATTCTAAAAATATTTACCCCACATATTGATGACCTTTCTCTTTGGGTTTAAAGATTTCACAGATAGCAGTATTGACTTTATCCACTATCTCTCATTTTTATTTCATGACCAACTCAGCCCCTTCTGGTCATATCCATCCTTGATGTGATCATCAATTGTACATAATTTCTTGCATGGAAATCATTGTTGGTCATATGCTGTACCCTAACTACATAGCCCTCAGTGCAATTCTCCATTGGCCTTTGGGTCACTTGCACTTTTCATTCTTTTCTGATCATGTTTTTCATGATCACAGTCAGCCAAGTAGTATCACTGCAAGAATATTAGTGCTAGAAAGATGAGCTTTTGTAACTTGGAGCAGCATGGGATCACTGAGCCATGCTGTACACTTTCCTATTTTCTCCTTGTCTCCAGTTCTGAATTGGATGACTATCTGCCCCATTTTTCCAGGATAGATATACTGATGGAATAACTTGAGGAAGTGCGCATCCAACTGCATTTTGTGATCTTGGTAGTGTATATACTTTCTAACCCATTCGGGTGGCTAGTCTGATCTCTTTTGAGGGTTCTTTGCTTTTACTGAGCAGGCTCTGTACGTGGTCACCATGATGTCATCTGCAAATGAGAACCTTTAGGGAATGTCACTATTTCTAGATCTTCCTTCTGTTCAGACTTTGTATAGGACATCCTCTGTACAAGCGGATGTTTCTGTGGTTGTCATATCATTCTTGGATGGACAAGTAGCTTCTTCCTTCTCAGAGAAGCCTTGAGTCTGTTTCCAAGCTCTTAATCTCATAGCTGGTTTTCTCCTTCCCTCTGCCTCTGTGTGATACTCTTCCACTGTCTTGTGTCCTGATAAAGGTCAAACCTGACTCCCTGCCCCCCTGACCTTTTTTCTCCCCAGTGAAGCCTTGCTTTTTGTTTCCTCAGAATGCTGCTTTCTCTCTACTGACCTGAAATGTAGAGACTCTCTTCATCTGCTTTAGCAGGGAGACTAGACTATGCTTGGGACACAAATAAGAGAACTGCAGACACGGCACGCTTGGTGCACGGCTCTCTGTAATTTCTTCTCTTTGTCCAGCCTCATTTTCTGCATCTGCCCGTGGGGGTTGTCACTTCACTCCCCCACACCCAGCAGCCACCTCTTCCTGACCGTGTCTCCTCTGAACTTCTTGTCTTTCTTCTGCACGTCAGCTTGATGCTCCCATTCCCCTTGTCAGCACTTGTACCCCCGTCCTTTCTGTGGATGCAGGGCTGCAGATGGAGGTGAGTCCTTCAGAGAGAGATCAGGGCTGTAGTCGGCGCCTCTTTGCATTCGGCCTGATCAGTTTTATTGCTCTTTACCTTGTCTGCTAACCAGCATTTTTGTTGTTATTCTTTTCTCTCCACTCTTTTGTTCCTTTTTTTATTGGCTAAATAGATTACAATAATTTTTTCTTTTTTTGATACATATAACTTTGTTATTGTTGTTGAGTCATTTCTACTTGTGTGTGACTTCATGATTCTGTTTGGGTTTTTTTTGGTGAAGATCCTGGAGTGGTTGGCCATTTCCTTCTCCAGATCATTTTATAGATGAGGAAACTGAGGCAAACAGGGTGAAGTGACTTGCCCAGGGTCACACAGCTAGTAAGTGTGTAAGGCCAGGTATGAACTCAGGTCTTGACTTTGGGCCTGTCATTCTATCCACTGTGCCACCTAGCTTTGTAGTCTTCAACGGAAACATTGAGATACATGTAGAAAAATCTGAAATTGAGTGTGCATGAAATATCAAACTGTTCTTTACAGTTTGTTGTTGGTCTTTTTTTTTTTTCCAAGACATGTCTCACTCTTCAGGGCCCCATTTGGGTTTCCTTCACAAAGATACTGGAGTACTTTGCCATTGCCTTCTCCAGCTCATTTTACAGATGAAGAAACTGAGGCAAATAGGGTTAAGCACCTTTCCCAGGATCATATAGCTAGTAAATAAAAATAGTAAATGTCTAAGTCTTTCTGATCCCTGACCTGGCGTTCTATCCACTTTGCCACTTAGCATCCCTAAAGTTAATATATATTTTCAGAACTTAAGTACAGACTTCATAAGTATATGTATCTCAACAGACCTTAATATTATTACTGTGTACAAAACATTAATTGATGCTTAATAATGGCCTTATGTTACTATGAAAAGGATAAACTGTATTTCAACATGCGGTATAAGGAAGTGATGGAAGTAATTGATTAAAAATTTTTTAATGTAAATTTAAAAAAAAATTAATTTTAAAAAGTTTTATGCAGTATTGTTAAAATACAGAGCTTTAGTGTTTAAGCCCTTAGCTGTTCCAGTGACTAATTTGGAATAGCTGAAGCATTTTTCATAGAATAATAGATGCTGTGTAGAGGCAGGGTAATGTAGTAGAATGCTGGCCTTGGCAGTGGGAGATTGGAGTTCAAGATCCACCTCTGCCTGTTTCACTTACACCTCTTAGGTCATTGATGTTCACGGTTACAATTGCTAAATTAAACTTTTTCTCCATTAGGGCATTGTATTACTTGTGCTTCTTTTTATCAGTGTAAGTCACTGCCTTTTTTTTTTTTTTTTGGTCTTATTTTCATAGTTCAGTGTTACTCCTTGGAATAAATAACAGTCATGCCCACCCACACCTTACAGCAAGCACAGATAAAATTTCTTTTACTTTGTAATAGTCTTAAGCTCTTAGACTCTCCACTTCCTCCTTCTTTCCCAACTTCTGACACATATTCTTGGGTTCTGCTTTTACTGACATAATTTTAAGTGTTTGCTATTTCCTAATTTTCCTAGATGAAAGCATTAGTCATCTGGAGTTTTTCCTTCTTTGATCATATTCCTAGTCACTTCCTGCATATCTTTTACTGTGATTCTAAACCATCTTGGAGGTTCTTGTAGCATGTTTGGTCTGTCCTGCAGATTATTTCTATTCCAAAGTCTGGTCCTTGTTTGTTTGTTTTCCTCTCATTTCTCTTCTCCCTCCTCCTGCCCCGGGTCTTTTTTTGAGAAGTGGGGATGATTTCATCTTCATTTCTTTTAATCAATCAACAAACACTTATTAAGTAGGTGTTGTGCCAGATGGTAGGGACAAAAGGAAGGCAAATGCCTCCCTTTGGCTTCAGGGAGCTCAGGTTCTAATGAGGTAATAAACAGGCCCACGGAGGGTGCGCAAGAGTTATGTTTAATATTGTCTGGAGCCTCTTACTTGCTCATTTTTTCTTTTGTTCTCTTGCAAGGCTTTCCACATGAGAGTTTCTTCCTTTTTCCTTATTTTCTTTCTTCTTGTTCTATACATTTTTTTTGTCCTGTCTGGCCTTGGTCTTTAGTGCTACAGAGTAGCTGCATGACTTACTCAGCCACCTGCCTATATATACACAACAGTTTTTCCCCAGAATTTTAGAGCTCTTGTAGGGGGAGGGGAGGAGGGAGAACTGTAAATGGAAAGATATTCTACATAAAATTATGGTACTTAGTTTTTTGTTTAATACTGGCTTCTCTGTCCTGTGAGGAATCTGCTTCCTTCAACCTTATTGTGACATAAAATACTACTTTCCAGTTTACTCTTTCCCGTGTCTTAACCTTCCACATGAATTACATCAATTATTCTCTGGGACCGTCTCCCCTACAACTCCACCTGTCTTAGCCATTTTCAGTTTCCCATAGAAATTTCTCTGCTGTTGGTCACTCCTGTCTGATGTTAGCCCTGGCTTTGGAGGCTTCCATTGTATTGGGTTCTTTATTAGAAGGTTCTTATCTTCTTGGCCTTCTCTAGGAATCCCATTTTATGAGACATCAAGAGCACGCTCTGAGCCGGGTCTGGGATGGGACTGAGAGGGCTTCAGCTTGCACAACTGAAGTCTTCCTTTTTCAGTTCAGCCTATTGGTAATCAGCCCCCTGGAATGTTCCATCTTCATTGAAATGGGCATTGTGAGACTCTGAGTCAGGTACTTCACATTATGTATGCCAAAGATAGAGTTCTAGCCCTCTGCGTTACTTCTCTGACAGGGACCACAGAACATGTGCGTAATATTTATGCAATGTTTGTATAGCGATTCCTTCCTCCAGACTGGTGTTCTTTAGATGGGAGAGAGATGCTGTGGAAAGTCCCGGCATCTTTTTGATAGATACAGCTGTAGTCTTAAGAAAGCACTGATAATTTGTACCCTTGGAGCAAAAGAATTTTACCTGACTAAAAAAAAATGTATGGGCAGGTATGGTGGGGTTTTGTTACTGGTATGTTAGTAATATATGGGCAGAACATTATTAAATTTTGTTCATTTTTTTCTCTCTGTACAATTTTGAGGATGTCTTCAGGGTACAGATGAAGCTATTTATTGGACTGTGAGACACATGCGAAACTAGCATTTAGAGAGTCAGTTATACACTCTGGCAAGTCTCTGTTGCCCATCAGGTGCTGGGGGAAATATCACCTCTTACGTTCTAAGGGAAGCTTTCTGGATTTTTGCTTTTTTTAATGTCAACTATTCTTTTCCAAATAAGGCTTAATCTGGTTTTAAATGACAAAAAATTGTTATATCTTCCCAGATTCTCCCTTAAAAATATTAATGTGGTTTATTTAGCTTAGAATTTAAATACCCATCGTTCTATCTTTGTAGAATGTAGGAAAAATATCTGTAGAAAGCCCTGTTATAGTTCCTTTGACTTTTTAAAATCTTATGTATGAAATTGATATGGTAGTTATGTTTCATTCCATTGTGGATGGGAATGGTCATGGCTGTCTTCACAGCTGTGGGGTTTTTCCCCTGTTCATTTACTCAGTATCATTGGTGCTTCTAAGCCTACCTCGTATCTGCTTTCCTAGTACATACTTGCATTTTGCTCATCAGTATATGTTAACATTTATTGAAGTTCACAATTTTCACAGCCCTGAAGCTTTTATCATTCATTGCCAAAGATGAGGTCATAGGATTTGCCAGAGAGTTGGGCCCAGTCTGAGAAAAAGTTCTAGAATCATGAATTCAGAGCTGGATGGGACCCTAGAAAGCATTAAATTCAGTTCCCTCATTTTGCAGATGGGGAAACTGAGGTTAACAAAGTCCTCTTTGTGTGAGTCCCCACTTCCTAAGATAAAAACCTAGTATATTGACAAACACATAAGAAAAATTGGAGAATTATTGTCTGTCAGGTAATGACAATGATGAAATTCCCACGTGAGCTCACTTGCATTCTCCTGAAGCAGTTTTTGCATTAATGCTGCTTTCAAAATTTCTCTGCAGGATGTATCAGGACAAACTGGCGTCTCTCAAGAGGCAATTGCAACAACTGCAGGAAGGTTAGTGTGGTTTAGTCTACTCCATTATTGAGTAGACTTGGTGACACAGTTTCTGACCATGCACATGGCTAATTGCTTTTTAGAAAATTTTAAATCTTACCTAACTTTCTGTGGGCCACCTTCCCACTTTTGGAGTACAAACTCCTTCTGGTATTGCATACTCAACTTGATGCAAATATATTTTGATATTTTTAATATAATGTACATTTTTGTTTTTTTAGTCTAGTCTTTTGATTTCGTCTTTGTGGGTAAGTCCCTCAACGAATGGGGGTCGAGAACGTATCTGGGTTTGTAGTCCTAGCAAGTTGCTTGGGGCACTGAGGTTGGATGACTGGTCCGTGGTCAGTTGAGCAGTATGTCAGCAGCAGGGCATGAGTCAAGGCCTTCCATCCTGGAGGGTCCTCTTCCTCTTCTCACCATGAACATGAGGAAACTGCTCAGCGTATAAACCTGCTGCTTTCAAAAAGTCCTAGTGCAGACGAGTTCAGAATTAACTGCAATACTGCTTCTTTTCCCTGTTGGTTTATAGAGTTGAGATTTGAATAGAATACTTGGATTATTTTTATGCTTGTGGCATCAAAACTGAAGTGCTGTCGCTTTAACATAAATGCCTTTTGGTTTGTCTTCAGCAACTTTTCTCTTGAGAAAGACCACCTTTAATTTGGCTCCACAGTGAATAATACAGAGGGAGTTATTAGGGTAGTTACATATTTAAGTTCTGAAATGTAATGTAAATATTAAAATGGAAAGGAGTAGAATCTAGTTTGTGGGGTTTTTAATATGCACTAAATACAGTTGTCTGAAGGATTCTGAAATCAGTACCAGTAGACTAGTCTACTTAAATGTGAACTAAAGAGAATGATTTTATTTGGAAATGCCTTCCTCCCCTACTGAAATGCTCAGTCGCTCCCCTTCCATAGTAAGCATTTTTTGCACAATAGTTTTATGTATATTTTTAGTGTATGCTAGTGTGGATATTTATATTTCCTTTCAAAGGGATCTCACTTTGGGGTTGTAATCTATCTTGGGGGGAGGACTGCCCATTTTCAGACTATTTCAATAGTTATATAAAAATTAAATTTAGATAACTTAAATTTTAAAAGCAGGTTGATCTTCAGAGTAAACTTTGTAAATTATTTACATTAGGTACATTACAGGAATATCAGAAAAGGATGAAAAAACTGGACCAGCAGTACAAAGAAAGGATACGAAATGCAGGTAAGGAAGTGGAACATCTTAATGGAAATGAAACACTCTCCATCTACCTTTCTTGAACTAATTTTTGGTCTTCAACAAGTTGGCTACACCAGAGGGGCCACCATAGAAGGCCACAATTCTTCCAGCCTTCTAAATAAAATGTATTTGGGAAATATCTAACAGAATAAATAATACGATAGAATAAAAACTAACACTAAGCGCTTACTGTGTGCCAGGTACGGTGCCAATCCCTTTTACAATTACTCTCATTTGATCGTCATAACAACCCTTTAAGGTAGGTGCTCTTATTCTAGCCACTTTACAGTTGAGGAAACTGAGGCAAACAGAAGTTAAGTGACTTTTCCCAGGGCCACATACCTAGGAAGTGTCTGGGGCTCAACTTGAATGTGGGTCTTCCTGATTCCAAGTCTAGTGCTTTATCCACTGTGCTACCTAACTGCCTCAGTAGAACACAAATATTGTTAATATGTGGTTTTCTAAATCAATCTGCTGACCATGGTTTACTGGCCTTGTTTCTATTTCAGTTTGACACCACTGATGTGGCCCATCATTTAAAATGAATCCCAGGAGGGACAATGTAAGGAATCATGGCTGAGAGCCTCTGCTGAGAAAGCGCCTTGCTGTTGTGCACTTTGCCCATGAGAGAACTCTCCAGGGCTTTTTGGCCAGTATCAATACCACTGGTGTGAATCTGCAGTCATAGATGCTCAGATGGAATCAGTATTTGAGGTTGTCCCAAAGACTGTTTCTGGGAATAGAGTGACTCCTTTCTTACCTGATAGCCTGTGCATGCTCTGTGGAGATTCTCCTTCAGTAACTTCAAGCTCAGCACACTTTCCTAGGCTTCCCATGTTTTCAAAATGGAAGGAACTGGAAAGGCAGGAAGGTGTCCTTGGTCTGTTTCATCTCACCAGTTCATTCAGTGTAGAATGTGTGTAGAACGGGCCCTTTGTGTGGCACTGGAGGATGCTGAGATTTAGACCTCCTGGCCTCAGCCCTCAAATAGGGAGATCCAACATTTGGAATTCAAAATTAAATGAATGATGAGACACCAGTAGAGGAGAAGTTCATGGCAGTATGTGGTTAGATGAGGATCAGATGAGTGACCCAGACAGTCAGCATTGTAGTTTGTAGAAGGCAGAGTTCCTTATGGATCTAGAGATTCTTAGTAAGTTGTTGAATCTGTCTCCTTTCCTAACATTTTTCTGAATGTTTATCAGGTACCTTGCCTGGACAATGGTAGTGAACAAAGTGAGAGACTGGGAAATCCAGGGCTGCTGCCGTTGGTTCGTTGTAGGACCTGGTACACATCACTGAGCCACTTGTTTCCTTATTTTCTCTATTCCTAAAGTGAGATTGATGATAACTATATCTTTAGAAGTGCCTAAGAATGTTGTGAGGCCCCTGAGAATTGATACGTAGTACTTGACATTTCCTAAAGGAAATATATTTTATGTATATATGTAATGTAACTCATGAATACAAAGGAGCTTTTTTTTAAAAATTTTTTTTATATTCTTTTTTTTTTAAATTATTTTTTAATGTTTAACAGTCACTGCCATACAATTGAGATTTTATCCCCCCCACACCTACCCCCCCACTACCCCCCTCCCTCCCCACGACTGCATACAATTCTGTATAGGTTCTACATATACTTTCCTATTGAGTACATTTTCACTATAGTCATGCTATGTAGTCATACTAAAATAAATGGAAGAAATCATATAACAAATCAAAACATGATACACAAAGACACACACACACACAAACATGATCTGCTACATTCTGCTAATGACTTCCATATTTCTTTCTCTGAGTGTGGAAGGCATTTTGCCTTAGAGAACCACCATTGGGATTTTTTTTTTTAAGAAGTTCTTGCGTTATTATGAAATTCCAAGTCTACCAGAAAAAACTCTCGCACACTGTGGTCGTTGCTGTGCACAAAGTTCTCCTGGTTCTGCTCCAAAGGAGCTTTTTTTAAAATTCCCTTCTCCAATTCCTAATCTCTCTTTTAAAATCCTTTCCCTGTAATTAAGTGATATTGCCAGAACTGTGGTAACTCAGTAGTTGTCTGAACCCTTAAAAATCTTATCCATTGCTCATCGCCACCTGCTTTAGTGGTAAAAGAAACAAATAAGACCAAAGCAACCCGAAGTGCTAATTGTCAGTTTACTGTGTAAGTGTGAATTTCCAGGATCACAACTGAGCTTTAGAGATTTGACAGCTCAGTCCTGTGACATGATGGTGAGGCTGATGGTATAATGGGACAGATTTCTAAGTATTTATGAGATTTAGAGATCCCATAGTCCAGATATAGAAACTAGGGCCCAGAGAGGGGAAATGATTGGCCCAGGGCCCCACAGGTTTTAGGATCAGAAGGTTCCTCTGAGATCACTGACTCCACCTTCTGGATTTATAGAGGAGAAATCTGGCTTATTTTCGTGTGAGGGAGTTTGCTTTCAGAGCAGTGTTCTTGAAGAGAAATGACTTGTTCAGAGTTACAGGAATGAGGATAATAGCACCTACCTTGCAGGGTGGTTGTGAGGATTGGGTGAGAGGATTTTGGTTACATGCTTGGTACAGTGCCTGGCATGTAGTAGGCTTTTAATAGATGCTTATTCTTTCCCCTTCCACTTTCCTGGATCCTATTCCTTTCTTGTTAGAGAGAGGGAAGAGCTCTCCTTTTCTTGCTTAAATTCAGCCACGCTTCCTTGGACCTCGACCCCAAGTGGAGACAGTCACATGAAAAGAGACTAGAGGCCCTCAGCTCTCTGCAGATTGGGAAGACCAAGGCTGGGAGGGAAGGGAGCAGAGGATTTGGCACTGGAAGTGACTGTCAGTCATCAGTGTAGGGATTCTTAGCCTTAATGGATGGGTCATGGACCCAGCCCTTTGGCTGGTAGTCTGGTGAAGCTTATGAACTCCTCGGGGTAGTGTTTTTTAATTCATAAAATTCAGAGAATTACAATGGGAGGCAACTATGTTGAAATACATTTATTAAAAACATTTTAGATTCATGGATCCCTGCTTAAGAATCTCTGTTCTAGTCCAATCCCTTCATTTTATAGGTGAGGAAACTAGGCCCAAAGAGGTTACATGGCAAGGTCGTACATGCATTAAGTAACAATAAGGATTCAGACCTCGTCCCTCTGACTTTCATTCTGGTGTACTCTTTGTGTAATCACTCTGGACACGTTAGTATGAATGCACGCATACCTCATCACTGAAAAGGTCCAAAGCTTAGGAGCTGAGGTGCTGAAATGCCAGGTCTCCTCTACTCATTTTCACCTAGGAAGATTTCTGGGTGGTGGTTATTGGCTCTCTTTCCTTTTCTGATCTTGTCTGATCTTGAGTTGGTGGCTTGGCCACACTTTCTCTCTGACTCCGTCTTGAATAAACAGTTTCAGCAGAATGGGTCAGTCTTGAGATTTATTGATCAGGGGTTGTACTGCTCTAAATGAAGCAACATCCTTTTAGGACGGTGTCCCCTTAGGTGGAAGCATGTACTCTTGCATCTCTCCCTCTCCTTTGAATGTGTTTGGGATGAAAACGTTTGTTTGTGTAATCATGCTTTCAAAAAGCAATTACTCTTTCTAAATGATTCTTAATGTTATCCTGGACAGATGACAAAGCTGAGCATATCTCATTGTATGCTTGATCTCTTTCAGAACTTTTCCTTCAGCTGGAAGTAAGTACCATTGACCTACTGGAAATGTAAGTTCTCTTGTGACTAACATTTTGTTCTTCTAAACCAGGTGCCTCTTCTTTCAGAATTTTCCAGAAGCCTTTGCTGTCTGCTCAGCAGGTTATCATAGAGGTCATGCAATGAGAGTTCACACACGGAGCTTTCATCCTCAGTGTGATGGGATTGGCAGGTGGATGTTTGATCTCACTTTAGTAGTTCCACCTTTTTATTCTTGGTTGATGGGCTTTGCTTATCGTCAAAATGGATTAAGAGAGTTGCTTTCCAGTTTTAATTACCTAATTTTAAGGACAGTTGGACTCTGCTTTGAGTTGTAATGTGCTTTGAATTGTAATGGACTGTCATTCAGATTCATTGGTTCTCCATCAAGCCTTGCTTTTAAAGTAGTTCTGTGGGTAGATGTAGAGCTGAGATACTGAGGACCATTGGAGAGACCACTGCATTTATTCTTTTTCACCCCATGTTGTGTCTGCTTGCTGCTTGTGGGGCGGGAGCTCAAGGGGTTTCAGCATTGTCATGTTGTACGTGTGAGTGCCAGGCCCTGCCTCACATGTAGTATAAGCTGATTGTTATCATCACGGATACGACTTTATGGCTTGGTTGGCGATTTTCTTCCTTTACACATTTAGCAAAGGAGTTTTATGGATGCTGAGGGTTTTCATTCCAGTGTCATTTCTCTTTCATTGTATCTTAAACTTATTTTACCAAATCATGAAAGGAAATCTGGCTTCCTTTCGTTGTTCACTTTGGGACTAAATTTGAATATAAATGTTTAGTCATTTTTCTTTTTTGAAAAATGTGATACATTGTTTAAAAATTCCAAACATAGGAACCATCAACAAAAACATTCAATTACATAAAATAAGACCAGAAGCTTCAAGTCAGTGCCTTTTTTTAAGAGTGAAAAAGCATGCTGTGTGTTCCTCATCATTTTTTGAGTAACTTCTATAACGTCTTTGGGTCAAACTAGTGAGGCTATGCAAACTGATGAATGGGAAACTATTCAGTGAAAGATCTGTTTCAAAAAGTATGTGACATGAATCTAAAGAAGAGCTGAGTGCTACTCTTTGGATTTTAACTGGCAGACCTATGGGCAGGCGGGTGGCTTGGTGGGCAGCAGCTGCTGCTGCTGCGTGGACGTAACCAGCAGGGAGAGATGGGAGTGGAGGACCAGGTCTGTCAGGGAGAGCTGGCCCTATGCTACCTTCCTCTCATCCCCTGTGCCTCTTTCTCTCACTAGACAGAACAGGTGGAGAGGAATTACATTAAGGAGAAGAAGGCTGCTGTGAAGGAGTTTGAGGATAAGAAGGTAGAGCTGAAGGAGAACCTGATTGCTGAGCTTGAGGAAAAGAAGAAGATGATTGAGAATGAGAAGCTGACCATGGAGCTGACAGGAGGTATGGCAGCAGGAGGGGCCCCAGAGGGGCTTGGCCTCACTCTCCAATTTGTTGCTTTTTTTTCTTGTGTCCTCTTCCTTGTGATATGAGGTTCCACCAGCAGAATTATTGACCAAAGCAGGCCAAATCATTTTCCTGCGTTTACATAGCCCCTCTGTTGGCTGCTCTTCTTTGTCTTGGGAAGAACATTGCATTTGGGGTTGGAGGCCCTGGATGTAAATCCCTTTTTTCTTGACTTACACCTGTGTGGCGTTGGGGAAATGACTTATCTTCTCTGGGCTTCAGTGTCTTCCTCTGTCAAATGAGAAAACTGGCTAAGAGTGAGGAATTCTTAACCTTTTTGGTGTCACAGACCTGTTTGGGCTGTGGACCCCTGTTCAGAATAATACTTTTAAGTGCGTAAAATACATAGGGTTATAAAGGAAAACATTATATTGACACTTATCAAAATGTTATGGGTTTTTTCTCTCCCTAAAAAACAAGTTTCTGGACCCCCAGTTCAGAGCCCATGAGCTTGATGAATGTTCTAGCTCTAAATCAGAGTTAATTCTTTGACCTAGACATGTCAGTCCAGGGCCTTGGGAAAGCCTCTCTTTGTAGTATGACTATGGTATAGGAAGTCCTTCTGCCTTAGGGTCCACATGGCAGTCAGTATCATGTAAAGAACACTAAATTGGGCATCAGAAGACCTGAGTTCGGATTCACCTTTGGTCTAGTCACTTTCCTTTGTGGCCTTGGTTTTCATATGTAACAAATGAGGGTGTTGAACTAGATGTTCTCTAAGGTTCCTTTCTGAGCTGCTAGGGGGCACATAGTACAAAGAGTGCTGGGCCTGGAGGCAGAAAGACTCACTTTCCTGGCTTCAAATCCAGCCTCAGGCACTTACTAGCTGTGTGAACCTGGGCAAGTCACTTAAACTGTTTGCCTAAATTCCTTAAAGTCAGACACAACTAAAAATACTTGAACATCAAGGTCCTTTTCAGCCCTGGACTTCTGTGCTTTCTTTGTAGTCTGTAGACTAGAATAGGCCCATTTGCCCATGGCTTTGATCATGAATTGAAAAAATAAAATGCTGTTCCAGCAGAAGGAGCTAAAGCCATTTGTTTTCTGTGGAGGTGGCAAAGTTAAATTGGCCCCAGATCCAGCTCCCTACGTCCTCCTTCTAGGATTTATTAATCTACATATGGGAACTCAGCAGGGTGTAGGCAAGTTTAAGTGAGAGGCAATAAGGGCTGACTCCCGTCTGTTGCCATATGTAGACTGATGTATCCTAGAATGATGCAGGGCCAGAGCTGGCTTGAACTTAGTTTCTTGGAACTTGGGCATGGTTTCACTTTGTAAGCCCTACAAGAAAAGTTAAGATTGGAGTTTTAGGTCTGGCTTAAGCAGCCAAAGTGATAAGCCTTTCTCTGTGTAGCGCGTTCTGTAGCAGTCCTGGCTAGAATGTGCGAATGAATGCTTGGTTAGTTTTTAAAGCCTTTATTGAGAACCACCCCATCTCCACTGCTGCCTTTGTGGTTGACTTGGAAATCCAAAGCAGTCATTGAGAGTTTTCTACCCACTGGGCACTTCATGCCAAGACTCCATACGCTGTCAATCTCAGTTACACAAATGTTAGAGCTACAGAGTGGTTGGGCCTCTTTGAAAAATGGATTCTGTGATGGATTCCTTACTGAAATGTTTTGCAAAAGAAATGACTTCTCTAGATGCCTTTCAGAGAGCCCACAATAATAGATCTTATGTGTGGATAGTCTGGAGAGGGAGCTTTGAACAGCAGTCCCTTGTTTTGTACTTGCTAGAATGTTTTTTTAATTAGACTGATAACTGTGTTGGCCCTATCTGTTACCCAGTTTTGCCTGCCTGTTTCTCAACTTGCACCATTTTCTTTGCCTGTGGTTAAGGCTGGCACTGCTACATTATCACTGTCTGCTCTGCCTACCAGATGTTCATGTGATTTCATTAGGCAAGTGGGAAATAGAGCCAGCTCATAGACTCTCCCCTTCCATCTGCAGGGAGGAGGATTATCGTCTTACCTGTGATTTGGCATCAGGATTGTCGAAGTAAGAGATGCATTGTCAGGCCAGGCAGTTCCTGCAGTTCCTGCCAGATTCCAAACTGGGTCATGAGGCATCCTCAGTGACTGAGAGGATGAGTCCAAATGGAAACAAAAGACACCTGGAGAGGCATCATTTTTTACTCAATAAAATAGATTACAGAGGCACATTTGAATCCAGTCAGGGACACTAAAAGTACCAATTTCTTTCCTCAAGCCATTTGGTACCCTTGGTGTGGAAGGCACTGCCAAGGTAATAACTGATTGTCACAAATAAAGGTACTGGGGCTGGAAGGATAATTAGCCTTTCCACAGATGGTACTGCTATGGTATTGAATTTAAGGCCTGATTGCATGCTTGTAATTGAGTGACTTGTCTCACCTTTATGGACCAGTGCCATCCTTGTTTTGCTGAGATCTGCCCAGAAGAGATATTTCCTAAAAAGAAGGCCTTTACTTATGAACATGAAGAACTCTTTTTTTCAGAAATAACTGGGGTTTGGAGCTGGTAAGACTCTTGGCTTAGATGACCTCAGCTCCTTTGAAAGCCGAATCTCTGGGATATGACTTGCTCTCTTAGAATATGGCCTTGGTGACTTGATCCACTTCCATATCGTTGATGAACATTTGTAGCACAGACTCCATTGACCTCCTAGGCTTTCTGCTTCAAGGAGTATGGGGAGTTCTGTACGTTGTGGTGGAGAGTACAAAGGTGAGGTGAGTTTTTCATGCTGTATAGAAGGAAGTGAAGTGAATCGAGACAGGCAGAGGCCCTTGGCTGCAGGTCTTGGACTTGTATTGAAACTGGTACTGAAGCAAGCGGTGAAAGTTAGATGTGCCTTCTCTTTTTTTAAACCCTCTTGTGCTCCACAGTTGATTTTTTGGGGGTTCGCTTTCAGTTGTCGACCATTTCTTTGTCCCTTTGGATATTTGTAATCTTGACTCTTTAATCTCACGATTTCCTATGTAAATTCTCTGTGATCATAGTCTCTAAGTGATAGTGTAGGGCTATGATTTGTTTGCTTTTATAAAGCATTTTCACTCATCTTGTTTGATCCTTTCAATAACACTTTCAGATGAAAAAAAGTGGGCCTTAGAGAGGTTGGGCTGTGGTCTCACAGCTTGATTGGTGGTAGCATTTGAACTCAGGTCTCCCAAACTATTAGGCCATTTTGCATTGATCTCCTGCCTCCTTTATATCGCACTCTATTCATTATAAAATACTTAATCTGTGTTATCGGGAACCCTCGAGAAAGCCAGGATCATACAAGCCACTCCTAGGGGCTCCAGCTTGGATTCTGTCTTGATCCTGGTCCAGTGCCGAGCTTCACTAAGCTGTGGTATTGCTTTTGTGCTATGCTGATTCAGGGGCTGATGTGGCACAATCACTGGAGTTGGGAGCAGCCACTAATGCTACTGCACACCCTTTAAGTTTTGGAGTATAGCCAGATGCACGTTGTTGAGCCTGGTGCTTCCCAAAATAGGCAGAGAGAGATGGGGTCTGTGGAGTTAGATTACATTTGGGTAGCTTCTGACAGAATAGAGAGAGATGTGTTTTCCTACAAGTAAGAGATAATAGTGGTGAGGGTTATATGTCTAACCAAATATTTGACTTATGCTATAAAGGCATACTGGGGGGGAGGGGAGGGTGGAGTGTGTGTGTGTGTGTGTGTGTGTGTGTGTGTGTGTGTGTGAAGATAGTGCAAGAGAATGGGTAATAAGATTGTAGACTTAGAGTATGAAGGAAGTGTAGAGTCTATCTAGGCCAGCCCCCCTGATTTATAGATGAGGAGATAAGGCCTAGGGAAGGGAAACACCTTGCGCAGGCTCTCCAAAGTCATAACGAGCAGATTGAGAGTCCAGTTCAGGTCCTCTGGCTCTTTCCACTGTACCATGAGATTTGGGTTTTTTTTCCCTACTCATAATGGGTCTTAAGGAATAGCAGGAGCCTGTTCAGGAGCTAGGCTGGAGAGTAAAGACTGAATGTCAGAGGGAACAAAAAGGAAGCTGTCTTGTGGGTTGAGAGATCCCTATTAATCTCCATTTTGTTTTATTCGTGTGAGATTTTCAGGCATCTGAAAGTTTTGGTTTCAAGTTGCAGAGGTAGGCCTCCTTTATATATTTCACTGTCACTAGTCAACTAAGTATCTTCCTAATTCAGTCCAATAAGCATTCATTGCTGTAGTGGGTACAGTTAAAGGGTGCTGGGTGTCGACATGCAAAGATGAAACCAAGGCAGCCCAGGACCTCAGGAAGCCCACATCATTGTGGGGATTGCAACATGTCCAGAGAGAAGTGCAAAGTAATGTTAGGAAGGGAAAAGAGAATATCCTCAGCTGAGGAGAATCGAAAAGGTTTCCTGTAGAGGTGGCACTTGAGCTGTGTGTGGGAGAGATGGAGGTCAGGAGGATTCCAGGCCTGGAAGGTAGTAAGTGCAAATGCAGAGAAGGGGGATGTGGATTGTAGAGCTTGTCCAGTGAAGCTGCAAAGATGAGCACACGGAACCTGGCAAGATGGGGAGCAGGCAGATGATAGAAAACTTGAAATGGCAGGCTGAGGAATTTGCATTTTACTTTAGAGGTAATAGTGATGATGAGGATGGGGATGATGATAGCTAACATTTATATAGCACCCACTATGTGCCAGATCTTCACAATAACTTTGGGAAGGTAGCTGCCATTATTAGTGTATGAGGAAACTGAGACAAACAGGTGTTAAGTGACTTGCCCAGAATTTCACAGCTAGCAAGAATCTGAAGCAGGATTTGAACTCAGAATTTCTTGACTCTGGGCCTGGCACTCTGTCTCTCCACTGGGCCACCTGCTTCCCAATAGGGAGCCTCTAGAGATATTTGGAAAAGGGGTGATGTGCTCAGACTTTAAGAATCCTATTTTGGCAGTTGGGTAGAGGATGGCTGGATTGGGGAGAGCCTCAAAGTGGGGAGACTTGTTTGGAAGTTGTTGCAACAGTCCAAATGAGGGGCATGGAGGACCTGTAGGAGGGTAGAGGTTGTGTGAAGGAAAAGATGTTGTAAAACTGGAATTGGCAAGACTTGGCAGTTGATTGGGCAATAGAGGTTGTGAGAGAAAGCAGAGTGAAGGATCATTCTGAGGTTATGAGCCTGGCTAATGGGAGCTAAAACAGACATAGGGAAATTTCAAGGAAGGGATCATATTTTTTTAGGGAAATATGAATTTCATTTTGGTTGAATTTGAGATGCTGTTGTGATATCCAGGTGAGGATGTCCAGCAGGAAGCTGGTGTTAGGAGATGAGTTGAAGAGAGGTGAGGGCTAGATACCTAGATTTGTCAGCTTTGTAGTTAATGAAATTGTAGATCATTAAACTCATGAGAGCTATGGAAGGCCTGCCACAGAGCCGTGGGTATTCCCATGCTCACTGAGCAGGGGATGAATGCTGATTCATCAAGAGACTAAAGATTTTCTCTTTGATCCTGGACATAATAGGCAGCCCTTGGAGTTTATTGAGTAGAGGGGTGACATGGTCAGATCTGCATTTTAGGAAAATCATGTTAGGTGGGGACAGATAGGCAGACCAACCAGCAGGTTTTTTGTTGAAGTAGTGATGGAAGACATGCACCAGGGTGGTAGTGATTGCATAGGAGAGAAGGGGGGGGGCTATAAAGGAGGATGAGGGGAGATGAGTTGGAGATGACTCCTACCTGGTGAGCCTGGGAAAGTGATGGTAACTTCTGCAGTAATAGTGGAAGTCAGGAAGAAGGGAAGGTTTAGGGGGAAAGACAGTGAGTTCTGTAAAATGTGGGTGATATTTATGGTGGTATGATAGGTCATTTTTTGCCCCAAAATATTAGGAACATTTACATTATCTTAACAGTTCTCTCTTTTACTCTTCTTTTTCCTCCTGCCTTCCAAATTCATGATAGACTTAATCTATCAGCCACTTGATGTCCAGAAAGAAGACCTTTCAGAACCAAGTACAGGCTGATTCCTCCTGCGTTCAAGACATGTATCTCAGGGCTCTTTCTTAGGAGACCCTTTGATGTCTTCATGGAAGAACATGATAACGATGTACAATATCATTCTTTTCATTCTTCTAATAGTCACCATTTTAGTGATACCTTTTTGATTTGGTGATCTCACATGATTTTTTTTCCCCCAGGCTAGTGAGGCTTCACAGTGTTGTTAAGGTCACAAAGAAAATACTAAAGATCATATGGTTTCTATTTGAGTCTTATACATGAGAGCAGCTTCTAGCAAAAGAGAGATTTTTGCAGAATTATGTAGTGATTGAAAACTGCTGCTGCTCTGTAGAAATTGAGTCAGGGGACTCCAGTAGGAGCTAGAGGACCTGTAGCCTACTTAGCTTCCTTGTCTCAAAGCACATGTCCTCTTCCAAAAGCGGTTCTCTCCCCTACTTACTTATCCTCTCTGAGTTCCATCTTACAAGGTTTGAGTATCAGTTGCTTATTTCTCTGTCTCTCACCTGTACCCAGAGATAAGGGCCTACAGTTTTATTCCCATCATCCTTAGGAATGCAAAGATGCACTTTGCCCAACCACCGTCTTCTGACCGTTTTCAGCTGTGTAAATGTCCTTTGACATTGTATGGCACAGTATTTATTATATAATCTAGGAGCTGCCTCTTTACTTTAGCAAAATGAACCTGCATAGCTAAATTTGAATTCTAGCAAGCCATCATCTCTGCTTCGCCTCCAGTGTTTTGTTTGAATAATAGTATGCTGACTTTATTGGGGAATCAGGTTTGACTTTTTTACAGCAAGTAGCGTTTGCTATAGTCAAGAAGCCACAAAAGGTTGTAAAAATAAATGAAAAAAACAAATCCTGAATGTATTCATGGAGACAAACACAGTATTATTTATTGGCTAGTGGCCATTAAAAACAATTGTAGATTCCCACTTGTAGCTTCCTGTTGCCCATTTTGAAGAGGGAACAGTCAAATCCCTGGTTTCACTGGTATAAACAAAGGGATGGTCTATGCTGTAGCAGAAGAGTAAGTCTCATTCTAAATTTAAATATCAAAGTCTGTAGTAGATGTAGGGGTTGGAGTCAGTCCGTTAACAAACCATCCCAGCAGTGGTTGGAAGACTTTATGAGCTCAGCTTTTAGGAATTGTCATGACTTTCATGCACTAGTTTGACCTCTTTGTTCATTACATTTTTCATTTAGATTCCATGGAAGTGAAGCCCATCATGACGAGAAAACTGAGGAGGCGGCCAAACGATCCAGTTCCAATCCCAGACAAGAGGCGGAAACCTGCCCCTGATATCCTTGTTTACATAGGGAATAAATTACTTTCTATAGAAATGTTTTATACTGAATTCTTACATGTACATTTGCCCTACAGGGAACGTTAGTACCTAATTAAAGAATAGATTTAAAACATTGATTCCCTGGAGTAAGAATTGACCATTTGTGTCTTTACTTCTAAATCAGCACTTAACTTTTTTGTGTGTCATGGACTGTTTTGGCAATCTGGTGAAACCTGTGGACCCTAAAATCATGTTTTTAAATGCATAAGATAAAACACAGAAGATTACAAAGTAAACCAGTAAACTAAAATACAGTTAACAAAGCATTTAAAAAAAATAAATTAATGAACTCAAGATGAAGAACATTTATTGTGTTCAGTGGGTTGGAAAATTTTTTGAAAAGCATTGTGAGTAGGGAGTTGACATAATTCCGTTCTTGGTATCAGCATTGATTTTTAAATTGTAGGCAACAAATTCCAGCTGCCATTTACTTGTTTCCCCAAGTCTTTGAAGCTTAGTACTTAGTCTTGCATATCTCAATGATCTTTGCCCATGGTAGGTTAAACTGGAGTTAATAGACTTTAAATGAGAGGTTTCAATTACATCACAAAAGGTTTTGTAATTAGGTTGGTTTGTTGTTCCCCCTTCCTTTTTTTTTTGTTGTTAAGTGACTTGCCTAGGGTCACTTAGCTAGTGAGTGTCAAGTGCCCGAGGTTTGGATTTGAACTCAGATCTGCCTGTGCTCTGTCCTCTTTGCCACCTAGCAGCCCCTATCCTTCATTTTTGATGAAGATCAAAGACATCTGTGGTTGTACAACCTTTGGTTATAGCACTGCACTTCACATGTAGCAGAAACTTACTTAGTTGAATTGATCAGGAATCCAGAATGTTCAAATAAGTTCTGATCAATTCAGCAAGTTACACTTTAAGCATCTTCATTGACTAGATTTCTACGTCTTTGAGGAGTGCAGCGCTTACATTTTCTCTTTAATTCTCAACACCCCAGCTGAACTATTTGTTAACAGATGAACAAATCATGGAGGACCTCAGGACCTTAAATAAGGTAGTGCTGCTTTTCGCTTTCCGGGGAAATGTTAGCATTCAGCCTTGAGAAAGTGGCTTGTGTCATCTAGGTGGACCTCAACTTCATGCCCCCAGTTGTACTTGAGGAGATTTTTACTGGAGTTAATTTGTTTTATGTTGTTTTGTTCTTTCTGCAGCTTAAATCACCCAAGAGACCAGGTAAGTGCCTCGTGGGGTTGACGTTTGTGTTGTCTGTCGATCCTTCTGTCAGGGAGCCATCGTCGACCTCTCTTACTTGATTCATTTATTTTTCTGAAATAGCAGCCTGTTCACTCTGCTCAAAGGTGCCAAGAGACTTTAAGCTTCTTTTCCCTTTCCATCCACTTCTTTACAGGTAATTTTAACCTTAACTTGTTTATCCTTGGAGTTTATCATAAAAGAGATCTGAGGAGTGAGTGGGAAAAAACTCCCCACTCTGTAGGTAGCAAACATAAGATGTAAGTGCACATCCACCATGCCCATCTGTAGTGCAGCCAGCGAGATGCCCAGCATCACAAGCTTTGGGGAGTTCAGTGTTGGATGTAATTGTTAGCGCTTTGGCTTTTGGTTCTCACTCTGTAAAGATAGCTGTTGCTTCAGGGACCCAAGCTTCATCATGGAAGTATTCAAGAAGATGATTCCTAAGGGCCCTTCCAACAGTTCTGCATTGGTCATTTTAAAAAAAATAAGGTGATAATTCCCCATTTGGGTAAAAGAAGTAAAAGTCTGTCCTCATCCCCGTGTTGTCATCATCTCTCTCCTCTCTCTCCCCCAGAAGATAGTCTCTGGTGGGTTGCCTTTGCTCATAGAACATACCTGAATCTCTGAAACCATTGTTGGGAGCCAGGGTAGGAACAGAGCTCTGTGAATCTGTATGGAGTGTATTTTAGACCACCTGAGGGCTTGATGCTTGTTAGCCCAAAAAGTGCTACTTCAGCCATGTCCTGCATATTTAGTGCCTCTGCTATGGAAACTAGCTCTGCCTAGTCATGTACATTTTCTGAAAGACCTTATTATGGTCTAAATATAGATCATCCTCAATTCAGGCCCTACCTCTAAAATTAGATCTCATTTAAAAGGGGAAGATAAGCTTATGTATGTGTGCACATGTGCCTGCATGTGTAGGTATCTGTGTAAAAATAGCTGTTTCAGTACAGTTACACAAAATTATTGTATTAAAAATGTATTTACCACAAGAAGTTTTTTCAGTCCACTAAATGTCTTATTCATTTGTCATCACTGCTTCCTTTGTCTTTTTCATTTTCATTTTCATTTGTCATTTTCTTCATAAGGCTGTAATTACAAAATTCACTCATATTTCATCTGAGCGAGGTTTGGTGGGGGTGGGTGGGAGTGGGGAGGTTCAGCCTCCATTTGGACCAGTACAGTAATTTCATTTTGCTCTATTTCAAAGGCTATTAGAGGAGTTCTCCTTTTATCTTATGTGGTATTCTCTTGTGATTTTTTTCATTATTAAATGCTCTTCAGTCAAGCATGTGATCTGGTGGCCTGTGTAGTGATTCTGATGGGATTTGATTTTTCAGCCTCTCCCTCTTCTCCAGAGCATCTTCCTTCTACACCTGCAGAGTCTCCTGCCCAACGGTTTGAAGCTCGGATCGAAGATGGCAAACTCTATTATGATAAAAGATGGTAGGCTCATTACTATTGTAAGGTGGAGAATCTCAAAAGGAACAGAGGCCAGGGTAGGGAGAAGGGAATTGGAAGGTTGCTCTGTGTCTCTTTGAATCACTGGTCATATCTGTGCCCTAGTTTGTTTGGTAGCATTGACCTGGAGCTGCCTTATGTGTAGACCATAGACTTGGGAGCTGTATTGTAGACAGTCACTATTAGACTACTTAAAACCTTACCAGCTTCAGATAAGTGTTTTGTTGCTGTTTGGAGTTTGTTTTTTTGGAGAGGTAGTCACACAGCTAGTGAGTGTCAAGTGTCTGAGGCTGGATTTGAGTTTAGATCCTCCTGACTCCAGGGCCAGTGCTCTGTCTACTGAGCCACCTAGCTGTCCCCAGATAAATATGTTTAACTAAGGTCAGGGATCATCATTTTATGTTTTTATAAGATGTTAAAGGCCCATTTCTCTTCCCAAACATCATTAATTGGTAGCAAGAAAGCAGGATATCCAGCAAAACATTGAAAGGAGGAGTTAGTCTCATCAGAGCAGTGTCATGAGCAAACGCTTGACTGAACCACATCCCAGTGGGGCTTGCTCAGAGGTTGCTGCTGTGGCCTGGGGCCCATGGGGTCTTCCTGCTGTGGGCTGGCCCAGGGTACTCATGTCCTTCAGCAGGACCACAATAAAGGAGGGCATCCACCAGCAGTTGTGGTGAGCTGACCAGCATGGGGCCAACCTTTGGCTTCTCTGACAGCGTTATCGTAAGGAGCCCTGAGAACGCCTCTGTGGGTTGGCTCCCAGAGGTCTGCTAGTCATCCTGTGTCGTGAACGTGCATACCCAGACTTTGGCCACCAGATGGCAGAGCGAGGCAGCCCCACACACTGAGTGCAACAGAAGTAGATGACAGATGTTTCCAATCCTGAAAACCAAATAATCTTTAAAGAGCAAACCCACATGTAAGAGCCGTCCTCCAGGATGATAGATCTCCCCAGCGTGCTTAGTGTATGTGAGGTGCGGAGCCCGGTGGTGTTTCAGCCGGTGATCGTTTTGGTGAGCGCTGTCCCAAGACCTTGTGAAATGTGTCGTCTTGGTGAGTGGTCAGAAGGAAGCAGAAGCAGAGCTGAGAAGTCCCAGGGACGAGCTCTGCGTCTGGGCACGGGTTTTGCGTGAAGAGCCCAAAGGATTCCATGGTGTCCTCCTCAGATGGCACAACTGGAGAAGCTTCATGGTGCTAATTCATGGTCCCGTCTGCCTGTCACCTTCTCTTCTTCTTTCCCTGCCAGTCTTCTCCCCTCTGCCTCCCATTATATTAAAACTGGATCTGTTAATGTGCACTAGAATGAAGAAGCTCACTTAGCTTAAGAGAACTTAACCCTCCACCCCTGGGTTAACATGAGTTACTATTACTTCCCCAACAGTGAGTATTTACAGCGAGAAATTGACTTTTCTGAAGCCCTGTAGCTGTAGTGTGAAGTTTTCTCTGAAATTTAGAACCTTACTAGCAGGAAACCTAGTTGAATAAGAAATTGAAATACTTGCCTTCCTTTGCCCTCTTCCACTTTAAAAAAAGATAATGCTTTTCCAATAGACCTCTGGTTCCTTTGGTGGCAGATCCAGTTGTGTTTGGCCTTTTAAACCAGACAAAAATGTCAGAACATCAAATTGGATGTGACCGGGTGCAGTCACCATTAATCATACACTGCATAGATTGTAGTGCTTGACTCTTTGGCTCTTTGGGTAGTTTCTGCCTTCCTGCAGAATTTCAAGTGTTTTGGGGGAATATGAATTTATACAGGAAGTTTGGCAGAGCTATCATTGGAAAAAAAGTCACAAATTCCCCTGCCTTTATCCTCTGTGCTCTGAAGTGTTGAACTTTTATGACTGGAGGAATGTTACGTCTTTACCTTTAAATCTTTTGTGTTCTCGTTTTGTTCGTCAGTTCACAGGAACTGAAAAAGAAACTTCAGATGAGACTGTCATTTTTCATTGATTTTTTTTTTTGGAAGTTCCATAAGAAATCACTCTTGTGGGACTTGAAGTAAACATTTCTCTGGAATAGCAGTAGCCTTGGTAGCTTATGCCTTCCCTTATGGAAGCAGGTACAATATGTGTTAGTAATTATGGTAGGCATTATGAGATTCCCTTTTTCCTGTTGTTGCAGCTTCTCAAAGGGTGGAGATAGAAGGTGGGGTTGGGGAATAGATCAGCTGTCAGGTGCTTCTTCTGAGAGATGATGCACTACATCGTTGGTGTTAGTTATCCTTGTTCACCTTCCATTGTCAACAGAGGATACTTGTAAGGCAGCTTAAGGTGGTTGTTCAAGCACAGTGGAACACGGGCAGGCCAGATTTCCTCAGAATTAGCTGGCAGTGTTTTGGATCTGCCTGGCAGGCAGACTTGTGTAACGTAGCTTTATTTCCATCCTCCTGGTGTTTGGGGAGCTTCCCTAACTCTTTCTAGAGTGTTTCGATGATAGTGCCATAAACACTTGTGACCAGTGTCTCAGCAGTATCTGTCTTGTGAGGTGTTTTGTTACAAATATGCATTATTTCAACATTTATTTATAGATCACTTTTGTAGGCCTATTCTTATATTTTTATAGTTTTCCAAATAGAATTATAGGAAAGCTTTCTCTGTACTGTATTATGGACAACTGGTTGAAGGAATTGTATTGCTTCTGTGGGATTTGTGGGCTATTCCTTATCAGAGATGTGCTTTTGTCCTTGATGACTAAACGTCTAGAATATCCTCAGTCACACTTGAGACTTTGTGGTGGTTCAGCATCATGACTGCCTTGGAAGCAGTTATCTGAACTGTGTGGTTTGTTTAGCTCTCCAGGTATAATCACTGGTTCAGGCCTTTGAAACTGTTTGGAGACTTCCAAAGCCGTCTGAAAGTTCTAGGAGTCTTTTCTTTTCCATGGAGTTGATTCCCATCTCACTAGGGAAGCAAAATAATAATGGCTTATTGTTTTGACATCTATAAAACACTTTCCTTATAAGATATTAGTAAACTGATAGGAAAGCTGCGCTTACATCTTTGGTTTGAATCTCTTAGGTAGCAAAATAGTCATTGAAATGCTGTGCCCTCAGATCAGTTAATGAGTCAGCAAGCACTTCTTAAGGGCCTTCTATGTGCAAGGCACTGTGCTAGGGATACAAAGAAAGCTAAAAACAGTCTGTCCTCAAGGAGCTCACAGTGTAGCAGGGATATAATGTACAAACAACTAGTGTCAGAAAAAATATACAGAATATAAGCTCAGAGACAAGGCACTAGCAGGTAAGGGTACTGGAAAAGGCTTCTTTCAGAAAGTGACTTTCTAAAATACGCATACTTACTTTGGGTGCCATAGTGTACCTTTCAGAGTACTGGACTGGCACTGGAAAAACTTGAGTTCCTGCTGTGTCTTCCTCTGTGAAATGAGGAGGGTGGATGAAATGATCTCAGAGGTCCTTTTTGACTCTGTGACATTAAATGACCGAGGTAGGGCTTATTCTTGCTTTGTGAAGCTCGGTAAGGTGCACAGCTGTACCAGAGATGGAAGGTGGGTTAGAACTGATGTTTGTGACCAGGACCAGTTGAAAGGTGATTCTCCATGAGAAGATAAACAAGAGAGCTTCAAGGCTGGGCTGTGCCATCACTAGCTTAATGAGGTTTTTCATACATGTAGTCCAGCAGCTGCTGCTAGATCCTGGTGGCAACTACCATGTCCCAACTTTCAGAGCCTTGATCTATCTTTCTGATCCTTGACCTTGCTTCTGAGCTGCAGATTCGTTATAAAGGTCCAGCTTGAAGTAGGGTGGGCAGAAGACATAAAAGACTTGGTAGGTTGAGGGTGGGGACATGGGGAAAGAAACCTGTGTTACACCCTTGTGGAACTGGGGTTTTTCAGCTTACCTCCTCATTAATTCCTTATTTAGGCAGAGCCAAAATCACTTGAAAGTTGCCTAATCTTGCCTTTTGCTTGGAAAGTAGGAGCTTGATCATTACAATACCAAAAGATTAAGGGCTAAGGGGAAGAAGGGTTATAAGTCAACATTTTAGTGTTAAACGTGGGGGGAGGCGTGGAGTCATCTCAGAAATCATCTAGTTCATGGGTGCAAGTTCTCCTGTTGTTCTAAGTCTATTCTGGACTTATCCTAGCATTGTAAATAACCAGGTTGCCTTCTAGACACATTTTTTCAAAAGTGTTAATTCATATTTTATTTTTGACAGGTACCACAAGAGCCAAGCTATCTATCTGGAGTCAAAAGAGAACACCAAGATCAGCTGTGTGATCAGTTCTGTTGGTGCCAATGAGGTAGGCGTGTGTGTGTGTATATACACATACATGTATGTGCATGTTTCTTTCTCCACCACTCTTAGAAACCAGATGCTGGCACGTAGACTTTACAGCATGGTCTGTCTTAGCTGTGTGTGTTGTCTAATTAGACAAAACTGGAATGAAAAGGCGATCAGGAACGTCAGTCTTCTCACTGCAGCCTGTTACCAGAAGGACGGTAGCCCCGTGTGACTTGCACTGCTAGCAGTTTAAAAAGTTTAAAGCTTGCACAGCTGCTTTGGTTTGATCTTGTATTGGGGCACATGTGTCTGCGGTGAAGCTGACCTTAGCATCTCTCCTCCTGTTACTGAGTCTTACCAATGTGGGAGAAATCTAATAAGAACTGGATCAGGGAGTGGTAGAAGTGCTCTCTGTTCCCTCAGATTTTGGGATGGAAAACGCCGTCAGTATGCCTGGTTCAGGAGATGGCTTTTACTCAGCAGTCCTGGTGTGCTCTCCAAAACCTTTCTGTTTACCCAGGGCTCAGGGTCCCTTCAAGGTCTTCACCAAGGTAGGCTCTCTCTGAGGGCACAGCTAGGCTGCTACTAGGTGTGTGCAGAGTAAAAGGAAGGTCACCTCTTCCAGACACAGCCCTCCCAGCCTCTGCTCACGGGCCAAGTCTGAGAGGTGAGCCGGTGCAGACTCTTCTGCAGCTCTGTCCATCTGACATGTCAAGACCAGACATAGGTGACCTCGGACAGAAAGCTGGGGCAAACAGGACTGTTGCTGAAAAGTCATTTACCATTCGAAAGCATTTCATTCAGTAAACATGATGTTGACTGTCCAAAGTCATTCCCCTTATTACGCTGGGGAAGCGTTGCTTTCTTGAAAGCCATCCCAGGTCATAAGTTTTGGCAGGTCCTATCAAACTGGAAAGTATTCAGATAGTGGCCTGGCAATGAATTATATCTGAGGAACAAAATGAAACTCAGCATCTTTTCCTTTAAGCTCTCCTCCTTTTCTTTCCTATTTCTGTATGGAAGGTACCATCATCCTTCTAGCTCCCCAGACTTAGGAGCATCCCGGACTCCTCACTACCTCTCATTCCCTATATCCAAGTTGTTGTCAAAGTCTGTTGCTTTCACCTTGGTCACACCTCTCAAATACCCCTCCTTCTCTCCTCTGACTCTGCCACCACCCTGGTTTTAGGCCATCGTCACCTTACACAACTGGATTGTTGCAGTAGTCACATGAGGGAGTGGGTCTGCCTGCCTCAAGTCTCCATACTCCAATCCATTCAGCCTCCATAGTGATTTTCCTAAGGTACAGGTCTGATCATTGTCACACAAGCCCTTTGGGGCCTGCCCCCCCCCCCCCCCAAGTAAACTTCAGTGGCTCACTATTACCTCCTATTACAGGAGCAAATACAAAAATCTTATTTGGCATTCAAAAAGCACTTTATAACCTATCCTTTAGCCTCCCCTCTCCTTGCTTTCCAGTCTATTTACACCTTACTCCATGCTATATGTTCTTCAGTCCAGTGATACATCTCCTGGCTGTGTCTGTTCAAGGAATAAGATATTCCTTCTCTTGGCCCCTGATATTCTCTCTAGCTATCCCCCAAGCCTGGAATGCTCTCCTTCCACTGCCCTAACAGCTGACCTCCTTAGCTTCCTTTAAACTCCAGCAAAAATCCCACTTCTGTCAGAAGCCTTTTCCAGTCCCTCCTAAATCTTGTCCCTTCCCAGCTGAGCTCTTCCTGGCAAAGACTGTCTCTGTCCTCGTTTTTGTATCTCCGGTGCTTAGCACAGTGCCTGGCACGTAGCAGGCATTTAATAAATGCTTATTGATTGACACTTAACTGAGGATCCCTTGGATAAGTTGAAAGGATCTTCACCAGTGGGTTGCCCATCAGATGAGGGGGTTATTTGGCCGTAATAGCTTGTGAAGACCAACCTTGGGGGAGGTTGGGATCTGTATCAGTAAAAGGGAGTTTTAGCACAATTACTGATGAAATCTTGACAGCTTGAAGTATGATCCAGGTATTTATAAGGTACTTTGCTAGGTGCCAAGGAAGGCAGACATGGCTACCAGATGCCTACAGAATCAATATGTTAGTCTGAAAATTTGCAGGGATTTTTCTTGGTAATGATAGAGAACAGAATTGTGAGTCTGACAGTCTTACGGTAAAGATGAAATACTTCTCCATTTTACTGACTTAATAGAGAGTCTAAAGAGGACAACAAGGGAAAAGGCTTGACCTGGGAAGGGAATGAGCTTTGGTGTGTTTGTGCAGTACTAGTTGAAACTGTGATAACAGAGAGACATTTCTCAACTCTTGGCGTTGCTTCAGCTCGTTCTTCAAGTCCATTATGAAGTGAAATTGGGACTGGCACTTTTGGTGCTTTGACATTGGGTAGGTTGGGTGGAGGTGATAAATGGTGGGACTATCTCCAAATTAGTCACTGTAGAGCTGAAGTTTAAAATGATATGAACCCTGTCAAGTCTTCATAGGTTTTTTCCCCCTTCTCTTACCAGTATACTTGACTTTTAAAACGCTAACTATACACCAGCTAATTAATTATATTAAATTACACATATTGAAGAAATTGAAAAATGAGGGTTTTTTTGAAAATTAGAATAACTGACAAGTACGTATGAAAATGATATTTGTGTACATATAGGAGAGATAGAAGTTTGTAACCTATGTATCTTTTGAAACTCACTTTCCACAACTTCCATTGACAGTAGAAGAAGTGCAATAAAGAAAAGGTCTTCATGGGATATCTCCTGTTCACCCCAGAATACAGCAAGGAGAGAAGGGTGGAGTTTGCCTTTCAGTGGATTCAATGAAGAATACCATGTCCAAGTTATTTTTTGGGGGAGGAGACAAAATCACAGTAGAGGACAAGCCAGTGGCCAGAAGTGAAGCTCCCCAAGTTAATTTCTTTGGTTATTTTCTGCGCAGCAGCTGACAGATGGCTGGGAGCCCCAGCCAGGGCCACACCAGATAGTTCTCCCCTTTTCGCTGGTCAGGGATGAGTGTTTTTGTTAGTGAAGAGTTCTGGTCCTGTTATTCCTAACTGGTTGTTTGTCTTACAGCCCTCCGAAGCTGCTCCTAATCTTTTCTTTCCTCAAGCCTCCACCCCTTCCTCTTACCACCATCTTAACTGAGGATCCTGCCTCTTCAGTGAGAAAGTCCAGGCCGTTTGCAGGGATTGCCTCCTTTCTCCTGCTATTCGTATTGAAGACCTTTCCCATCAGCCTCATCTCCTCCTCTTCCTTGCCGAGGCCAGCTGCTCGATCCTGCTTCCTTCCATCTGCTTCTGCAGAATGTTCCCACAGTTATTTCCTTGCTCTTCATTTGCAGCCTGTATTTTTCTGCCTTGAAGCGTGTTCAGTTCCCCTGTACCTAGAATCTCTTGGCTGACTCTGTGATTCCCTATGCCCCAAATTTCTTCTCCCTTTATTTGCCAAACTCCTAGAAAAAACTGCCTCTCATTGTGTTTGCATTGCCTTCTCAGCCGTTGGCTCTCTGGCGTCGAGACCTCGTCGTTCAGCTGAACCTGCCTCTTCCAGGTTCCCAGGGGTCTCCTTCTGGCTGCCGTATTTGGTTGTCTTTTCTCAGCCCTCATCTTTGACCCGCGTGCCCTTTGATGCTGCCTCCTCTCTGGGGTTTTGGTTTCTGATTTTTTCCTGACTCTTATCTCCCTGTCTGATTACTCCTTCAGTTCCTTTTGCTGGCTCATCATACATATGGATGAATTTCCTGCCTGTAGAATAATACTAACAAGTAGCATACATGTAGCTCTCTCAACAGCTCTGCTGGGGCCAGTAGGTGCTGTTAATATTTCCATTTTATAGATGAGGAAACTGAACCCTAAGAAGGGTAGAATGACTTGCCCAGGGTCACGCAGCGAGTGACTGAGGAGAGATTTGAACTTAGGTTTATCCTGACTCCACTTCCAGCCTTTTTGCCCACTGCGTCCTTCAGCCGTCTTCTCAGTCTTTCACACCTGAGTTCATCCTGTCTTTCCAGTCTTTTTCTGTATGTTTCTATAGCTCAACCTCTGTTTCTTGTGTGTAATGCTCTGACTCCCCTCTTCTCTTCTCCCTTCCCATCTTCCTTCTCTGTGCCTTGGTTCTGCCCATCCCTTGTCCCTAGAATATACTCTCTCCTGACTTCCACCTCATCAACTATTTCTCTTCCTTCAAGATGTAACTGAAGTACCATCTTACATTAACCTTCCTCCCTTCCTCTGACTCCTAGTTCCCTCCCTCCTTAACTGCCTTTTATTTCTGTTTGTTCTGTATATATTTACATATGACTTTGATATCTTCCCTGATGGAATGTTAGCTTATATTCTATCAGGATATCAAGTACATATTTAAATATATGCAGAATAAATGCAAAATAAATACCAGGATGATGAGGAAATAGTTGTATAGTCTTTGTATCCCCAGTGGTGGCACATAGGCATTTAATAAATGCCTGTTGAGTGCTTTACTCCTCCTTGATTGAAAACCTTTCAGATCATGAGCAGACCTAGATCTGCAGCTGGTTAGAAGCTCTCCAAGAGGTCAAGCTACTGGCCTGAGGTTGTTCCAGAGTAAGACACTGGGCCAGGATTTGAACCCAAGGCCTCCGTCCATCCTCCTCTTCCTCTAGAATCCACCTTTTGTAGTCACTGATAAATAGAGAGAAAGTTTGGTGAATGGAAAAAATAATAGAAAGTATCTACAGACAGTAAGATGAGAAATACAGGAAAAAGAGCCTCCATTAGACATTTTCCAAGTCTCTGTTGCTTTTAAACGGTCTTTAGAATCCAAACGGATGGCCAATCATGGTTTTAATATGAAAAGATAGGTAAATTAAAGCTATCTTTAGGAAAATGGAGGGACTGAATGGCCAAGATATGCTGTGAATTATTTTCAGATCTTTTTGAGGTGTGTGGTTAGAAATGTCTTGTCTTCATCTTGGAGTTTGAATTTGTTTTTTGGTCAAGTTCAGTCAAAGGGCCACTTGTCCACAGTATCACACATCTTTGGTTCCATGGTATTCAGATATCTTCCACTGTTTGCTGCTCTTTTACTCATATAAGTTTAGCAAATAAAGACTGGTCATGGTTCTTCCGAACTAGAGAGAGTCCTTCGGACAAACAAAGGCATATGGCAAGCAGCCAACAGAGAAGTAAGTGCCCCTTGTGTTTCAGAGGATGAAAACTGAGCATAGGACTGCAGGAAGTGCCAGCACCTTCTCCCCTGAGATCACTTAAGAGGTTCTGCCTGGGGTTGTTGCAGCAGTTCTTTAGTTAGTTCTCTCAGCTTCCCTCCCCAGTTTTCTCCACTTCTTACCAGGTGCTGCTTCTTTTCCCCCCTCCCGCTTTGTCGTGCAGATCTGGGTGCGGAAGACGAGCGACAGCACGAAGATGAGGATTTACCTGGGGCAGCTTCAGCGAGGGCTTTTTGTGATCCGCCGGCGCTCTGCTGCGTGACTCCCCTCCCCAACTGCGGCTTTTCTTCCAGTGCTTTTGGTTTTGGTTTTGGTTTTTTAAGAGAAATTAAACTTATAGGGAATAATATCCGCCTTGGAAACGGACAACACTGTGTTATGGATCCTGCAACCACTTTGTGGCTGACCACATATTCCTTGGATTAGTTCTTGGCCCTTCCATGCAACCAACCCCTTGATCTCTTCCATGCTTCACCTTGAGACTTTGTTACATTCAGATGAGACACACACACACACACACACACACACACACACACACACACACACACGGGGAATATGTGTGTGTGTGTGTGCGCATGCCTGCACATGCGTGCGTGCTTTGTGCATGCACATGTGCATGCATGTCTATGATGAAAAATAATTTCAGATGTTCACACTCTTAAAAGTGGAGGGCAGGGTTGTGGGGGGGCAGCATTTGCATTTTCTTATAGTTTAGTATTTTGAAATATGATCTGTGCAAGTCATATAGCCTTGTCCCAGGTCAAGAGCTGGGTTTGCTGTTTGTCTAGGGGGCAGAGCGGAAGGAGACAAATTCTCCTGGTTCTCAGCTGCCACTGTGAAATACTTCCTCTAACATCTGGCACATGCCAGCAATTCTATTCTGAAAGATTTGCTCAGGATTCTAGGTGCCCTGGAAGAAATGGGGAGAAGATTAAGAATTTATAACATGCTGATGTTACCATCTTTTGAATGACATTCAGTACATGTAGCTTATTCAGGCACCCTTGGTTAAATCCAAGACATTTGCAAGCTTTTTAAAAAAAATATTTAGACAAAAAAAAATCCTTTTGAGAAGACTGTGTCTTGTTAGTGTATTTTTCCCCCTAACCCCAAATAGATGAAGAGGGGCACGTACTGCAGTCTTAAGTTATGAAGTTGTCCACAAGTAGAAGATAAAGGAGACCAATGGCAGTGGTATAATGACTGATAGGTGTACTCCCACCTAGAATTCAGGATTATTTCCTCTTGCTAATTCAGTTACAGCTCATTGACCATTCTGGAACAACTAATGGAAGAGACTTTTTTGGAGGATAATGCTTTTGGATTCCCAAAGGGTTGGCACAAGCTGCCATGGAACTGCCTTACCTTGGCTGTTGCTGAACTTGGCACTTGACCATGTGGAATCCAGATGCCATACCATACCTGATGCTCCATCATCTTCCACTCTCCCCCCCTTCCCCTCTTGATAACTGGAGAAACGACTCAATAGTATTTTCTGTAATAGTGTTGTCGTTTTGAAATGTTTGTAGTGACCTCAGAGGCAGTCAGCAGCAGGAGTCATGTCCACCTCATTCTGGTTGTTGTAAATGGTTTCTTTACCCTGAGAGGTCCTTGTTGATACTCATGGAAATGACTTTGGGATCAGAGCTAGCATAAGCACCCTCATTAGGGTGTTACTTCAACAGAAACCAAGGATCCTTGATTTGAAGTGAACTTTTATAAAGCTTTATTTTCAGTATGATTTTACGCCCATTTTCTCTTTATTTTCCTTATTTCCAAAAACAGGATAAATGAAGGTATTTTTTGAAAACTTATTAGGATGTTTAAAAAAAAAGGTCTCTGTTTACCAGTACTGATTGTGTCATGTACCACAATCAGGCATTAATCCTAGGTCAGCTTTTTTTCATGAATCTCCCTTTGACTTGTAGATCCCCCCAGTCCATAATTGTAGCACAGATTGTTCTGTCACTTTGTGGTTGTCCAGAACTTCTCACACTTGAATTTTCAGCTTTAGCAATGCCACTTGGGTCTCATGGAAAAATTGGTCATTGACCCCCCAAATGGAGCATACTGTGCACGACTGAACCTTTTGGTTATTGGGCGGTGAGGGCTTGCTCACTGTGCTCCCTTCATACAAAACAGCTCATGGAGGTTTTAATGGGGGGATTTTTCTTCTTCTTATCAACAGTAGCAGCAACAAACCTCATGAATCCCAAATACCAAAGTTTGTTTTCTCCTAGAGGCTTGTCTGTGACCTCTGCCAGTGCCCACTGCAGCATAGAGAGCTGCCTTTTCTTTTTCTTCCATCAGGGGGTGTTTCTGTACTTTCATAACATGACCAATTAAAAAAAAAAGTCCTGCTTTGAGAAGTTGTATGTGCCCACTTCCTTCTATAACTTTGAAAACCATTGAGACCAGTAATAATGCACTGCCCCCATCATCACTTGAGCACCGTAATGTCCCATAATAGTTATTCTGTGACCCTTAAGCTCGCCTTGATCACGATCTAATAACTTTAAAGTAGACTTTTGGTACACAGTGTGCTGACTTGTCTCCCCTGCCTCCAGAAAGTTCAATTCATATTTAATTTAAAAATCTGATTGTTAACCAAGGAATTTTATAGTAGTCCTTCAGTTGCTCTTTCTGGTGGCCTGTAAGATAATCCAGATGTGAGAATATCCCTCTCAAAAGATGGGGATCATTCTGTGATTGAGAAAATCTATCAAAGGGGAAAGATAGATAGGCTTTGGGATGCAGTAGAATTAGGAGAGGAAGGGAGGTTTCCATTAAGACCCACTTTCCTTGATTGGGGCAACAATCAGACTCCAGACAGCAGTCACTTGTAAAGAGATCTAGGATCATGAAATGTCTAGCCCCCAGATCTCCAGGTTAACTTCTAAGTTAAAATTATTTCCTTCACATAGCTGGTTTCTTTAGCACTTGGCACTTTCAAAAAGGTCAGTCCAAATAATTCTGTTTTATAGTCTGTGTGAGTATGTATGTGTGTTTTTGTCAGGCATACCTGCCTGCAGTATTGTAAATAGCTCCCTGCTGCAAGCCTGTCCCTATACCTTTTGTACCCCTAGGTTACCTCCTTTAAAGTGCCAGTGTCTTTTTTGAAAAAAAAAATTTCAGTTAGCTTTTTGTAGCTGTACCAAAGCCAGGATGTTTTACGTAGATTTGTGGCATTTTTGGTCCCTGTGCTTGCAAACTGTCTACCAAATAAGAATCTGTAATTATTTTGGTTGCCTTAACTGGGACAAAGGTGAAATCTCAGTGGCTTATGTGCATATCACATAAAATAAGCCATGCAATGGGCTTAATTTTGGGGGATGTGTTTGGAATTTGATCTTTGTGAAATGCTGCTTGAAACCCATGGTAGCATGTGGCTCTCCATATTTGAAGAGTACTGAGGAATGGGTGGGGAAGGGGAAACCCTTTCTTTTAGGAAGTAGCTTGTAAGTAGTAACTTTTAATTGAGCCCTAAAGAAGAAAGCTAAGTTTTCGTATTGTAATATCTCCCTAGTCCTTGATTGTTTACCAACTTTGTCAATTAAAAAAAAGTTACCCTACTCATGTATTTCTTGGGTTTGGGAGTCTCACTACAGCAGCTGCTTTTATGCCAAATTGCCGCAGTTCTGACAGGCATGGTAGATGTTTTGTATAAAAATCTTTAGTGACATGAATGTAAATGTAAAACTTCTTTGTTTTCTTTTTTTCTCCCAATAAGGGTTTGAAGAAGACTAATATATGGTCTGTTACTGCTTTTGGAATGGTGTGTAACTTGGAATTTTCAATTTCATGTATACCAGATGGTGGGAGAGCGCCCAACCAGTGCTCATTGGATCCAGTTAGCCTTTGACAAGTTGATGTTTGAACATTGCCAGGTTCAAGTGGGATCCAACTTGGTGCTTCTCTTGTCACTTCATGGTTCTCAGACCAAGAAATCTGGCCTTTAGGTGCAACAGAAGCAGCATCATTAACCTTCTCAGTTATTGGAGGGGACAAGAGACCTTAGTAATTAATATTGAACTTGACAGAGAATATTACGTACACTGAATACTGACTGTCTGGGTGGGTTGACTTAGTGGAATATTGTGGTTAATCGTTCTTTTATACACCATATAGGTGACCAGTTGTCAAAGAAATTGCATATTTGAACAGTCTTCCTTTAATTAGACAAAAACATTGCTTTCAGTGTTTTGGTCATCATGGTAAAGGCCAGTAACGATAATAGTACTCAAAAGCATTCCATCCTATACACAGGGTATTCATTCATTTGACAACTTTGTTAAGGACTGTGCATGCTTAGTAGGAGACAGGACATAGCACCTGCCTTCATAGAGGTTATGAGAAAGGCCTTGAGAAAAGCCTCAAGGCCATGTCATGAGGATGAACTGGAGGAAGATGAGACGTTGAGAGTGAAGAGGTGCGTATTTGAATGGTGGCAAAAGGAACCTTGCTTACCTGGGTTGGCTGCCTAGAGACAGGACCAGGAAATGTAAGTGGCTGTTGCAAAAGAACAATTTTTTAGACTTGCTTAAAAGGAGAAAAGACTCATCTGCAAGTGCAACAGACCACCTTCAGAAGGTAGGTCCCCCCCAACAGCTCGTCAAGAACAGGCTGGAGCCCCTTAGCACGTATGTGTTAGTGGGGCTTCTTTGGGAATTTTGATCAAACTACACGGTCATTGAGATATCCCTTCCAGTTCTCAAATTCTGTTCTTTGACATGGATGACACACAATCATATTGTATGTTGTAGCTAGGCAATTAAAGAATAAAGTGTTTTTTCATATTTGGAGGGCCACGTTTTTAAAGGAACAAGAAAGAAGGCATCCTGGAGGAGGTGAGTCTGAGCCACACTGTGAAGCGGGCTCTTAACCTTTTATGTTTCAGTCTGGTAATAACATGGGAGCTCCACTGTATAATTTTTTTTCATTTTACTCATTTTTTCAACTTATTTTTTAACATTTTGGTTTTTTTTTAGAAGTGTTGAGTTTCAAATTCTCTCCCTCCCCCACCTATTGAGAAAGTAAGCAATATGATATCAATTATACATGTGAAGTCGTGCAAGACATTTTCATATTAACCATGTTGCCAAAAAGAAAAGGGCAAGAAGAGTCATGTGGAGAGGGCGTGCAGCACAATCTGAACGCATAAGATAGAATTCTTAGGCTCACAGAGGAAGCCATTCATGCTGAGCTGTCAGTAGATTAAAACAAGTGTGTGGATCCCAGGCTGAGGATCCCTTTGTTGGAGGAATGGTAGGGATTTCATAAGAGATGTGTGTGATGGGGAGTAGGGAGCTCCAGTGAGAGCAGAGGCGCTGGAGGCTGAGAGTGCCCTTAGGATACTCAGTGTATCAGTTTGAATAGATCAGAATGATGACGTTTGTGCAGTGCTTTGAAGTTACAAAGTGTTTTGCAGGTATCTTTCTATCCACATAATAACAAGCCTGAGAGGTAGGTCCTATTATCATCATATCCCCATTTACAGATGATGAAAGTGAGGCAGACAGGTTAAGTGACTTGTTTAGGGTCATGTGGCTCTTTAAGTGTCTGAGACAGGATTTGAAGTCAGATCTCTGGCTTCATATCCAATGTTCTATCCACTGTGCCATTTTGATGTCTGCAGTGCATGGAAGGAAACAATCAGAAGGCTGAAAAAATAGGGTGGTGCCAGATTGTGGACTACCTTGAATACCAAGCAAAGGAGTTTAAGCTTACCTCAGAAGAAAGAGGGAAAGCTGCTGATTTTTGAGTGGAAGTAACACACAATCAAATCTATGCCTAGAAAAGATTATGCCACCTGTGGGTGTGACGGAAGGAGGATGAAGATGGTGGAAGCATTAAGACCTGTGAGGAAGCCATTACAGCAGTCCAGGTGGAGGGTGATGGTGGCTGGTTCTGTAATGGCAGAGGCAACTAGACTGCTCAGCGTCATAGAGTGTTGGGTCTGGAGTCACAAAGACCCAAGTTTAAATTCAGCCTTTAACATTGTGTGACCCTGGGTAAATCACTTAACCTCTGCCTTAGTTCACAGGAGAAGCAAATGGTAAATCACTTTAAGTACTTTTGCCAAGAAAACCCTATGGATAGTATTGGTGTGTTATGTGGCGTGGACAGGGATGTACATGATGGAACAACCACAGTCTGCAATGGCAACAGCAGTGGGAAGACGTAAGAGATACCGTGGAGATGGGGTCAACAAATGGATGATCCAACATTTTTAAGCTGTGTACTAGGCACACATAGTGCTAGATGCTAAAGGTTAGAGGGGAAATCAAGGATAACTCCCAAGGTTGTGAACTTGGCTGACAGTTGGGGTGAGGGACAGAGAATAGAAACCACAGCCATTTGGCAGCTTGATGAGCTAGTCCTCTAACCACCTGGTGGCCTTGAAGTAGAAACTCCCTGACTATTGTTGAAGGATAAGTAAATTATTCGTGGACACAGTAAAGCAGATGTTTTTATCCACTCTTGTAGCAACTATGTTTTGTCTGGTAGTAGACACCTTTAGTTTTGTCTAAATGTATTTCTTTAATAATTATAAAAGTATATGATCATCTCTCCTTGTCTCCTGCCCTTGAATGGGAATGCTTTTCTAATATGATAAACATAAATAATGAATATGATCAATTCTGCCAGTTACATTCAAAATATTTCCCATTTTCCTGTGAATGATTCCCCTTTTCTCCACCCTGCCCTCCCCTGTGAAATGCTTTACTTATCCTGAGTTGCTGCAGAATGCTGCTGGTTGACTGTACTCTTTACTGTTCCTGAAAAGTTAGAAAATCCAGATCTGTGGGCTAGGAAGTTAAAGCTGTCATCAGCGGGAACAATCTGCTTTAGCATACTAATTTCTGGATTCTTATTTTGACCCACAGTCACCAGACCCCTGCTGACTAGCACATCTCTCCCAAGAGGTCCCATGCCTCTTAGCCAAGAGTTCTCACGCACATTGAATGGTAGAGCCACAGACAAAGTCAAGTTAGAAGGAAGGACAAGTTCAGAGGGAAATCTTCATCTGGGACCACTTTAGTTTGAGGTGCCCGTGGAACTTTGAGGTAGGCATGTCTGGTTGGTTTTTGGATATGAGAGTCTGGAGACAGAACTGTCAGGTCTGAATATACATACAGATGTGCAAGATATTCCTTCAGGGAGGTGGGAGTTGAAGTCCTGGGAACAAACATTTAGTAAGCCTTTAACTATATGCCAACCACTGTGCTAAGCACTAGGGATACAGACAGGCAAAAATAGTCTCTACTTCAAGGATCTCACATTTTCTTGGAGGAGACAACTTGTAAATAACTAGGTACATAGATAGTTGGATGGATGATGTATATGTGCACACACGTATGTATGTGTTGCATGTGTATATCCACATGTATAGGTGTATTATGTATGTATGTGTGTGTATATATACACACACACGTATGAAAATCCTAGAGGAGAAGGAACTAGCAGTTGAGTGTCAGGAATAACTTCCAGCAGAAAGTGGGATTTTAGCCATCTTAAAGAAGTCACTGAAAGTAAGGAGGCGGAGCATCCCAGGTCTGGGAGACAGCCATTGCAAAGACAAAAGAATTTGAGTAGGTAGAGCACTGTATTTTCAGAAAAAGATCAGTAGTTGGATTGTAGAGTGTGTAAAAGTAAGGAGACTGAAAAGGTAGAAAGAGGCCAGGTTGTGAAGAGCGTTAAATGCCAGTCAGAAACTTGAGATTTGATCCAGAGGGTGATAGGGAGCCACAGAAGCTCATTGAGCAGGGGAGTCATTGAGGTGTCATGGTCAAACTCATCCTTTAGAAAAATCAACCAAGTGGGGGATTGAAATAAAGATAGATAAGGCAGAAAAATAAGGCCAGATGTGTTTTAAAGAAGCAGGATGAGGGGAATGAGAGGAGTGGCAGGGTGAGATGAACTCGGGGTTCATTTGGGCATCCCATAAACACTTCTCCCCAGGAGGTACTAGATTAGATAACTCAAATGAGCAGAAGAAGTCAACCAAGACAAAAGCATGGTCAGTGAAGCTGTCACCAGGGATGTGTGTCTGAAGGGGGAGCTATATTACCTTCCTACAATTTACTGACGTGGAGGACAGTTACAGGGCCTTGGCAAAAGAGGACATTGGAAGTGAAGAAGTCAGCAGTCATTATTATAACTCAACATCCCCATCTTGTACTCAATAGAATCAGGATAGTGCTAGAAGGGGTTTTAGAGATCATCTAATAAAACTAATTTTACAATGGAGGAAACAGGACCAGAGAGGAAGTGACTTTTTCAACTAATTAGGAGACTTGGTCTCTAGTTCTGGCTCACATGTACTAATCAATTATTCAACAAGCTTTTATTAAGTACTTACTATGTTCTAGACACTCTGCTTAGTGCTGGGGATACAAAGGCAAAAACAGGACTTGTCCTCAATAACTTTCCCTTCTCATGGGAAGATCACAAGTGAATAAACTGATATGTACAAGATAGATACAGAATACATCTAAGGGGATTATCCTAGCAGCTGGGGGGACTAGGAAAAGAGGAAGCCTGTAGAGAGTAGTGTTTGAGTTGAGTCTTAAAAGAAACCAGAAATTTTTAAGAAATGGAGAGAGAATTCTGGGAACCAAAGAGCACCCTGAGAGATTCGGGAGTCCCACTAGAATGTAAGCACCTTGAGGGCAGGGACCATTTTTCTGCTCATATTTATATCCCCAGCACATCAAACATTGCCTGGTACATAATTAACACTTAACAAATACTTGTTGACTTGTGGATTTGACTGGTTACTGATGGAGAAACAGGGTTAGGGACTGACTAAATGTACAGCAACTTCAGGTCCTCTGGAACACTTGCCAACAAAGCTACCTCCTTTACCACTGAATATTAGAGTATATAGGTACTATTTATGCAGACTTCAGAATACAGAAAGTTCAAGCAGTAAGATGTTGAGACACGGAATATTTATTGAGTAAATGGGAAGGGACTTTAGAGGTCATCTAATCTGTTTTATTCTATAGATGAAGAAACTGAAGACTTGGAGAGGTTGGGGGGGGGGTCAGGAATTATCTTTTGTGTTTGTATCCTCAGAGCCTTATGCTTAATAAATGCTTGTTGATGGATTGAGTGCCCAAAGTCACAAACGTAGCAAATAAATATTGTAACTTTGAACAATTTGGAATTTGAACTCGGGTCCTCTAATGCCAAATTCGATACTCTTCCCACTTTGTAAAGATAGGAAGGTAGAGTGGGAAAGTTCTTTGGGGTGCTGTGATTTGTAGAGAACCTGAGGTGGGATGTATGATAATTCCCGTATATGAATGCAAAATGGGATAGACAAAAATAGCAGAATTTGAGATTACAGATGAGAGGTCAGTCAGGCCTTTAAAGGGATGTGAATGTAAATGTTGAAGAACCCGAAGTTTATAGTAGGACATGAGGATGTGGGGAGGTGAAGATGACCTCAGAATGAACCAAAGTGGTTCACGGTAGGTTACAAGGATGTCAGTCAGTCAGTAAACATTGAACATCTATAATGTGCCGGGCACCGTGCTAAGCATTAGGGATTCAAGAAAGGTAAAAGTCTCTTGTCTTCAGGAGTTCATAAACTAAAGGGCAGATAACACACAAACACCTATATAAAATAAACTGTTTACAGAATAAATTAGACATAATCAACAGAGGGATTGAATTAAGAGGGATCAGAAAAGGCTTCATGGAGAAGGTGAAATTTTAGCTGGGACTTGGAGGAAACCAGAGAATCCAAAAGGGGGAGATCAGTATGGGGAGCATTCCATGTATGGAGGTCAGCCAATGAAAATACTTACTGTCATCAGACAGAATATCTTGGTCAAAGAAACTAATGTCACTGGACCACAGAGTAATATTGGAGAGGAGGGTAGAGTGGTGAAAAATGTAAGAAGACTGAAAAGAGAGGATGATGTTATAAAGGACTTTGAATGCCAAACAGAATATCCTGTATGATCCTAATGGCAATAGGGAGCCTCTGGAATTCATTGAGTAAGGGCAGTGACATTGTCAGACCTGCCTGTAGGAAGATCATTTTGATAGCTGAGTGGAGGAAGAACTGAACTTGGGAGAGACTTGAGGCAGACGGACCTGCCAGCAGACTACGCAATAGTGTAAGGCTTGAGGAGATGAGAATCGTACCCAGATGGTGACCATATCAAAGTAGACTTGATGGGATTTGCCCATAGATCAGATATGTGGGGTGAGTGAGAAGTGAAGGATGATATCTAGATTTTGATCGTGGGGGATTGGAACAATGGTGGATGGAGAGAAAAGGACAGAGAAAAGAACAAGTGAAAATGACAAAAAGATCAATGAGGGATGAGAGTAGAAGAATGGTGTGTAAGTGGCAATGGGCAATCAGAAATTGGCTCACTTTCTGGTCCTGTGAGTCAGACAGTGGGTAGAAGAGTTGTATCTAGCGGAAAGGGTTTTAAAGTATTGTGTTCTCGAAAGAGAGAAGAGCTAGATTTCAGCTAAAGTGAGGAAGCAAATGTAATGTTGGTTGAAAAGTTTGAAATGTAGGGAAAAACTATCTCTGGGAGATTTCTTGATCAAACAAGGGATAGAGGAGATCACAAAAGATGCAATAATTCTTGTTACATGAAACTGACAAGCTTTTGCACTAGCAAAATCATTAAAGCTAGGCTAAGAAGGGAAAATATTCACTGGGGAGAAAGTTGTTCAGTAAATATCACAGGGGTCTGATACCCTTTATAACAGGACTTTTAAACCTGGGGTTTGTGAGCTTTAAAAATTAAGACATTTTGATAGCTACATATTTCTTGTTGTCTCCCATATTAGATTGTAAGCTCTTTTTATCTCCATCACTTAGCCTAGTCTCTGGCACATAGTAGGTGTTGCATAAATGCTTACTGCCTGCCTGCCTGACAGAAACAAAAGCAGTCTTCAGTATACACTTCAGTGTACACTTTTACACCCATAATCCTCCAGTACTCCAGTGAAAGGATCTCGGAATCATGGGTCTAAGAAATAGAAGTGACTTCGTATGTCATCTAGTCCAATCCCCTCATTTTATAGTTGAGTAAGTGGGCTCAGTGTGGTAAAATCAAGTAGATAATAAATGAGAGCCAGGATTCAGACCCAATTCTTCTTACCCTAAAAATCCATCACTCCACTGTGCAAGGCAACAAAGCTCACAGACTCCTAGAATCATAGAATTCCAGTTGAGCCCAACCCACACATGAATGGAATTCTGCTGGCACATACCTGAGAAGTGCTTGTCTATTTTCTGCTTGAAGACCTCCAGGGAGGGGAAATAGTCCAAGGCTCTAAGCACTCTGGGATGCCTCTGCTTAGCAAGTTATTCTTGACTTTCAGCCTAATGTGGTTTATTTGCAGCTTTCTCCCATTGTTTTTGATTTTAGTCGACTCAAGCCAAGCAGCCTAAAGTCATATACATTACTCAGAAGATCCCCTCAGGCTCGAAGCCACAGACCACTCTCCATTAATTTGAACAAGCCTCATTCTTTGGTTTTCTATTTTATAGCAGATCAGAAGGAGAAAATTAGAAGGAAGAGTCTCTGTATCATAAGCTGACAACAACAAGAAGTAAAAATTGATGGTGAGGGAGGAAGTTGAGGAGTAATTATCAAAGGCCAGCATAAGATGGAAAAAATCAGAGAGGTATATTTCCTCAGCTCTTGGACCATGTTGGGTCATTATAATCACACTGAATTCAGTTTTGATTTATTATAGTTCTTTACGTTTGCTTTGTAATATTTGCTCTTAGCCTGAAGGGGCTATGGAGGAATTTCATTGTTGTTGTCGTCTTTGTGTATGGTTTACCTAGTTCTTGTAAATTCTCTTTGTGTCACTTCATGCGAATCTCTAGTTTTTCTATATTCTTCATATTCATCACTTATTGTGGGACAGTAATATTCGATTGCATTCATGGACTACAGTTTAGCCATACCTTACCTGATGAGCACCTAATTAAATTCAAGTTCTTTGCTAACCAATGAATCTAGCGTTTATTAAGCGATGATTGTGTGCCAGGTACTATATAATAATTGATAAAGTATTGTATTATGCTTATTATGGACAGGGTACTGTGGTAAGTGTTAGGAACATTAAAAAAAGGCACAAGCAGGGTCCCAGATAGCTAGGAAGACATATTCCAATTGGGGTGGGGGGGTGGATTCTAATGTGTAATTCTAAAGTCTCCTTCTAATGGAGGAGATAGAGAGAAAGGGAGGGCTGGGACTTTTCATGATATGGTGGTTCCTGGGCTGACCAATGATCCAAATGGCCTTGATGTGGAGGTGGAGGCAGAGAAGGAGCAGACCAGAGGATGAGCCTGAAGTGAAGAGCTGGAAATACCATGAAAGACAAAAGAAACAAACAAAGACCCTGCCCTTCAGGACCTCCTATTCTTAAAGGGGAGACAACCTGTAACCCACTAGGTCCATGCAAAAGGGGAGAGGAACAAGGCCGTACCTGGCATCTACTTTGTACCAGGCATTGTGCTAAAAGTCTGTAAAAGCAACATGTATCTTTGATCGATAAACTCCAGTGGCTCTCTATTACTTTCAGGACCAAAAATAAACTCCTCTGTTGGGGATTTAAATCCCTTCACAACCTGGCTTCTTTCTACTTTAACAGTCATTTCATACTTTATTCTCCTTCAGGTACTCTAGGATCCAACTACACTGTCTAGTTATCATTCCTCAAGTACTCCATCTTCCACATCCAGGCACTGGCTGTGCCCCATCTCTGGAAGGATCTCCTTCCTTGCCTCTGAACTCAACAGTCCTGGCTTCAGCTCAGATGTCACCTTAAATAGGGGGGCATGCAAGCCTCTCCCCATTTCCAACCACCTGAGCCTTCTTAAACAGGTTAAGTTCTTAACCTGGAATCCATGGACTAACTCCAAGAGGTCTGTGAGTGGACAGATGTCAGGGCACCCATGAACTTGAATGTAAAAAAAATGACATCTTTATTTCAATATAATTAGTTTCCTTTGGAATCCTATGTATTTTATTTGATGGATTTAAAAATGTCATTTTGAGAAGAGGTCCAACACATTCAAAAAAACCTTTAGGAATCACTATGCCAAGGTTACTTGCTTTCTGTTCTCCCCTTTAGAGCAGAGACTATTTTTATGACTTCGACCTCTTGTTTTGTGTCCATGTCTGTTCATTGATTGACTAATGGTGTCATAAATAAAGGTGGCTTCAGAGTGGGGAAGATCTATGTTCTAGAACAGACTGATACCTAAGGGCTGACAGAGACAGCCAGTCACAACCTCTCTGGGCCTCAGTTTGCTCATATGTAAAAAGAAGAGTTGGACTTGTGTCCTCTAAGGCCCCTTCTTGTTCTAATCTTGATCCTAAGTCAGTTTCTTGAACCCATATAAAACTTTACATTTTGCCCTCTTAAATTTCACTTTTAAATTTAAATCGCAATCAACAAGCATTAAGTGCCTACTTAGCACAGTTTCTCTTAGTAGCCGCTTCATAAGTACTTGTTTATTATTTGACTTATTGGATTCAACATTCTAGCCTGTCAAAATCTTTTTGGAATCTGACTCTGCTTTGTGTCTTTGTGTCATCTGCAAATTTTATGACATTGTCATTTATGCCTTTAAGTCATTAGTTAAAATGTTAAGCCACACAGTGCCAACCACAGATCTCCACTACAGACCTTCTGCCATGTTGTCATTGAACCATTAATGACTCTTTTAGAAGTCGAGCACAAATCCTTGAGCCACTCAGAACAATCAATAATTCTTCTTTGAGTCTAGCCATTCCACTTGTTTTCTTTTCATCCAGTTGCTTATGTATTAGCCAATATTTTTCATTTTCTCCTGACTCCAGTCTAGTGCTCTTTCCCCTTTACTGCCTTGCCTCTTCCCACTTAGATGAAGGAATGGAACACCATTAAGAATAAAAGCAGTAATACAGGAAAATGGTTTTGATCAATTCCACCTCATTTGGTAATAAATGTGAAAGACCTTGAAGGAAAGGTTCTGTATTTTTCGTTAGTTCTTCTTTCTCTTCCCCCTCCTCCTTTCCTGTCCAAATATTCTATCCTTCTCCCCACCCCAATTTCATAGACTATAAATCTTAAACCTGTAGTTAAAGTTGGTCCTAAAAATATTTTGGAGTGGGGACGTCTTTAATTGTGGTGCCATCTAATCTGAACAGCTATGTATCATTTTGTGATGTGGCTCTACCTTGATGTCTCTTCCTGAAATCATTGAGATGGAAGAATAAATTACCTGCCCTGCAGCAGCTTCCTACTGCCTGCCCAGTTGGGTTCAACAAACTGACCAATGAGCAAACTTAAACTTTGTAGTCCATGTTCTATTGTCAGGATGAATCAAGCTTCAAGTATCTTTCAGTAGAGTGAAGGGAAATGTTTATACACCCATTCCCTTTACTCCCATGACTTGGCTATCTAAGAATTTTCTGTGAAAGAAGAGAGAGAAAGACTGGAAGGAAGGAAGGAAAGAAAGAGGGAAGGAAGAGAGAGAAGAGAGGGAGGAAAGAAGGAAGGAAAGGAAGGGAAAGGAGGAAGGAAGAAAAGGAGGAAGGAGAGAAAGAAAGGAAGGAAGAAGGAAGAAAAGGAAGGGAAAAAGAAGAATGAAAGAGAAAGAAGAAAAAGAGATATTTTAATCTAAAAGAACAACTTCCTTCTTCTGGAAACAATAGCACCAGTCTCTGGACAGAATGCCCTGTTGTGAAGTACATTAGCTCTTCAATGGACTTTTAGCAGAACCAGCACCAAAAGAGCTTTGGAGATTAGCATAACAATCACTTATGAGAATAACTGACCGGGGATTGCTATTATGGACTAGCAAAAAAAAAAAAATGTATTTTTAGGATAACCCCTAGGGAAGCAAGCTAGATTTACAAAAAAAAAAAAAAACCAAAAAAACCCAAAACCAAAAAACCCCAAACCTCTCTAGCACAGAACATGCCACCATGTGGGAGTTTAATAAGTAACATTTGATCCCTTGCCTTAAAAGCTCTGCACCTAGAAAATTACAGCAGCCAGTTTTGTATTACAAAAAAAAATGTACAATCCCCAGAATGCTTAAGAGTTTCTTTTCCTCTTTTAATCAGGATTGTCAAGTGGGTTTCCTTCACTCCCTCTTCCTCCCCATTTGAAGTGTTCAGTGGGAGGCAAGAAGACCATTTATTGGGGATGTGGTCAAGGGGATACTTGGTTCCCATTCAACTCTGTGATTCCACAAAGTTGCAAACAATATGCATTTATCATGTGCCTGCTATGTGCCAAGCACTAGAGGTACAGAGATGAACATGAAAGTCTCAGTCTTCAAGGTGCTTACATTCTACTGGGGAAGAGGGGAATACAATATATACGTAGAAAATACAGAAACTAATTTTGTTCTTCTTGGACCCAGAAGGGGAGAACCAGGAACAGTAGAGGGGAGTTCCAGAGGCAGATTCATATTTCTTTGTCAGAAGCTCCCTAACAGGGTTGTCTCAACAAGGTCCAGGCTTCTTTGGGAGGTGATGGATTATCCCTCACTAGAGTCTTCAAGTCAAGGCTGGATGACCATGTGCTGTAGGAAGATCTCTTGTTCAGGTACCATTGGCCCCCATGGCCCCTGGTGTCTTTCTCAAGTCTTACCATCTGAAATTTCTACTGGGTTTGATCTCTCTGCATCCTGTCCTCTGAGATGGCATCACAGCATGGTACTAGTTGTCATCTCGTGCTATTTGTCCAATTATGGTCATGCTAAAATACAATATCCTACAAGGTTGTACATAGCTTCTTGTGGAAAATGAACTAGCTGTCTCTCTGGGAAGGAGAGTGACCATCCCTGCCTCCTCTGTTTCTCTCTACCCTCCATATGTGTATTCTTCTTTCCTAGGGATCTAGTATCAGGGATTTCTATCGCCTTCCCACTCTTTCTTTTCTACTTTCCCTTTTTTTCTCCTCACATCCCCATTCATTTCTCTTTTTTCCCTGTCCCCATTCTCACTCTCCTTTATACTTTCCTCTGCTACTGTTCATTTGTCTCTATCTGTCTTTCTGTTTCCGTTTCTCTCTGTCTCTGTCTCCCATTGTATGTGGAGATTCCTTGTGGGGAACAAGACAGGGATCACCCTGTTAAAAAGTGGATGTTTTTGTTTCATATGCAATGAACACTACCTGTGTAAGAAAAACCTCCTCTCTCTCTCTTCTCTCTCTCCCTCCTTCCTTCCCTCCCTCTCCCTCTCCCCCCTGTTTTTTATGTCTCATATCTCTGTCTTCCCCTCACTCCATGTACATTTCATGAAAATAGCTTAAGTGAAACCATCAAATAAAATGGGGTCAACAACTCATGGACAGCAGCCATTCTTCGCTGAAACAGGACAATCATCCATCTGTGCCAGATCTGACCACAGGCAGGCTTCCTGGCTCTGCTATGCATGGCATCTAAAAAAGGAAAGCAGCTTCTGTGATAGAAACTCATTCCTACTGGAAGTAATCTGTTAATTTAAACTTGTTGGCCTAAACCAGTCATTTAACTAAATCATTTTGATCACTCAGCAAATATCTTCCTTCCATCCTTTGTCCCCTACTCTTCTGTGTCTGACTTTTTGCCCTACCCCTCTCCTTTGCTCTACAACCTCCTGACTGTCTCTCTCTCTCTCTCTCTCTCTCTCTCTCTCTCTCTCTCTCTCTCTCTCTCTCTCTCTCTCTCTCTGTCTGTCTCTCTCTCTTTCTCTCTGTCTCTTTCTCTCTCCCGTTTTTTTTGTCTCATATCTTTGTTTTCCCCTCTCTCTGTGTCTCTGTCTTCTCTGTCTCTCCCTCCCTCTTTCTGTTTCCCATCCCATTCTCTGTCTCTCTTTATCTCTACTTCCCTCCCTCTTTCTTCTCTTTCTCCCTCCTCTTTTCTTTGCCTCAGTATTTTCAATCTTTTTCTGTCTCTCTGTGCCTTTGTCTCTCCTCCTCCTCTCTTGGTGTCTCTGTCTTCTCTTTCTCTCTCCCTCCCTCTGTCTCTTTGTCCCCATCCTTTTCCCTATCTCTCCCTCTCTTTCTTTTTTCTGTCTCTTCCCCCCCTCCCCATCCCTTACTCTATGTTTCTCCCTTCCTTTCTTTTTTTCTGTCTCCCTCTCCCTCCCCACTCTGTCTTCTCAGTCTTTCTGTCTCTTTGTTTGTCTGTCTCCCTCTTCTCTTTGTGTCTCTGTCTTCTCTGTCTCTTTCTCTCCCTTCCTCTGTCTCTTTCTCCCTATCCTTTTTTCCTCTCTCTCCCTCCCTACCTCTTTCTTTTCTGTCTGTCTGTCTGTCTGTCTGTCTGTCTGTCTGTCTGTCTCTCTCTCTTTCTCCCCCTCTCCTTCTCTCTCCGGGTTTCATTATTGCTGGTGCGGTGATTCGTGGCAGTCCTGTAGTGCTGCCTTCCAATTTCACACTTACATGCTCCTGAAAGTATTCGTAAACCAACTTGTATGTAAAACCAATAAAGGGCAACAGCACCCATTCCTGTTAGACAGTAATTTCATTGAACTTTCTTTTTTCCATTTTGATTGCTGTCCTTTGGCTTTTGGTGCCTTGGGCTCTTACATCATTGACTCAGAGAAGTGGAAGCTGGCAGAATAAGGCTGTGGTGTGTGCCTGTGTGTGTATATATGTGTACGTGTATGCACGGGCATGTGTGTGCATGCTCTGCAGGCCCCCAAATGGCAGAAAGCTGCTTACCAAATTCCGTCTAGCTTTTTCAAAGGGCAGTCAAGAGCTCCCTCCAACTTTTCTGCACCTTGTTCACCCAGCTTTTTATCCCCATTGGCATCTCATTTCCTCCCAAAGATGGAGGGCTAATGGAGAAAGCTAATGGGGAATGAGAAGTCCTGAGGTCTACTCCTGACTCCACAATGACTTGCCATGCTATGCATCTGTTTCATCCCTCTGTGTGTATTAATGGGAAAAGAGGAAGGATTGTAATCTCATCAGAGGCAAGGGCATCCTTCCTACCCATTTACATCTAGCATCATTAGGTCCTCTTGGGATCTTGATATTTACAGCCAAAAGGAACCTCAGGCAAGTCATCATACCTCTATTTGCCTTAGTTTTCTTCTCTGTAAAAGAAGAGAATTGGACAATATGGCCACTGAAGTGTCTCCCAGCTCTGGCTCTGTGATCCTACGATGAGGTTCAAGTCCAAGCCCTTTCTTTCACAGACAGGGAGAATAGGGTTCATTTAGCTGAAGGGACTTTCATGAGGTCACATAGGTTGATCAATCAATTAACAAATTTTATTTATTTAGCACTGTTATGTGCTAGGCACTGTGAAAGGCGTTGGAGAGACAGAGACCAAAATGGACTGGTTCCTGACCTCAAAGATGGTCAGTCATGCAACATCACAATTAGGATTCTAACTTAGTTCTTCTGATTCAAGCTCTGGTGATTTCTTGTCTACACAACGCTGCCTCTACTATACTTTTTCTCAGGGAGATCCTTCTGCAAATCATTTGGCTCATATATCTGACAGGCTTTAGTTACCTTACACGTAGACAGTTGAAATAGCTTCCTACCTGGCCCCCCGCCTCCGATCTCTCCCCATTTAAATTCCTTCTCTACCCAGATGCCAAAATGATCTTTCAAAAGAGCAGGTTGCAACCATGTCATTCCCCTGATGAACAAACTCCAGTAGTTCCTTATTATCTGTAGGATCAAATGCGAATTCTTTGCCATTTAAAACCTTTCAAAGCCTGCTCCTGTCCTACATTTCCAGCCTTATTGCACATTATTCCCCTTCACAAATACATAATGGTTCACTAAACCTGGTGTTTTCCTTATTCTTTTTTAAAAAATAAATTTATTATTTAAAATTTATGTTTATTTTTTAACTTTTAAAATTTTAACTTTTAATTTTTATTTTTAAACTTTTTAACTTATATTTTAAACTTTTTTTTAAAATTGAGTTTTGAATTTTCTCCTTCTCTTTGATCTCTCCCCCACCCATTGAGAAAGCAGCCAATATGATATCAATCATGCATGTCTCCTTGTTCTTCATACACAGCACTCCATGCCTTGGCACCTGCTGTCTTCTATGCCTGGAATGCACTCCCTCTTTATCTCTGCCTCGAAGGATCCCGACCTTCTTTCAAGGCTGCTTCCTATATGAAGCCTTTCAAGTTCTTTCCCTTTGTAATGACGTTTAATCTCTTTTTATACTTACATAAGTAAATATTGTTCCCCCTCCCCACTAAATTGTAAACTGGTTGAGAGCAGGAATTGTTTCACTTTTGTCTTTGTGCCCAAAGCACCTGAAATATGTTAGACACTTAATCACTGCCTGTTTATTGATTGGTTGATTTCCTTCTAGAGATTGTACAGACCACTTGCTCCCTACTTTTCAGAGCTCACCTTCTTTGAATGTGAGCTCACGTGAGCACCAGTAATGCATTTCTGAATACTGCGAATCTCCAGATTTAATTTCATGGCTATTTGTTTGTTCATGAAGAAGTGTCAGAAGTCCTCAGATGGAATTTTGACTTTGGTGTTAGAGTGAAGATTTCTAGGAGGAATATATCTACCAAAACTGAGAATATAGAACTGGAAGGGGAGGCAGTATGGAAAGACAGGATTCAGAGACAGCAGAACATAGTGGAGAATGGTAGATTTAGAGTTAGGAAGACCTAGGTTCCAATCCCTCCTCTGATATTTATAAGTTGGGAGGCAATAAGAAGGTCACTTGACCTTTCCAAGCCTCAGTTTTCTCATCTGTTAAATTAAAAATTTAATTAAAATTGAATTAAATTAAAATTTAAAAAATTAAATTAAATTTAAATTAAATAAATTAAAAATGGAGATTTGTAATACTGTTATGAAGATTAGAAAGTTGATGTATATGAAATACTTAATAAATCATAAAGTATCAGAGAAGTGGCCAATATTTTTCATATAGAAAGAAATGAAGGTGTGTTCTAATGTGGAATGGGCTTCCTTTGAGAGATGATTGAAATTGAGATTAAAGATCATTTCACTGGAAATCATGCTGAGATTGGATCATTCTTTGTCATGTAGATTATTATGGGAATTCCTTTATGTATGAGTTGGACCAACTGGTTACTAACTGAGGTCCCTTCCAATTCTCAAATTCAATGTTTCTGTGGTTCTTTTATATGTATATGCATTTTAAAAATATGTGTCTCTGTAGTTGTTTTTTTAATGTAGATGTTCAGTCATTCAGTCATGTTATGACTCTTCGTGAAGTTATGGTTCACACTGTCTGTATTCCACTTCTCCAGTGGAATACAACAAACAGAAGTTAAGTAATTTTCCCAAGGTCACATAGCTAGTGTCTGAGGCTGGATTTGAGCTCATTCTCAGATGCCTATGCAATTGAGTTATATTTTCCTTAGACCCTAGTTCAAATCCAGCCTCAGACACTTACTAGATGGGTGACCCCAGGTAAGTCACTTAATCCTATTTGCCTCAGTTGCCTCATTTATAAAATGATCTGGAGAAGGAAATGCAAACCACTCCAGTATTTTTTTGCCAAGAAAACCCCAAATGGGATCATGAAGAGCCAAGCATGACTGAAAATGATTGAACAGCAAATGAGAAAATTTCCAAGAGAGCTCTTGGTGCCTTCTCCCTTGGATGGCCTAAGCTTGCAGCCTCATCTTCACTTCACTGGTAATATTTTGGGACTCGAAGAATTAGGGAATTCACTGGTAAAGCCAAACCCTCCACTGATGTAGATCACCACCCTTTTGTGATTTAACAAATGTTCTTCAGGAGTTGCTGAAGTGGCTGAAAAATTATTTATCATGTGCTCAACCTAATGATGAGTTGTCTTGAGAGTAAGCTGGGCTGATCCATGGCAACAGACATATCTGTTCATCTTTGTCTAGTAAGTGAAGCCTTTCCACTTTGGCAGGGATCTGTTAGAATTTGGTTTTTGCTGTTCATTAAAACTGACCAACACATCAACAATGTCTGACAGTGTATGTAATATTCAATCAATCAATCAATCAACATTTATTAAGCACCCACTGTGTGCCAGGCACTGTGCTAAGTCCCAGGGATACAAAAATTAAACCTATTCCCCAGAGAACTTCCAATTTAATGGATTCTATGCACGTAAGGCTCCCCTGACTCCCAACCTCTGCAAAGAAGCAAGGGAGGTGCATTTTCTCAGCTCTAGTAGAGGGTCCCTGAGGAGGGAATCTCTTGCCAGTATCAGCCCCTAGGTCTTGCCATCTTCTCTGTCTTCTTAGGTCTTGTCCCATGGAGCCTGCAGTGTTGACTTTGAAAAAATTAAATTATTCAAAGCAGGCCTGAACCATAGGTATCCTCTAGCCAGGATTTATGATTTCTAAGGAAATTAAAGAGACACAGCATGGTCTAGTGAATGGAGAGTCATCCTCACAGTGAGGAAGATCTGGGTTCAGATTCTACCTCTGACACACACTGGTGGTGTGACCCTCCACAGGTCATTTCACATTTCAAGGTCACAGGGTCACTTGTCTGAGGCTACAAGCTGCAGAGCAAGTGTCAGCTCTGACATCACAGAATGAATCTCTTTATTGGGAGTTCTCTGTACCAATTAATCATGGATTCAGTAGCATAGTAATAATAGGTAGCATTTATATAATGCTGTCAGTTTTTCAAAATGCTTAAGGAACATCATCTCATTTGATCCTCACAAGAATCCCAGGAGGTAGGTGCTACGATTACCCCCATTTTACAGCCAAGAAAACTGAGGCAAACAGGTTAAATGACTTATACAGGACCACTTAGCTAGGAAGTTATTTGTCTGATGTCAAATTGGAGCTCAGAAATCCCTAACTCCTAGGGTAGCTAGGGGCAGCCACAGTGGATAGAGCACCAAACCTGGAGTCAAGAAGTCTCATCTTCCTGAGTTCAAATCTGGCCTGAGATGCTTACTAGCTGTGTGACCCTGGGCAAGTCACTTTAACCTCTTTGCCTCAGTTTCCTCATCTGTAAAATGAGCTGGAGAAGGAAATGGCAAACCACCCAGTATCTGCCAAGACAACTCCAACTGGGGTTACAAAGAGTCAGACACAACTGAAAAATGACTGAACTGATCCATAACTCCAGGTTCCGTGATTTATCCCATTCACCACTGAGGTGCCTAGTATTCAATCAGTGTCCTTGACTTTCTTCCATTCATCATGGCAACGATGTGACCTGAGTCATCAAAGGTTTTACAAATAGCACCCTAGCTCTAGAAGGACCTACCATACTGGAGATGACAAATGATGGGCAACGTGTGTGTCTGAGGACAAATCTAGTGAGAGACAGCATGGTGTGGTGGATAGAGCACTGATGGTAGAGTCAGTAAGACCTGGGCTTGAGTTCTGCCTTGGATACTTACACTAACCTTGTGACCTAAGACAAGTCACTTAATGTCTTTGGGCTTTACTTTCTTCATCTTTAATGAGCTGGTTGGATATGATGGTCTCTAAAATTCCTCCTTACTACAAATCTATGATCCTAAGTTTGAAAAGGCTCCTTTCAGTAGGTTGGCCACAGGTGACACATTTTTTTTTGGCCTCACAGCAGTCTGAGTCCATCTTTGTTGTTGTTCAGTCATTTCCAACTCTCCATGACCCATTCGGGGTTTTCTTGGCAAAGATCCTGGAGTGATTTGCCATTCTCTTCTCCAGATCATTTTACAGATGAGGAAACTGAGGCAAATAGAGTCAAGTGACTTGCCTAGGGTCACACAGCTAGCAAGTGGCTTAGGCTATATTTGGACTCAGGAGATGGGTCTTCCTGAGTCTAGACCTGGCACTCTATACACTATGGCACCACCTAGCTGCCCTTTGTGCCACCTAGTATTTGGCTCTGTGCCACATTCATCTACTAAGTTATAAAGGAGTTGTAATCTGCAGCACTTGAGGCAGTGTCCATGCTGGTGAAATTTCAGATGCCTAAAATAATGAAATATCTTCCACTCACATCCTCTTGTGTTGCTTCATTGTGTTCTAGGGGTAGTCTGGGGTTCTTCACAGCTCCTCCAATAGAGCACAAAGTTGCCAGGTTCCACTAAGAAACAGATCAGAAAAGAGCATCCATAATAGGACACAGAAAGAAGAACACAAGATTTGGAGGTGTAGAACCTGGGTTCCAATACTTTCTCTGATATATGCATGGGAGGCCTTAATTTCCTGAGGCCTCAGTTTCCTCCCTGTAAAATGAGAGGCAGCTGGGTGGCACAGCTGGATGCCACAGATGGGACTAGAATGAAGAAGACCTGGGTTCAAACACAGCCTTAGATACTTATTAGGTGTGTGACCCTGGGCAAGTCACTTCACCCTGTTTGCCTCAGTTTCCTCATCTGTAAAATGAACTGGAAAAGGAAATGGCAAACCACTCCAGTATCTCTGCCAAGAGAACTCCAAATGGGATCATGAAGAGTCAGACAAAACTGAAAACAACCCAGGAATAACAAAATGAAAGGATTGGATGAGATGGCCTTTGAGGCCCGTTCCAGATCTTGAATGGTCCTATAAGCCTGATAACCTTGGACAAGTCACTGCCATTCTCTTGGCCTCAGTTTCTTCATGCATAAAGTGATCAGAGTTGGAATTGATGACCTTGGAGTTTTCTTTCAGCTCTAGATCCAAAGTCCTGTTTGGTGGTAACAAGTGGGTAGGATTTTAGGTTGTGGAGGTTATGGAATGACTGTCAGTAGAGGGTTGAATGCCAGGGATTGAATTTATTCAGCCACAGCAATTCTTGAAAACTTCTCCCAAGATATGGAGGGGCTAGTAAGAACTTACATGTATATGCTGTTTTTAAGTTTGCAAAGCACTTAGTATACATTATCTCATGCATTATCTAGTTTGTCCTTCATTTTCAGAAAGGGTCAATGATGTCATGATGTTGGGGTTGGGGTACAGTATGTTTGGTTGTGACTGATCAGCCTAGTAGGAGCTTGGAACACTTTACCACAGGTCAGGCACAAACAGTCCACGCGAACATTTGGAGTGGAAATGTCTCTGGATTTGTACAGCTCACATTTCCTTTGTGTGACTGTGATTCTCCTTTGCTCATAAAGGACAGGGTCTTCTTTGATGCGAGCACACCATGCTGGGTGGTTCTGTGCCAGTATCTTTCATGTCTCACAATCAATGCTAAAGTTCTTCAGAGAGACCTTGAGAGTGTCCTTGTACTATTTCTGAATTCCATGTGAGCCCTTGCCTGCCTCGTGTGAGTTCTCCATAAAATAGTCTTTAGGCAAATACATTTGACATTTGAGCCACATGGTCAGCCCATTGGAGACACACCTTCTGCAGTAGAGTTTGAATGTTTGGGAGTTCAGCTTGAGAAAGAACTTCAGTGTCTGGTACATTATCTTGCCAGGTGACCTTCAGAATCTTCCTAAGGCAATTCAAATGGAAAAGGTTCTGTTTTCTGACATGATGCTGGTAGACTATCCAGGTTTCACAGGCACACAGCAACAAAATCATCACAAGACCTTCAGTTTGGTAGGCAGTCTAATATCTCTTCTCTCTCACACTTTCCTTCAAAGCCTCTCAAATACTGAGCTCACTCTGGCAACCTCATTATCTATGTGTACATTCCTAGAAAGTATACTGACAAAGTATATGAACTTATCCACAGCATTCAAAGTTTCTCCGTTTACTGTGACTAATGGTTCCACATATGGATGGTGTGGTGGTGACTGGTGAAGAACCTCTGTTATCTTGGTGTTGATTGTCAGGCCAAAGTTAGCACAAGCAACAGAGAATTGATCCAAGCAGCAGAGAATTGATTCATATTCTGTTGCATTTCAGTCTCAGAGGCTTCATTGAGTACACAATCACCTACAAACAAAAAGTCATACACCAACTCTCCCTCCATTTTAGTTTTGGCTTGTAGCTTTTTCAAGTTTAATAGTTTACCATCAGTGTGGTAGCCTACTTCGATGCTGTTTTCATCCTTGTTGAAGTTGTCTGACAACATCCCATAAAACATTATGCTAAAAAGTGTGGGAGCAAGCACACAGCCCTGCTTCACTCTGTTGGTGACTGGAAAGGTATGAGAGCATTGTCTTTCATCCAGAACCTGTGCAAACATGCTATCATGGAACTTGCATACAATACTGATGAACTTCTCTGGGCAATCAGATTTCACTAGGATTTTCCATAAGCTCTCAAGACTGACAGTGTCAAAGGCCTGGGTTAGGTCAACGAATGTTATATACAAACCTCTGGTCTGAACCTGGCATTTCTTCTGAAGGTGTTGGGTAACAAGCACCACAACATGCATTCCTTAACCCTTTCTGAAGCCACACTGACTCTCGGGCACATGACCATCTTCCAGATAAAAGATCATCAGGTGAAGGAGGACTCTGGCAAGGATCTTACCAGCAGTGACTGAGAGAGAGAGAGAGAGAGAGAGAGAGAGAGAGAGAGAGAGAGAGAGAGAGAGAGAGAGAGAGAGAGAGATCCCCCTATGATTGTCACAGGACAATTTTCTTTTCTTTTATAGAGATTGACAATGGAGGCATCCTTGATGCCCTGGGGGATCATGTCCTTTTGCCATATAATCTGCAATATTATATGATCCTCTTAACATTCCTGTGAAAGAGATACTGACAGTATTATGATCCCATTTTACAGGTGAGAAAAATAAGGCTGAGTAGTTCAGTAACTTCAGTAACATATGCTTCCTTGGTATTATATGGACACCAACACCATAAGCCCTCATGCAGATAAGAAGAAAGGTGTAGGCATTTCCTTGTAAAATCTAACCAATTAGAAATTCACCAAAAATGGAATCAAGGCAACAGCTCAGTGCAGCTGATACTATCAGGAAAATAAAATTTCTCCCTTGATTATTATTAATGTGACTAAAAATGGCATATTCTAGTATGTATCTAAGGGGTTATTTCTTATTTGAAGGTCAAGCTACTTTTCTTGGAGCTGTTTTAAGGATGTATGTACATTTCTTGATTGGACTGAGGCTCTCTGGAACTAGAACTGAGGATGGTGCTGGGAGAAACACTTGGGTGGACACAGATGTGTATAACTTGTCTTTCCTATGACATGTGCAGCCCCTTCATCTTTTTTTTTGTGGGTTTAGCCTCAAAAGGGATTTATTTATCTGCAAAAAACCTGTTCCTGGAATTTAATTATGTAAGAGCAACATATGGTTTGGGATCAAGAAATGAAAGAAGTCAGTGGTCTATAGGCAGTTACTTAGTGGCCTCATGTCTGTATATCATGAATTTTCCCTGCTATAAAATAATTTAAAGTTATTAGATGTGAAGAGTAATGAACATGATAAATACACACACACATGCAAAAAATTGATGATATCACAATAGAAAACTGCTAGTTATCAAAGTGAGAATCATTTCACAATCAACTTCCTATGTGCAGCCTGACCATCCACTCGTTAGTGATGTGAAAGTACCATATTAGAAAAAAGGATGAAAATTAGCAGGTGACACTAGCAAATACAACATGATTGTATATTTTAAAAGTTGTTGATGCTAACAATGGGGAAGAGAAAAAGAAAAACAGATATTTGCTTTGACTATTATAATCTCTTATAGAAATCAAACTGATGCAAGTTACCACAACAAGGAGGCCAAAGCAGCCCAGCAAACATTTTGTCTCTTTTTGAAATAGAGAGACATTACCAACAAGGACAAAACAAGTTTAAAATAAAGGTCGCTTTGCAAAATACATTTTTTTGAGCTGTATCAGTTTGTAAAATAGGGAAAAACAATTGAGCAGCGAATGATCCTTCAAAGAACTTGACCTAATATTCAACTAAGGCAGAGATCTCTAAGAACATTTGCAGATGAAGAGAAGGAAGTAAATAAATGTGAAATGGGACAGATTTGCTGCTCTTTCTGTGTAGGTCTATTTCCATCAGCGGAATAGTTTCTTTTGGATGTGTAACAAAGTAACAATACCACATAAGAAAATAATGTCAAGAAGAGTGATTGGATCCAACTAAAGACATATGGGAGAAATTTGTACTGGTGGCAATAATATTTTAAAAAGCCAGGAGTTGATTTTCAAGATATCTTAAAATGTGGAAGATTCCAAAAAGAAAGGATTATGTTATCATCAAAAAACCAAAAGGAAAACAAAAAGAAACCAGCAGTTTCCAAACCATGTGTCTATCTTCTTATCTCTATAAAACCTTTGTAAGAGTAGTCTATGTGAATAAGTATTGAGGACATCCTTCATGAAAGCACAGAATGAGTCCTGGCAGGCTTTCAAAGACAATTATCTGGTAGAACGCATCCTTGTAGTCACAAAGTTGATTGAGAGGTGTAGAGAGTATAAGATCCTACTGTGTCTAATGTTTGTTGATTATAAAAATACATTGGACTCTATAGAGCAAAATGCACCCTTAAAAACTGTCTTCCAACAAAGTGTCTCCCACGCACATGTTAAGATCAGGCAAGACTCCCTGACAGCTGCAACCACAGTGGTAGCTTTGTTTGGGGATCTGCTGGGTACCAACATCAAGTTAAACTCTAGAGTGGGAGACATGGATAAATGCACAAAAGGTGACTACTGGGATCATGAAATATACCATACACTATGTCCAAGAAGGAGAGAAATTTCCTGTTTCTTGACACCTTGGATGATGTTGTGCACAGTCCTGGAACATTCCAGGACCTTCTTGATGAAATCCATGGATTCTAAAGTGATTGTCTTAGCCCTCCCCCCAGTAAGAAAAAGTCAAACAGTAAATCAACAAATACTTATTATTTCCTATATACCTAGAACTGTATTAACTACTGGGAATTCAAAGAAACCTCAAAAACATGGTCCTGTGGTCTCAAGGAGCTCACAATTTAATAGGAAAGACAACACACAAACAGCAGTGTCAATGAAGAAGAACATATATTATGTAGACCAGAATGAACAGTTGGATAGACAACTCACTGAGTCAATCAGTGCAGACTGTCTGTTTTGGACAGATGTTATTGAAGATCAATGAGCTGATTCTAGAATTGAAAAGAAGGTTCATAGGGTCATATTAGATCACATCAGGAAAATTTTCCAGGTTTTTCACAGATCCTAATGTGTTGCAAAAGCTTATCTTTTCAAATTTAATTTAATTGAATGGATCGTGAATCCATTGAAATATTAGTCCTAGAATCTAAGTGCATTGTCATGTATGTGAATTGTCCCTAATTAGATACAAACTTAGATGACATCACCTCAATCATGTGGCTCAAATATGAATCAATCAATAAAACTCTTCATTAAATATCTACCATGTTCCAGGCATTTCACTAGGTGCTTGATGAGTTAACAAAAGTAAAAACAAAAAAGTCCTTGCCTGCAAAAAGTTGCATTCTGGGAGATAAGGGAGGATGCAACATTTAATTTCATTCCACAGGCATTTAAGTGCTTACTGCATGCCAGATATTTTAATAGCTGCTAGATATATTGCTATTAATTCTAATGAATATGTCATGCTTTAATGTTTTCTAAGTGGGCAGTGAAGTGGCATAACGGATGGAACGTTGGACTTGGAATCAGGAAAACTCTTCTCCCTGAGTTCAAATCTGGCCTCACACACTTACCATCTGTGTGACCCTGGGCGAGTCCCTTGATCCTATTTACCTCATTTCCTCATCCTCATTTGCTAATGGCAAATCATTGCAGTATCTTTGCCAAGAAGACCTATAAAATGGGATCAGGAAAAGTTGCACATAACTGAAATGACTGTACAACAATGAAAGTGTGCTGACATAGGTTATCTCTTCTGATCCTAACAAAAATCCTGGAAGGGAGGTGTTATTATTATTTCCCCCTTTTACAGTTAGGAAAACTAAAACTGAGACAGATTAAGCAAACTTGTCCAAGATAACCCAGCTAGTAAGTGCTTGAAGAAGGATTTAAACTCAGATCTTCCTGACTCCAAGGCCAGAACTCTATCCACAATTACAACAAAAATGAAATAATTCCTTTCTTCAAAGAACTTTCATTCTATATATACTAAGAGGAAAACTACAGATAAGTTTTAAAAAGAAATCTCTATCTCTACTTATGACTTCATCGTTTGAAGGAACACCAATTGAGTTCTGATACAACATAGTACCAATTTTACAATTTAGAGTGTTTGTTGCCTGGACTACTAAGAGGTTAAGTGACTTGCCCAGGGTCACACTATTAGTAGGTGCTAGAAATGGGACTTGAACTCAGGTCTCCCTGGCTCTGAACCTAGGTCTTCCGTCCACTATGTTGTACTGCTTCTTAAATGCAAACTATATATGTAATGTGGGGGAAGGGATGAATATTGGCCAGCAAGCCTACTCTTTATGAGCAGGTGCAGTGTGCTGTGCTGATGTAATTCCCACATGATCTTCATGGTGTGTGCAGGTGTTATGGCTGCCTGCTTACTATGTGAAGGAAAGGAACTCTCCCTTTTCCATCATCCCTTCTATTTAGTTTTCAACTCCAAGAACATTATCATGCCTCTCATAGGATATGGAATCTCATCCCCATGCAGATTAACTCAGATTTTGATACTCAATACATTCTCAGCTGTCTCTAATTGGAGGGTGGAGTACTGCAGTCCTTCCAAAACCTTCCTTTATAGAGGGGTCAGAACTTTCTAGGTAACTCTCCATTTTTCATCAGTGACTCTGATTGGTTTCAACTACACAAACTCCATGCCCCTCCTTCCCTCCCCTTCCCAGTTTCCTTTTAGGTGTTGTCTTCTTATTAGATTAGAAGCTCCTTGAGGGCAAGGACTATATTTTTCTAATTTGTATCCCTTGGCACAGTGCCTGGCACATAGTAGGCACTTAATAAATGTTTATTGAAATAGAGGGTTTTTTGATTGGTTTCTGAGCAAGAACTGAGAAAGCTTTAAAGGCACTAATTGGCCAAATCATCTCCTTTCCTGCCTGGCTGTATTCCAGTGAGGAGACAGACTTCTCTATTCCTCTCAGGCTTTTATCTTCCCACCTATTCCATCATTTTGTGGTCCATGAGTACATGGATCTGTTGTTGTTTTTGTCCCTGTTTTGTCTCTTCTTTCTTACCTTAGGTCAAAGAATGTTGGAGGTGGCATAGACTTGGCTGAATTCCTGTAAATTTTGGAAGGTTGGAAGAGTGAGTTGCCAGACATGGACTCCAGGCCAGAGTTTATGGTCCAATAGCATAGCCCCAGGGAATAACTAGAACCCAATCCTGCAACTAGGTGGCTCAGTGGATAGAGCTCAAGGTTCAGAATCAACTCCTTGTGAGTTCAAACCCACCTCAGATACTTACTAGCTATGTGGCCCTAGGCAAATCCTGCTTGCCTCAGTTTCCTCTTCAATAAAATGAGCTGTAGAAGGAAATGGCAAGTCACTTTAGTATCTCTGCTAAGAAAACCCCAAAATGGCATCATGGAGAGTCAGACACAACTAAAATGACTGAACAGAAACAACCTAGCAGTGAATAGATCCTACAACCAAGATACTGGGTCCTGCAAATGAGTCAGTTATTCTGTTCATCAGCCATGATGAACTGAGGAGTGAACTTGGTGGGGCAAATGCTTATTTGTATTGTATTAAGTTTGAGCTTACTTTCCCCAAGAACTAGGGGAGAATGAACCTCAGGGTGTTGGGGGAAAATATGTGGACAGCTCTTATAGCTTTGGCTTCTCAGTAAATATACCTTTGTAAAGCTCTAATCACTTAATATTGGGATTTTATCTAATAGCCTTAGAGAAGACTCACCATGGTGAGACTGGAACAACATCCCCAATTTATATGTCTGTAAAATAAATACAAAGTAATTAAGCAATTTGGGAGAGGGTGCTAATAATTGGGGGAAATAAGAATAGGGACAGGAGCTGAGCCTCCAAGAGATAAAAGTTTCAAGAGGAAGAGGTGAGGAGAATATTCCAGGCATTGGAGGTGGTTTGTAAAGTGAGCCAAAAGGCATAAAAGGCAAGTCATTTAACCTCTCTTTGCCTTGGTTTTCTCATCTGTAAAATGGGGATAATAATAGCACCCATATCCCAGGGTTCTTGTGGGGATCAAATGAGATTGTAATTGTTAAGTGCTTTGCCAACCTTAAAAGGCTATATAAATGTTAGCTGTTATTGATTATAATAACATTTTAAATAGTAATATACGAAAACTGAGGTTGAAAAGATATGTGGGAATCAGCTTGTGGAGAACCTAAAATGTCAAATTGAAGAGTTTGAATTTTATCTTATAGGCAATAGGAAGCTGCTGAAGGCTTTAAATCAGGGGAGTGATGTAGTCAGCCTTTGGACAGAGGCAACATATGCAGTAGAAAATATGCTGGATTTGGAATCAGAGGACCTGAGTTGAAATCCTAGCTTACTACCTCTGTGACCTTGGGTAAGATAATTAATGTCTCAGTATCCCAGGCATCTTTCTAGGACTATTAGGGGAAGAACAGGTGCCTGGGATATGATGGTAGAGGAAGTTTCATCATAGAAAGTTCTCTACACCATTGAAATCACAGGTATGGACAGAAAAGAAGTATTTGGCATATAGACATATTTAGCATATAGCTAGATGGCACAATGGATTGAGTAATAACCCGAGAGTCAGGAAGATCTGAGTTCAAATCTGGGCTCAGACACTTACTAGCTATGTGATCCTGGGCAATTGCTTAACCCTGTTTGCCTCAGTTCCTCATCTGTAAAATTAGCTGGAGAAGGAAATGGCAAACCATTCCTGTATCTTTGCCAAGAAAACTCCAAATAGGGTCACAGAGAATTGAACACAGCTGAAAAATGGCTAAAAACTGTGTGACCCTAGGCAAGTCCCTTAACACCTGTTTTCTTCAATTTGCTCATCTGTAAAATGGGAATAATAATGGCACCTACCTCCCAGGGTTGTTATGGGGATCAAATGAGATAGTAATTAAAAAGTGTTTAGCACAGTGCTTGGCACATAGTAACTTCTAATAATAATATCATTATTATTATTTCATCTTAAAATGAGGGAATGGACCAGATGATTTCCTTTTTTCCCTGGATCAAATACTCTACAATTTTCTATAATTAAATGAACTCTATTGTCCATAAAAAAGCAGAAAATTTAAACGGTTTTAAATTGGTTTCAACTTATTCACATAAGACTATTATGTGTGTTAATCAGTTTATGCCAAATCCTCCTTAAAGTAGAAAAGGAATCATATATCTCTTAAATTCCATAAAACTCCACCTGTGGGAACTGTCGGATGATCAGCACCTTGGACAGCAACATCTTTCTACTGTGTTAATATCTTTCGTTTTGGACCATAGAATTCTGTAGAAATTCTCTACATAGAGCGAATTCTAAAAAAAATTGTGAAGAATGTAAGAATGAGTAGTCTGGGAGAGACCAGTGGCTCATTCTGGTTTTTGTCTCCAAAAGTGTGACACCAATAGACATTTTCTCGAAGGCCATGAACAGCTTAATCTCTGTCTCTCTTTCTCAAAAAGCCTTTATATGTCTTTCAGAAGTGGCTTTTTTAGGCTGGAGCTAGGAACCAGGTGGAAAGCAATGTCAGTGACTCAGTTACCTTATGTATAGATGTGCCCCTCCTCCTCACTGGCCCTAGAAATTCAAGCTATCTAGTTAAAAAGGATGCTTAAACCCTACTTTTCAATTTGACTTCTTTTCTGAGACTGCCTGTAGTTGAAATGAACTTTAGACATCATGGAAGAGAAAGGATATTATATATCCAAGTTCAGTAGGTCCTTAGAAATGAGAGTGTAAGGGCTAAGAGGGGCCTTAGAACATGGTAGCTTATTAACCTTGGTTTTCTCATCAGTAAAATAAGGATCCTACATATTTATATATGTTGAGTATTGTGAAAGAATTATATAGATGTTAGCTGTTGTTAATTATAATAGCATTATTATTAATAATATTGTAAAAGTGAAATTGAAAATGTATATGGGAGACTGTAGAAGAGAGAATGTCAGAGCTGGGAGGGGTCTTAGGACAGGGGATGACAGAGATGGGAAGGCAGTATGATACAAAGGAGAGAGTTCTCACAATAAAATTCTCCTTGTTTTAGTTCCAAAGCTCTAATCCCAACTCTGCTACTTTTGGCAAGTAGTCTGTCTTCTTTGGTCTACAATTTTCTTCTCTAGAAAATAAGGGGGAGGGTTAGATGATTTCCAAGACCTCTCCCAGTTTTTGCATTCTCGGTTCTAAGCTTCTTCCCATCTTTATCATTCTGTGTCCTAAGGCCCCTCATCTTCTGATATGACCCTGATCTCTAAAACCTTCTGCATCTCCAATCCAGAATAAGAAAAACTGATTTAATTCAGCAAATATTCAAAACTTCACATAAATAAAAGCCAGTAATAATAATGATGATATTGTAGTTACCCCTTTCAATCTTCTCTTTTTTTGGATTGAATTCAGATACAAACAGTGCTGGGATAAATCTCTAACCTACAATTTTCTTCTATGTTTAATATTCCTCAGACTCTTGCAGAGGTAGATAAAAATAACTGTTTCTATTCTTTCTTTTTTTCCCTTGCAATTGAATCAATGTATTAGAATATAAGCTCTTATTCTGTAGGCTTGCTGAAAGCTTGGTTCAGCTCCAGCAGCAGACATGATGATGATGATGACGATGAGGATGACCATAATTTTAGAACTCCTATGGTCCTTTAGATGCTTGCTGGTGTGTGTGTGTGTGTGTGTGTGTGTGTGTGTGTGTGTGTGTGTGTGTGTGTTTTAAAGAAAGATTTCATTGATGATATGTTTTCTCCTGGCAGGAAGTCAATTAGATGAGAGCAGCTTCTCTCCCAGAAGGGAAAATGCAAGGAAGGGGGAGAGTGGGCAAACTCACTTGGGATTTTTCCAGGGAGCCAGGATGTTACTGCTGAGAGATAAAACTTCACTTTCCTGCTAGGGCTTTGGAGGCTGTATCTATATTTTCATGTCTAGCCTGCTGCTTTACTGGTAGGGATTATGGCACTTGATGATTTAATCTGTGTAATCTCCAGACAAAACATGCCTCTACCAAGCTGCCTAGAAAATGTTAATTTATTCTGTTTTGGATCTGCAGTGCTAAATGAAGTGATTAGGATAGAAGTACTCCAAGGGTTTATTTGTGTGTTCATATATGTGTGTTTGTGGAAAAAGCACTGGACCCAGAGAAAGAAAACCCATTCATTAAGGAGCTCTTCTACTTATTAGCTGTGTGGCCACCAGGAAGTCATTGAAGCTCCCTTGGCCTCAGCTTCCTGGCAAATTAATGAATGAATGAAATAAAGAAAAAAATTATTAAAGGCTTGCCATGTGTAAAGCAATGTGCTAAGCACTGAGGATACAAATACAAAAGATAATCTCTGCTGTCTGGGTCTTTTATTATGTGCTGTCTTTTATTATGAAAGAGGGAAACAACATATAGGGGAGTTCTATGCGGTGAGAGGTGGGCCTGGGAAGTCACAGGGATGGTGGGTGAGGCCAAAGCAGATTTGACAGATATGTTATTTCCAGCAACAGTGGCAATACATTTATCCTTTTCACATTGTGAGGGTTGGTGTGTGGCACCCCACCATCTGGAAAATTCCATGAAACCTTTTGGCCTTCCCTTCATACCAGAGAAGTCTAAAATTTTCTTTTCCTTTTATGAATATTTTTATTATAAATATACCTATTTTTATTATAAAATTAAAAAATTTTTATTATAAAATTTATTATAAAATTTTATTATAAAAATTATTATAAAATTTGGTCATAGGCTCTGTATTGTCTGCCTACCTTTGAGTACTGTCTTCAGCTTCCGTAAAACTCCCACCCATGGCCAATTTCCATTTAATTTCTTACACTGACTCATGGAGAAAGTTGTGATGTGGAAGAAGGGATAATTGGACTAATTTGATTATGGGTAACATTTCATATTTTTAAATATTTCCCATAGCTATCAAAAAAGTGCAGTTGGTCTCAGAACATTTATAGGGCCACTTCTACAGTGGAAGAGGGAGCATAGTGGTTAGACGGCTGTGCCTGGTACTGGGAAGACTTGAGTTTGAATCCTACCTCCATGACTTTCTAGCTCCTGGGCCAATCACTTAACCTCTCTTAGCCCCAGTTTTCTGTTGTTTAGTAATTCAATCATGCCTCTCTTTCAGCCCTTCCAGCTCTAAAGTTATGATCCTGTGAGAGGTAAGGCCATACCAAATGCTTTCATCAGACAGCATTGAAGTTTATTCATTGATAAAAAGCCATGTATTAAGTACTATGGGGTCAACTAGGTGGTGCAGTGGATAGAGTGCTGGGCCTGGAGTCAGGAAGACTCATTTCCCTGAGTTTAAATCTGACCTCAGACACATACTAGCTGCATGACCCTGGGCAAGTCACTTAACCTTGTCTACCTCAATTTCCTCATCTGTAAAATGAAATGGAGAAGGAAATGGCAAACCACTTCAGTAGCTTTGCCAAGAAAACCCCAAAATGGGATCATGAAGAGTCTGACATGACTGAAGTGACTGAACAACAATAACATTAAATACTGTATACAAGGCTCTCTGTAATCAGTCAACAATTATTAAGAGCCTACTATGCACCATGTACCATGTTAAGTATTAGGCATGCAAAGAAAACCAATCTTTGCCCTCAAGGAGCTTACACTCCAATGGGGGAAACAACGTGGACATAAATCAGTGCAGGAAAGATACATGCAGAAGTGGAAGGTAGTTCTGGAGGTGAAGACACCATAGCTAGGGATGCCTGATAAGGGAAATTCTCTGCCCTCAAGCAACTTCCATATTTATTTTGAAGAGGAGCATGACTAAGGGGTAGATGCACGAATAAAAAATACATAAAAATAAATACAAAGTAATATGTCTGTGGGAAGGGTCTTAATTATAATGTAGCAAAAACATTTATTTAGCACCTCTTGTGTTCATGGACAAAGGCAAAGACTGGAGAAGGGTTTTGTCCAAACAGGGGTCCTTGTACTAAGGTTATACATCCCTGGTTGAGCTGTTTGCCATTCAACTCACTACTTCCCAATGTCAAGGTTTTGTTGTTCAGTCTTTTCAGTCATGTCAGACTCTTTGTAACCCCATTTGGAGTTTTCTTGGCAAAGATGCTGGAGTGGTTTGCCATTTCTTTTCCATCTCATTTTACAAATGAGGAAACTGAGGCAAACAGGGTTAAATGATTTGCCCAGGGTCACACAGCTAGGAAGTGTCTGAGGCTGTATTTAAACTCAGTAAGATGAATCCACCTGATGCCACCTAGCTGCCCAATGACAATGTGGCCAAGCCCTAAGAGCCTGTATGGACATTGTGAACATGTTTGTTAGTGAGTCTGACTTGGAGCTTTTTCCATTAGAGGCAGGTAAGTGTTGCAGTGGCCAGATTACAGCGTTTGGAGTCACAATACCACAATTCAAATCCTGCCTTGGTCACTTCCTAGTTGTGTGACCTGAGGCAAATCACTTAACATCTCTTTTAGCCTCACTTTCCTCATTTTTAAGGTAAGGGGGTTGGCTATTTATTTCTAAGGCCTCTTCCAGGGGATGGCACTGAGTTTACTCTGTTTACCCAGTTTACCCAGTTTACTCTGCTGATAAAATGCCCACATGAGTTTGAGCATGTGCAGGTTTTGTTTCTGATCTGCTTTTGACAAAGAGAAAGGAAAGAGGGAAACAATCACTTTATGAAGCACCTACTATGTGCCAAGCATTGCACTGACCCTTTAAAAATATCTAACTTGATTCTCCTTATAACCCTGAGGGGATAGGTGTAGCTATTCTCCCCATTTTACAGATGAAGAAATTGAGCAAATCAGAGTTAAGTGACTTGTCCAGGGATGCACATCTAGTTAGTGTCTGAGGCTACACTTGAATTCAGGACTTCCTGACTCCCATTCTAGCACTCACAATTGCACTGCCCAGAAGAGACTTTTTGACGACTGTTAAGCCACATCTGAAATTGTATCTGACCAGATAAAGTGAGCCCCTTGCCCTGATTCTTGGCTCCTTCTCATTTCTGCCTGGGTGTGTTCAGTGAATGGGGAGGACCTGCTGAAAGCCCCTGGTGGGGAAGAAAGCCTCAAGTCTTTAACACCCCACCTCCCTCCCTCATCCCTAGGGCCACTATAATGTGTCCCATGAGCATGTCTCTATCTTGCTTTTATCTCTGTGGGTATCTCTTCTTCCTGTTTTGGGGTTAAAGTGACTAAGGTTGGCCACAATCTCATACACTTTAGAAGGTTGGAATTGTGAACCATAGCTTGAGATTTACTGGAAGGAGTAAAGTACCTAGCAACCTGTCCTGTCCAGTTCAGCAGAAACAGCGATTCAGATTCATCCATCCATTGATCAGGTTATATTTGAAAGTGGAATTGATGGGAGCAATACTGAATAGAAACCACATTAGGTCTTAACCCCCTGTTCCTAGGGAATGAAGTGGTATAGGAGATGGGAATTGTTCTTAATTTCTATGTTTGCTACATCTTTGAAGTAAATGTCCTTTCGTAAAAGCTAATTGGTTAAATGGAACTGGTACTCTACTCACAGATGATGAGCACTCTAGAATAGGAACTTGAGCCAGTAGGATCAATGAAAGATAGACACTGCGTTTTCTAGAACCCTGAGGGGGAGATGCAGTAGTTTAACTCTGGAAGAGGGATTCCAGAGTCATTGCTAAACTGTGATCCCTTGTACTCTTGTGGGAGCAGAGAGGCACTCTCCTTTTAACCACCTTGTCTCCTCCCTTGCTTTTATGCAACATCTAATGGAGAGAAAGATGAAAGGGAACGGAGCCCCACCTTTCCTTTCTTACCCCTTTTCTTGTGCCTCCAAACTACAGATTCACATTGAGAACTGTTAGCTCTTTAGGTTTTCTCTGTATCCTTAGGACAATGTATCAAAAGCTATTTGAACTGTGCCACTTTTACTCCACTGTTTTTACTTGCTGAAATTCAACCTATCCTTAAAGGTAACTTTTGTTATAATCTCCTCCTTGAAGTCAAGATCATCCCCATTAAAGGAGGTCTTTCCTATAGCATGGTACAGGGTAAAGAATGCTAGCTCTAGAGTCGAGGACATGAGTTCACATCCTGCTTCTGACATGTAATTTTTGGTCTTAGGAAAATAGTTTAACCTTTTTGGGCCTCAGTTTCCTCATCTGAAAAATGAGGAGATCAGACTAGATGGCCTCTGCAGTTCTTTCTAGATTTGGATCCATAATACTATCATCAGTAGTATCACTTTGAAATTTTTCTTTAAATTTGTCATATTTTATTATGTTACAATATTATTTATATTATCAGAGAATCTCAAAGTTGATCGGAATCCCAGACACCATGTAGCATAACCTGGATCTAAACAAGGATCTCTCCTATGACATTATCAACAACTGGTCACCCAATCTTTTCTTGAGACATGAAGGGTTGCATGGTGTAGTGGAGGGAGTGTTAGACATGAAAGCAGGAAGATGTGGATTTAAATCCTGCCTTAAACACTTCGTGGCTGTGTAATCCTCGACAAGTCTCTGCACTGTACATTTTCACTGGCTCTCCCCCATGCTTGAAATGCTCTCCCTCCCCATCTCTGCCTCCTGTCCTTCCTGGCATCTTTCAAGTCCCACCTAAAATCCAGCCTACGACACGAAGCTTTTCCCAACGCATCTTGTTGCTAGTGCCTTCTCTCTGTTGATAATCTCCAATTTATTCTGTCTACATCTTATTTGCATGTAGTTTGCATGTTGACTCTCTCATTAGAATGTGAGCTAGTTGAGAACAGAAATAGATTTCCCCCATCCCCCTTTTTCATTCAAACTGTCAGCCTCAGCATCTCCTCAATTCCTCAGTCTCACTCAGCTCAGATATGCAGTCCATTGCCAAATATTGTCATTTTTACCTTCACACCATCTTTTATATATGTCTGCTGTCTCCATTTATAACTGCCACATCAGTTCAGGAATCCATCACCTTTCATCTGGAGTTCAATTTAATTCACTGACCATTTATTAATTATCTACTACATGCCAGGCATTGTGCTAAGTGCTGGGGAGACAAAGAAGAAAAAGAAAGATGGTCCCTGCCCTCTAGGAGCTTATAATCTAAAGGGTGGAAAAGCACACAAAGGAGGCTGAAAAGAAGGGTAGGGAGAGGCCACAGGGGATGAGGGCCCATGGATTTGAAATTAAGCAGGACTGATGATGGAAAATGGAGAATCATAACCTGGACTTGTAATAGCCTCAAGTCTTTCCCCACTCCAATTAATCTCAGCTGCCAAGATGATTTTTCTGAAGTGTGAGTCTGATTCTCCTCCTTTCCCCAAAGAGTTCCATTGGCTCCCTTTCTCCCTCCAAGATCAAATACTGAATCCTATAAGGTATTTAAAGTTCTGTAGAACCTGGCCCCTTTCTACCTTTCCAGTCCAGTCCTCTTACATGGTATTCCCTTCTTTGTACTCTATGACTCAACTGTACTGACTTACTTGCAGTTCTTTGAAAGTGATCATAGGGCTTCCATTTCTTTACCTTTGTACATTGTCACCCATGCCTGGAATCTTCTGCCTCTTCTCCTCCACCCTTTAATTTTCTTGGCTTCTTCAACTCATAACTTATAAGTGACTAGAGTAATCTTGTTAGATAAGCCCAGTGATCCATGCTTTGGGGACAAGAGTTGACTGTTTAAGAAAAAATGTTGGGAAAACTGGAATGCAGTTTGTCAGAGACTAGTTACAGACCAACATCTCACACTGTATCCCAAGATAAGATTAAGATGGGTACATGATTCAGACATAAAGGGTGATGCCATAAACAAATTAGGGGAGCATGGAAAAATTTACCTGTGAGAAGTAGGGATAAAGGAAAATTTATAACCAAACAAGAGATAAAGAAGATCATGGGAAGTAAAATGGATACTTTTGATTACACGAAATTGAAAAAATTTTTGCACAAACAAAACCAATGCAGCCAAGATCAGAAGGAAATTAAGAAATTTTTTTATGGCAAGTTTCTCCGATAAATGCATTTCTCAAACATATGGGTAACTAAGTCAAATTTATAAAAGATAAGAGCCATTCCCCAGTTAAGAAATGGTAAGATAACATGAACAGGCAATTTTCAGAACTCAAAGCTATCTATAGTTGTATAAAAATACTCTAAATCACTTATTGATTAGAGAAGAGCAAATTTAACAACTCTGAGGTGTCACCTGACTTCTATCACATTGGCTAACATGAAAGAAAAGGAAAATGACACATGTTGGAGATGCATAAAAATAGGAACACTAAGGCATTGTTTGTGGTGTTGTGAGCTGATCCAGCCATTCTGGAGAACAATTTGAAACTACGCCCAAAGGACTACAAAACTGTGTAGCAGTTTGATCCAGAAATACCACTTTTACTTCTGTATCCCAAAGAGATCAAAGAAAAAGGAAAAATAACTGTATGTTCAAACATATTTATAACAGCTTTTTATTGTAGTAAAGAATTAGAAATTGGGGGAGAAACCTATCACTTGGGGGATGACTGTGGTATGTGATTGGGATGGAATACTATTGTGCTATAAAAAAATGAGGCTTCCGAAAAATCTAGGAAGACTTGTATGTACTGATACAAAGTGAAGTGAACAGAACCATGAGAACATCATACACAGTAGCAGCAGTATTGTAACAATGATCATGTGTGAAAGACTTATCTACTCTGATCAATACAGTGATCCAAGACAATTCCAAAGGACTCATGATGAAAAATACTATCCACCTCCAGAAAGAGAACTGATGAACTCTGAGTGCAGATTAAAGTATATTTTTTTCACTTTTTAAATTTTCTTGCCATTTTTGTAACATGGCTAATATGGAAATATATTTTGCGTGATTTCACTGGCATAATTGATATCACATTGGTTGCCCTCTCAATGAGTGGGAGGTAGAGAATTTAGAACTCAAAATATAAAAAAAAGAAAGAAGGTTAAAAATAAATAATAAATTTATTGAAAAAAATCTCTACTGTGATCCTGCTTTCTGAGAAATCATTCTCAGTCCCCCAGTTTCTAATGCTTCTGAGATTGTCATCTCTCTTTCTCTATCTCTCTGTCTCTTTCTCCTCCTCACTTTCCCCTCCTTCCCTCTATCTCCCTTTATCTATTTATCATGGGTGGTAGAAAACCAACCTTGGACCAGGAAGACCTGGGAGGGTTCAAGTCCTATCTCTGATGCGTACAAGTGCTAGGTCAGTTACTTTGCTGCTCATTGCCCCAGGCCACTTTCTAAGGCTCTAAGTTATAGACCAATTATTATCTGCATCGCTGGAGAGAGTTTTTATACTGGAAGATACAAACATTAAAGAAATCCCTGGCCTGGCCTAATACAAAGTGGTCATTCAGTTGCTGTCCTCCGTTCTTGAAGAGGACCAAAATGACATCACTATGTTAGAGTCAAGTTACATTGTGTCTGAATGTGGCTGATCAGACCAATATAAGCTCGGAATGCTCTAGCAGAGGGAGGGCACAAGTAGTCCATGTAAACACTGGGGGTGGATTCTCTAAATCTGCTTATCTCATGTTTCTTTTGAACTACTTCAATTCTGCTTTGCTCATAGAGCTTAGCACCTTCTCTGATATGGGCACACCATGCTGGGCAGTCCCGTGCCAGTGTCTTCCATGTCACATTGCACATTCTACATATTGATGGTGAGTGAAGTCCTATTTGCTGAAGTTTTTGTACATTTTTTGGTGTGTGTTTCGACCCCAGGGTGGGATCCCTTCCTGCCATGATAAACAGGCAGATATTTGGATAAGCAGACAATTTTTAGGACATCTTTTCTAGCCTTTTCTTCATACCAGGAGGTGAGCAGAGTGACCCTTAAAAGGTGGCTCAGATGCCCAGGGGCCTGCCAAATTGCACTGCTGCTTCCAGTGAGAAGAGGACCTTATGACTTGGGCCACTTGTGTGGAGGGTTGTAAATACAGCACCCAGCATATCCACACCTGCTGCTTTATCACTTACCTGTTGCCACAGGACTTTGAGAAAAAATGGTAGGGGTGATGTCTTTTGATTCATGTATAAATTGGATTTAAGTGAGGCACAGTTGCATGAAGTTATTGGCCTCACTCTCTCTTCCAGAGTTATCATAATCCAGTGGCAAGACATAGTCAAGAATACTGGTGATGACTCATATTGCAGTGGATGAACTTGGTGTCTTCCATGCCTAACTAAGCTCCAAGTGCTTCACAGCACCTGCTTCAGCTGCCTTCATGGCCATTGGAACAAATTGTTCTCATCCACATATTCTACCAAAAGAAATCTTTACATGTTTGGGGTAGACACCCTCCTAACTCACCAAAGGGTTTGAGACCCATCGGTTACCCTGAACCTGGTTTGTCCCATCTGTCAAACTGATTTACTGGGGTGTGGCTGCTGTGCATACTACAGCTTCTTGGAGCCACAGGTGAGAGTTAGGTGAATCAGATGGACACCAAAGGTGGAAAGCAGCCCTCATACCAGAGGTACCCTCTTCACTGAATGTGCCCTATACCCCAATACATAAGCAGACACACTTTAATTCAATTCACAAGCTTTTATTAAGTAAGTACTATGTGCCAAGCATTGGACTAAGCTCACAGTTGAATGGAGGAGAAAATACACAAAGAACTACACACAAGCAAGATATATACAGGATAATTTGGAGATAGTCAACAGAGGGAAGGCACAAGCAATAGGTCAGTTTGTCTAGAATCCAGAGTGCCTTTAAGTGGGAGTAATGTACAGTTACCTTGGAAAGATGGGTTGGAGCTAGATTGACAGGCTATAAGTAAAAAAACACATACATATATGTGTGTAAGCATCGATATTGGTATTGCCAATTATAACAACCATATCTATATTGAAACCATACATATTTCTGTAACTGAATCTATATGAATACCTATATGTTATTGTTTGTTTTTTTCAGTCATATTTCACTCATTGTGACCTCATTTTGGAGTTTTCTTGGTAGATACTGGAGTGGTTTGCCATTTCCTTCTCCATCTCATTTGGCATATGAGGAAACTGAGGCAAACAGGTTAAAGTGACTTGCCCAGGGTCACACAGCTAGTAAGTATTTGAGGCTGGATTTGAACTCATGATCTTCCTGATTCCAAACTCAGTGTTCTATCCACTGCAGGGCTACTTGACTGCTCAATACCTACATAGATACATATAGCCACATCTATATAGATTACAATGCATATGTATATGCTCACATATATACTTATACACATTATTACATAGAGAAACACCTCACTTATCCAAAATTTAAGTGTCAGTCTCAATCAACCAGAAGAACGCTAATATTTTTCTTTCTTCATCTTCTTTTTTTTAATTTTTAGTTTTTAACATTCACTTCCATAAGATTTTGAGTTCCAAATTTTATTCCCATCTCTCCCCTCCCCCACCCTAAGATGGCATGTAATATGTAAAAAAGAATTAGAACCAATGGGAGAAACCATGACAAAGAAGAAAGAAAAAAAGAGAGAGAGAACAATATGCTTAGATCTTTGCATTGCTAAGACATAAGTCTATCAAAGTCAGTCATCGTGCAATGTGGCTGTTAGTGTGTACAGTGTTCTCCTGGTTCTGCTCACTTCACTCAGCATCAGTTCATATAAGTTTTTCCAGGTTTTTTTGAAGTCTACCTGCTCAACATTTCTTATAGCACAATAGTATTCTATTACATTCATATACCACAACTTGTTCAGCCATTCCTCTACTGATGAGCATCTCCTTAATATCCAATTCTTTGCCACCACAAAAAGGAACTGCTATAAATATTTTTGTACATGTGTCTTTTTCCTATTTGTATGATATCTTTGGGGTACAGACCGGGAAGTGGTATTGTTGGGTCAAAGAGTATGCACATTTTTGTAGGAGAGCTACCATTTTTCAAATTAAAATATGCCATGAAGTCAACTGACAATATATGTAACAAAGTCAGTGGCCCTAATGATGACCTACTTTACTTAAAGGAAAACTACTCAGTGCCATACTCATGACCCATTAGCTCTTAGTTGACGTATAATTTTAACAAGCTTGGAGACTGGAGTTTTATTTAATTCAGCACTTCAAAAACTTACAATTTTCATTGGTGCTGACTGTCCTTCCTGCTGCCTGGGTCATCACTGTTCTTCTATGATGGAGTATAACAATATCAAACTCAAATAAAAATGAGTATTATGGAGGAGGAGGGGAAGAGTGGTGGTGGTATTAAGGTAGGATGACTTGAGTTCAAAACAGATCTGAGGTATTTACTAGTTGTATGACCCTGGGCAAGTCACTTAACTCTGATTGCCTTAAAAATGATAATAATAAAAAAAAAGGAACAAGGGCCACTGGATCCCTGAGGATGCCTATTGGTTAGAACACCACATGTTAACATTATGTTCTATTGTGTTTTTGTTCATTTTGTTAAATATTTTCCAATTGCATTTTAATCTGGTTCAAGTTGCACTCTCAAATTTTGTAGGCTATGTGCTTGACACATCTGAAGTAGATGTTTTTTTGAAATCTGCAAGTACTAACCTGCTACTAACCTGACAATCAGCATCCGCTGGCAATAGCTGTAGTCCATCATGAGGCCAGAGACTCCAGTTCTGTGTATTTCTACTGGTCTCCTTCCCTTCAGGAGGACTAAGCAAATGCCTAAAGTGATGTTGGTACACAAGACACACTCTTTACACAACCCTATACCCCTACAGCTTGGCAGAATCTGGCAGAGTTTGTGTCCTGCTGGCATGGGCTTGTCTCTTCTTCATTGTTTCCCTGCTACCATGGGAGCATCACAGGAAGACTTAGCAGTTGTATATTATTTCTATGAGTCCCAAACTGCAAAAAAAATGCAACAACTCTGAGCCTGCAGGCATTTATAATGGTAAAATTATGCTCTGAGTTCTATAAAATAGACATAAATGTAATGTACATAATGATTCTAATAGGGTCCCAATGCATGGGAAAGTGCATATATAGTATATAAAATAAAATTTTATTGTAAATTTTATTATAAAATTAATATTCAAGCTATAGTAAATGACTAGCATTTAACTAACAACAATTTTATTCATTTTAAAATTTACAAGTGTTAGCTTGAAGGGAGGAGTGATTTAGATGACTCATGTCTTTCCCACAACCTTCCAAAAATGCTGAAATAAGTTTTAATAATTTGCCACGATCAAATAAAACTATAATTGTTCTTTATGATTTAGGAGGTAATCTCTAGGTGGCTCAGTGAATAGAGCTCTGGGTCTGGAGTCAGGAAGACCCGAGTTCAAATCTGGTCTCAGACAATTACTAGCTGTGTAACCCTGGATGAATCACTTAACCTTGCTTGTCTCAGTTTCCTCACTTGTAAAATGAACCAGAGTAGGAAATGACAAACCCTTCTAATATCTTTGCCAAGAAAACTCTATGGACCCATGGAGTCATGAAGAGTTGGATCTTACTCAATAGCAGCAACATGTCCCAATAAAAAAATAGTCATGCCCTGCCCTTCCCAAGAAGATCTCCCAAATTTACAAAAAACCAAGTTAGATTGTGACTAATAGTTCATATCTCTTTTCACTTTTGTTCTTTACAAATAGTTGAAACAAAAGAAGAATTGCACTTTCACTAATTAACTGGGTGTCAATTTTGTACTCTCTCAGAGTGAAGAAGATTTGGGTTCAAATCCTGCTTCTGACACCCAATAGTTATATGTGAGACAAGCAGATCCTTTACCTTCTCAGAGGCTCCAGTAGCTCTCCAAGGTGCCAAAACTTAGAGGCAGCTAGATGGTTCCCTGGATAGATTCTTAGACCATACTTGGATTCATGTATCAGGTCAGGAAGACCCAAGTTCAAATGCAGACTCAGATAGCCTATTAGTTGTGTGATTCTTTTTTATCTTCAGTTTCCTCTTCTGTAAAAATCAGTTTAATAATTGTGCCTACTCCTAGGGTTGTTGTGAGGATCAAATGAGATAATATATACAAAGCACTTTGCAAACCTTGAATATTTTATAAATTGTAGCCATTACTATTAAATTATAGAGAAGTTGACCATCTGCATTGGTAGATATAGTTTCCACATCTGAAGTTCACCATGTGGACTAAGTCATGGAGTGGGACAAAAACCCCCAACAAGTTAATAATGTCCATTGTGTTGATGTTGTTCAGTTGTTTTTCAGTCATAACTAACCCTTGGTGACCCCTTTTGGGGTTTTCTTGGCAGAGATACTGGAGTGGTTTGCCATTTCCTTCTCCAGCTCATTTTACAAATGGGGAAACTGAGGCAAACAGGGTGAAGACCCTGGGTTACATAGCTAGGAAGTATCTGAGGCTGGATTTGAGCTCAGGTCCTCCTGACTCCAAGGTCAGCTCTGTCCACTGTGCCACCTAGCTGCCAAATCTCATATCCTCCTTCTCAATTTTCCCTTTTCCAAGTTAAATATCCCCAGTTCTTTTGACCATTCCTCCTAGCACAGGGACTTGAAGGCCTTCCCCATTCTGGCTACCCTTTTCTGGGACCTCTTAGCTTTGTGATACCCTTCCTAATGAGATACCCAGGACTAGACTCAATGCTATAGATGTGTTCTAAGAGCAGAGGACAATGGGAGTATCACTTCCTTTTTCCTTGAAGTTATGCTTCTCTTAATGCAGCCCAAGGTTGCGTTAGCTTTTTTCTTTTTGACTGCCATATTACACTGCTGGTTCATATTGAACCTCCCCACAACTTCCTGGCACCATCCTCCTGTTTCCCCACTCCTATGCCCCAGAACTGATGCCTTGTTCTGACTCACTTAATAGTGTGCTTTTGACCATGTCTCTCCCATCTTGCTTTCATGCTACATGAGGTTCTGTCGAATGACCTGGGAATATTTGGTCTGCAGAAGAGGATACTTGGGGGGATGTGGTAGCAATCTTCATGTATCTGAAACATTGTCAAGTGGGAGAGGAGTTACCCTTGTTATGCTTGACCCAAAAGGGGCAGAAAAAGAAGACTTCATATACTGGGAAATTTCCAACAATGATAGCTCCCCCAAAGGGGAAGGAGCTAATATGGGGCTCCCCCTTACTGAAGGTTCTTAATCCAAGGCTGAATGAACACTTGGTGGTCCGGTTACAGAGGTATTCTCACTCACTTAGGGGTTGACTTCGGTGAAGCCCTTTCTAACTCTTGACATGTGATTTGATAGCTACATAGGCATTTTGTCTTTTCTCTTCTGTTTCCTTAACTGTTTTCTCAAAGAATACTGTTGGGAATTTTAATTTATTCTCCTTTAACTTACTCTCTTTCCTTTCAATCATCTCCACTTCCCAATCCCCCAATTTCTGTTGATGGCATCACCATCCTCCCAGTTGGCCAAGCTTACATCAGTATTCTCCTTGACTCTTCATTTCTACCTATTCCATGTAACTCATCAGTCACTAAACCTTTTCATGTCTACTCCACAACATCACTCATCTCAGTCTCCTCTATACTCACACAACCACCACCCTAGTTCACGCCCTTATCACCTCTCACCTGAACTGCTGCCTCAAGTCACTCCCCATGCCAATTCATCCTTTACACAGTTCCTAAACTCATTTTCCCAGTGCACAAATCTGTTCATCACCCTGCCCCACCCAATGAAGTCCATTAACTCCCTGTTATCTTCTCTCTTTCTTTCTTTCTCTCTTTCTTTCTCTTTCTTTCTTCCTTCCTTCCTTCCTTCCTTCCTTCCTTCCTTCCTTCCTTCCTTCCTTCCTTCCTTCCTTCCTTCCTTCCTTCCTTCCTTTCTTTCTTTCTTTCCTTCTTTCTTTCTTTCTTTCTTTCTTTCTTTCTTTCTTTCATTTCTTCCTTCCTTCCTTCCTTCCTTCCTTCCTTCCTTCCTTCCTTCCTTCCTTCCTTCTTTCTTTCTTTCTTTCTTTCTTTCTTTCTTTCTTTCTTTCTTTCTTTCTTTCTTTCTTTCTTTCTTTCTTTCTTTCTCTTTCCTTCCTTCCTTCCTTCCTTCCTTCCTTCCTTCCTTCCTTCCTTCCTTCCTTCCTTCCTTCCTTCCCTTCATTTCTTCCTTTCCTTCCTTCCTTTCCTTTCTTCCTCCTTCCCTTCCTCCCTCTCTCCCTTCCTTCCTTCCTTCACTTGGTGCCTACAGCCTAGTAGGCATTTTTTTAAAACTTGTTGATTGATTCAAACACTCTGCCCAGCATCTGGTCAAATAAAGCCTTCATGGAAGCTAGGTGACACTTCAGAGCAGCTGCTACTTGAGTTGGAAAGTCATAAAAATAATTTCCATGCTGGTAGGGATCTTTTAAAGTAATCTTAAAATCATTTTTTCTTGTCATTGCCCAGGCAAACATAAGGTATTGGGATCATAGGACTTTAGAATCAGCATTGGAAGGGGGCTTAGAGTTCTTCTAGTCTAAGCCATTTTACAGATGAGGAAACTGAGACATAGGAAGGTTAAGACTCATTGAAGGTCACATAGGTGTCCTGAATACATTTGCTGTCATATACCTCTTTTGGATAATATCTGAATGGAGAATTGAAGTTCACTTTTCAGTTGGGCAGCTAGAATAAATGGCCTCGGTGATGTGTTTGAAGCTATTTGAAGTGGGAAAAGGTGAAGACTGCCTAGGATGCATCTACATGTATATTTAATGTTTAGTATTTACATATTAATTTTATATTAAATTTATTATGCATTTGATTTGCATTTTATATGCTATGCATATATTTTATAGTCCATTGGGGCTCTTTTATAATCAATGTGTACACTAATTTATGTCTATTTTATAGGACTTTGGAGGTTTTATTGCCTCTAGAATAAATGCAAAATCCCTAGCTTGGTATTTAAAACACAGCACAATCTGAATTCAACTGACTTCCCTCCCTCTTTCTCCTTCCTTCCTTCCTTCCTTCCTTCCTTCCTCCCTTCCTTCCTTCCATTTATGCATGGTTGGTATTTAATCAATAAATACTTATTGATTGATTTTCGCTATACAATCATCACTTCTTATTGACCCCCCATTCCCTTTTATACAACTTTCTCTTGTAACACCAAATATAATTGAGAAAAAAAACAAACAAAACCAAGCCAGCATATTGATCATAGCTGATTATGTATGCCTCATTCCTTACCTATGATCCACCGCTCCTCTAACAAAAGACAGATCTAACCTATCTTGCCAGGCCTTTCTCATTACTTCCTATTGTACTCTGTGTCAGCCAAATTAGTTGTTCTCCAAGCTCAGCATTCTCTCACCTTTGTGCATTTCCTATAGACTGTCCCCAAGGCCTGGAATTAGCTACTTCCTCCTGACTGCCTTTCAGAATCTTTGTTTTATTTCAAGGTTCAGCACATGTTTTTTCTTCCCTGAAGCCTTCCATACTCCTACCCTATATCCCACATTTATTAATGTTCTTCCTTTCCCACTTATTTTATTTTCACTTATTTGTGAATATGTAGAAGGCATGTTTATTTCTAAAGGTCTAGGTTGACCAAATTTCATTCTCCTCCTACCTCTATTTCTGACTTTCTGTACTTTGCCACCATGCTTCAGCTGGATCTCTCTCCAATACCTCTGGCTTTCTCACTTTGGAATAGCTCTCTTCCATGAGAGGGCCCCTTTCTCCACTGGTGAGTTCTTCCTGGGGGGGGGAGGGTCTCCATTTTGGGGAGTTATCCTTTGTGTGTTTTCTCCCACTGTTAGAATCTAAGCTCCTTGAAGCCAGGGAATGTCTTGATTTTGTGTCCTCTATACTCAGCACAGTGCCTGGTACATAGGAAATGCTGCATACTACTTATTTTTTTGCCTTGTTCTAAAAGCAGGGACTCTTCCATTTTTTTCTTTGTCAGTTTTGGACCTCTGTTTATGCCGTACACATATTACACATCTGTGTTCAAATTTTTTTGAATTTAATTGAGTTAAATGATTGTTAGTGCATAGTTTTATTTAGTGACAATTATGTCTATAGGCTTACAGACAAGTACACACAAAGATTAATTCCTTTACTCAACAGATATTTATCTGGTGCTTACTACATTGAAAGCGATATTGCCTTTAGTTGGAAAAAAACCCCCTCAAACCTGTCTTTGTCAACCAAGAATTTAAATTTAAACTTAGATTAGGCTGCTTCTCTTTCTATAAATCAGTTTTTCCATTCTGACTTTTTTTCTCTCAGTTTCTCAAGAAAACGCCAGTTATAACTGATCTCCTTTGTGGGGACAGATGTGAAAAAAGGGAGTATAGGAAAGCATAGAGTTTGTGAGAAAGAAAGGAGAAATGAAGGACTGAAAATCTCATCACCTGACACTTAGAGCAAGGAATTTCTTCTCATCCAAGGAATGGGCAAGAGATTTCCTGACTTAGAATCATAGATTGTTTAGTGCTAGACTGACTTTTAGTGATCTTCTAGACTGGAGGGCAAACTATGAGCATACAAAAAAAAAAAAAAAAAGAAGGTGGGTTGGATTTTCTAAGATTTTCTAAGACTCTGTGTTTAATCAACTCCATCATTTTATTGGGGATGAAATATTTTCAGAGAGATCAGAGTTAGTTGACCATTGAATCCAATCCGTAAATGAAAAGGAATTCCATTCTACAAAATATGTGATAAATAATCACCCAGACTTTGTTTGTAGACTTCAAGTTAGGGGGATCCACTCTCTCTAATGAGCATCCCATTCCATTTTGGAATAGTTCTGATTGTTAGGAAGCTTTTCCTTATGGAATAGAAGCTTCAATAGTCCCTCCTACAGGGGATGTCTCTATAAGACAGATTTGAATCTTGAGAAGATAAACATTGAGCTGTAATTCTGGAGACTATTCATTGTGATTGCTGGACAGAGATTGTGGGAAACACAGAGAAAAAAGATGTCTAGAACTTTCCTGAGAGACTGAGAGAGATAACTGTCATATTTGAAAAAGACTAAAGGGACATTTACTAACAGAACTGAGTTTAACTCATCTTGTGAAGAATATGTCCTAAAGACAATTCTTGAGATAGCTGAATATAGAACCCTATTTACATAGTTGAGAAGTCAACGTCAAGTCCTGAAATAAATAAAAACCATGAATTGAAAAATAAAGTGTCTTTAATTGAGATAACAAGATAGCAAACCTGCCACCCTGAGGGATGGGATGTCCAGTGAATTTTGCAACCAAAGAGATCCATAAAAAGATTTTATGGTTTTAGAAGGAGAGCGGGAGGAGGCAGCATGAAGTAACAAGGCCTGGTCATGAGATTCCATTGTCCTTTCACAATCTGGGCAAGGGAAGTCACTTCATTCTGACTGTTTTGCCCTTTGTGCCATGAATCCCAATGGAAAGGGGCAAAGACATCAAAGGTCTAGATCCAGCTTGAGCTAGTCCCTCCATAAGGCAAGATCTCAGGATTAGGGGACCTTGGGTATGGTTCAACACAGCCTAATCAAGGGTAAATATCTTAAGAGTAGGAATACAAGGACGTTATTAAAAATCTGACATTCAAGAAACATTTAAGGGAGAATCAATTCATAGTATATTTGATATTAATTTCTGTCATTGTATTAATCATTTTGTCATCAGCAATTGCAATTGATAGGCAGTTGGCTTTGGCTGTGCTTTTTCTCACTGGGATACATTGTTGAAATATTTAAATATGGCTTTGTATTGTTATGCTGTTAATAAATTGTATGACGTGTAATGTTGACATTTATTTAAACCTTTTGAGAAGAGACAGGGACCGAGTACAGAGATAGAAACACAGTAACAAAGACAGAAATAGAGACAGAGATGCACAGAGACAACTATAATGGGAAAAGATGGTTTGTTTTATAAACAAGATATTATCTCTGTTACTTAATAAAATATTTTTATTAATTTATGATAAAATATTGGCATATATGCCTTGATTGCTTTTGAAGCCAGGATGAGAATTAAAGAAATTAATATGTAGCAGTTAAAGAGAGGGTCGACCATACCACCTGGTCTACAAGTAGGTTCTATCACCCCTACATGTGCATTGTCTGATCTCTTTGCATATATGAACCACTGCTCCTAATTCTGTTTTCCCAAACTAAGCAAAACTAGTTTCATTCTTCTTCATGAAAATCCTTCAAGTACTTGGAGAAATCTCTCACTTTCTTTCTTCGCCCTCCTTAAATATCTTCTCTTTTCTAAGATCAATATTGCCAGTTCATTTATGGCACATTCTCAAAGCACTTCACTATCATGGTTACTCTCCCGGGAGTTCTACACTTTATCAAATCCTGAATTTCTAACTCAACCACATGTGTCACCTCAGGCAAATGACCCTCTGGGCTTCAGCTTTGTTAAACGTAAAATGACTGGATGGATTCTCAGCTTTCTTTGGCTCTAAATCCAAGATCCTATGAGGTTTTGTAAAATGGGGCACCTGGAACTGACCACAGTTCTACAGATTTAGTCTCAATGAGGCAGAGAGCTAATACTTGCCCAGTCCTCCATACTCTGCTTCTCTTAATATGTTAGCACCCACTTGAATTTAATTGCTTTTTATCATACATATATTAAAAAGTCATTTGCATATACATATAATTTTAATTTATACATTTATATTTTATTATATGGATTAAACATTTTCTATATTTTTCTATATTTATGTTTTAATTCACTTGTCTGTTTACATTGGGTTTCCCCCAGCAGAATGTAAACTTCTCAAAGCCAGTGGCTGTTTTTATCTTTGTATCACTAGTATGCAAGACAGTGCATGGTACACAGTAGGTACTGAATTAAATAGGAAACTTAATTATGATCACATAGCTAGCTAATTCCCAAAGCTGAAACTGGAACTCTTCTCTACTGACTCTCAAAAGACTCCACAGCCCTGGTTCTGCAGCGGACTTGTTGTGACCAGTGAGGAGGTCACTTGGCCTGCCTCTATTTCAGTTTCATCACTTGAAGGATCATGATATCTATACATATTACTTCGCTGCTTCAATGGTTCTATGATCTCCTCTGAGTAGGTATTGCCTCTGAAGGTCTAGAAATCAATCCCTCCAAGTCTTGTCATTTTATAGTGACTCTTTTTGAGATCCTGTAAACTCCCCACTTGACTTGACCTGCCTTAATTCTTGGGTGTCTGGCCATTGTAAAACAATCTTTGGACTTTCTGACTGAGAGATTATATATTCTGTTAGTGGGTATATAACGAATGTGTCCCCTTCTCTAAACCAAAGCTCGGGTGCCATGGAAACAGCAACTCTTTTTGGTTTTCTGGCTGTGGATTATAATTACCAATTTATTAACTTGTGAATTATTGTAAAGATTAATGGGTCACTGCCAATATAATGTGCCTTATAAATGCTAAATAATAAGTTAAATGCAAATAATAAATAAGTGCTTTGGCTTATTTATGGGGTCATTAATGGAATATTCTCAGACTATAAAACAAGGAATTTGCAGGAACATGATGAAACATAGTAGAAAAAGCATTGGGACTGGAAATCATGAGAAAACTCGGTTCAAATCTCATCTTTGACACCATATGTGACCCTGGGTAAACCACTGAACCTCCCCTAGTTTGTTTCCTGATCTATAAAGGGTAAAAATAGTACCCATAGTACTTCCTTTTCAGGGTTATTGGGAGGATCAAATAAGATAATCTATATGTTGCAAAAAAACACTTTGTCAAATTGTACTTGTAGAAACCACTGGAGAGGCATTGTGGAGTTATGGATAGAGAGCTGGCCTGGAGACAGGAACACAGAGTTTCAAATCTTCCTTCAGCTATTGACTGGTTCAGTGACCCCGGGCAAATCATTTAAGTTTTCAGTACCCCCAGGAAACTCATAGAGACTTTAAGTCAAAGAGTAGTTGACTGTTGGCATCCATAGAGGGAGTTCCTTACAGGAATGAATTCACAGGTCCAGACTTAGTGTCAACAATCCTTGCTATTTATCAGCTTTCTCAGTGTAAGGAGAAAGCAGTATAGTTAGACTATCTGAAAAAGATCCAGGGATCTTAGTGGATTGCATATAGTATGAGTCAACAATGTGATATGGTAGTAAAGAAGGCTAATTTAAATTAAGACAGTGAGAGAGGCCTAGTGTCCAGGACTAAGATGATGATAATTTTTCTATACCTCACCCTGGGTATTTCACATCTGGAGGATAGGATTCAGTTCTGGGTATCACATTTTAGGAAGGATATGAGTGAGCTGGAGAACACTCAGGGGAGGGTGATCAGAGTGGGGAAGGGCCTCAAATTCATACTACATGAGGATGACTTGAAGGAATACTTGGGGATGCTCAGCTGGGAGAAGAGAAGACTGGGGTGGGAGATATCCTAACTGTCTTCAAGTCCCTAAAGGGTTATTACATGGAAGAAGGATTAGATTTGTCTTGTTTGATATAGAGGACAGAACAAAGAGAAATGGGTAGAAATAGCAAAGAGACAGATTTAGGTTTGAAAACCTCCCACACCAAACTTCCTCATGAAGAGCTGTCTAAAATGGAATGGGATCCTTGAGTGCAGAGTGGCTTCACCTTCACCAAGGGTCTTCAAGGATCGCAAAGGCTCCATCACTTCTTATCTCAGAAAAGATTCTGGCTTAGGTATAGGATGAACCAGATGATTGCTGAAGTCTCTTTCAACTCTGACATTCTAGGATTCTGAAATTCTGGGAGTAATTGGGGGATATTGGCAGCTCTAAAAGAAGGTTGTAGAAATCAGGTCACCTCTCAACTTCAGTCTCTCCATCTTTAAAATAAAGGCTTCTTGTGTGTATATGTATTAGATGATTCTAAACAGAACTTTAACTAGTGTGTGTGTGTGTGTATGTGTGTGTGTGCCCCTATGATGAGTACTACAAACAGTTTCCAAGACAAGCAGTGTCAATTGTACCTCTATTTGAAGGTCTAGACCAGGGATGGGGAACCTGCAGCCTCGAGACCACATGGGGCCCTCTAAGTCCTCAAGTGCATCTCTTTGACTGAATTCAAACTTTGAAGTTTCAGTCAAAGAGCCACATGTGGCTTTGAGGTCACAGGTTCCCCACTGCTGGTCTAGTGTCATGAGAAGCCACCCTATAGAGGAGGGAGAAACCCAGGGACACCAATATGAGGGCAACTGAAGGAGGCCCCCATGGGGCAGCAAGTGGGCTGGAGCATGGAGGACATCATCCCCGTCCTCTATCTGGTAGCTTCCTGCTTTAAATTATTATTCCTGCCAAGCTGTACTGTTGCTGTTCTGTAGAAGCCCTGCAAATGTCGCCTGAAATGGACACCCTGGCAAGAAGGCTTGGTCACTGTTGGCTGGTAATAGTCTTTCTTTAAGGTCTATAAAGTTCCCATGCTTTAGCCAGGATTGATCACCAAAGCTGGTCTTAGATAGAAGTGGCCACCTAATGAGTTAGAATTTGAGGATGAATGGGAAGGCTCTTTGTGCAGATGTCTTTTTGATGACTGAATGAAGAAGTTTTGGAATTATGTTTCTACATTATCATTAGACACGTTCCTCAGTGTAGGTGATTAATTGTGGAAAGGGAACACTAGATCTGAGGGTAGGAGAGTAGACATCCTACTGTGGTTGTGCCTCACTTTGGTCTGGAAAAGCTGTATATGAGTTGTCATTTTGTTAATCAAATGTTATTTGGTGAAACAATGAAACTGTCACCGCCTTCTCCCTTGACAGCTCAGTCAGCTGAGTGACAATGGTCTTTGGAGAAAGAGGTTTCTTTTTCTGCTTTATTGTTCACTAAAAACAATCTTTGGCACACTATTGACACATGGTAGATTAGGATTTAGAGCTGGAAGGAAAGTTAGACAGTCATGTGGACTCTTATTTTGAGGATGAGGAAACTGAGATCCACAGCAGGGGAAGTGACATGCAGTATTACACAGGTAGTAATAAAGTAACAAAGCTGAGATCCTATCTCTGACCTCCCTAAAATGCATGTTGATCTGGCACTTGAAGGTCTACAAAGTAGATTGTATCCCTCATCTCATTCTATCCCCACAATGTGTAAATTAAGTAGATATCAGAAGTATTATTACAGTCATTTTACAGATGAGAAAACTGAGGCTCAGAGATGTAAATGACTTACTGATTGTCACACAACCCGAAAGCATCAGAAATGGTATTCTAATCCAACCCAAACTAATAAACATTAATGAAGTGCCTACTATTTGACAGGCACTGTGTTCATAAAAAGACTGTCCCTATCCTCAAGAAGCTTACAATCTAATGAGTAAAGACAATACACAAAAGGAAGCAGGAAAGTGGGGATGGGAAGGAGAGAGACAGGACACCAGGGAGTACCCTGCATGGGAGCATCTTGGTCTATGCATTTGAAACAAGGAAAGGCAGCAGATATCAAGTCCAGTTTCTGCCCTCTGAAAAGGAATGCTCTGGGGGGAGTTCACTACTCTGCCCTCTAGCCCAATAAAAAGAGGGGAGAGGCAGTATCAGTCAAGTTAGTAAAGTGTTGGTGAGTTTAGAGTTGAGGAGCTTATCCTGGGAGGAGCAAAGCGTAGCAAATGCAAATTCTATGATTTGTTAGGAACAATAGCTTAAGGTCATATTGCGAGGATCTTTAAGTACCAAGTGGGGAATTTAGACTTTATTTTTAGTGGCAATGGGGAGCTACAGAAGCATCTTGGGCAGAGCAGTCATATGGACAGACTTGCACTTTAGGGAAGATGACTATGGTTGCTATGTGGAGAATGGGTTGGAGAGTGGATGCTTTTAATTGAGGCAATGTGGTATAGTGGGATAGGAACTGGTTTGGGAATCAAACAAGCCTGGATTCAAATCCTGCATCTTGCTACCTATGCATGTCACTGCAACCTCAGTTTCCTCAACTGTAAAATGAGGATTATGGACTAGACTTCTGTGGTTTCTTCCAGAGTTCTAAAGCTAAGATACTATCATCTTGGTTTAGGTGTGAGGTGATAAGGGTCTGAAGTAGGTGTGTGAGCCAAGAGAAGAAGATGTGAGAAATATTGTAGAAGGAAAATTGACAAGATGTGACAATTGATTGGAAATCGAGGGAGAGGGAGAATGAGAAGTGGAGAATAATTGGATCATCAGATCTCATTGAGTGGCATGTCTGAATGAGGTGTGTGTGTGTGTGTGTGTGTGTGTGTGTGTGTGTGTGTGTGTGTGTGTGTGAAATCAATAAGCATTGTGGATAGTTAGGTGGCACAGTGGATAGAGCAATGGTTCAGTCATGAAGATCAGAGTTCAAATCTTGCCTCAGACACTTCCTATCTGTGTCACCCTGAGTAAGTCACTTACCCGCATCTGCCTCAATTTCGTCATCTGTAAAATTGGAAAACTAATGACACCTACCTCCCCAGGGTTGTTGTTAAGATTAAATGAAATATTTGTAAAGTGCTTTGCAAACCTGAAAGCACTCTATAAATATGAGTTATAGTATCTGTTAAGTGCTTAAGTGTGTGCTTATTGTATGTATATTCAAACAGCAGGCTAAGGTAGCTTTGGAATTTGATATGGGGGTGGGGGATAAAAGATTGAACCCGTTCTTTTCTGGTGGGATGAAGGAGAGGGGAGGATATGTGGTAGAGAAAAAAACATTGACTCTGAAGTCAAGGGACTTGGGATGAAATTCTTTTAAAAATTATTATTATTATTTATTTTTAACATTTGTTTAAAATTTGAGTTTCAAATACTCTCTGTCCCTTGAGCCCCTCTTCTGTCCACTGAGAATACAAGTAATATGTTAATTATGCATGTGAAATCATGCAAAACATATTTCCATATTGCAAAAATACTCCTGGAAAAATGAAAAAAAAAATTTGGTTTCCAATCAGAGTTTATCAGTTCTCTTTCTGCAGGTGGATGGCATTATTTTTTTATCATGGGTTCCTTAGAACTATCTTTGATCACTGATTTGAACATAATAGCTCAGTCTTTTTATACTTGATCACTGTTACAATATTTCTGTTACTGTGTACAGTATTCTCCTGGTTCTGCTCACTTCATTTGCCATCACATCATTTAAGTCTTCCCAGGTTTATCTGAAAGCATCCTGCTCATCATTTCTTATAGCACAATAATATTCCATCACAATCACATACGACAACTTGTTCAGCTATTTCCCAGCTGATGGGTATTCTTTCAGTTTCCAATTCTTTGCCACCACAAAGAGCTGCTCTAAATATTTTTGCTCATATACAGCTTTTTCCTCTTTCTTTGATCTCTTTGGGATAAAAATCTAGGAGTGATATTGCTAGGTCAAAGGGTATACAGTTTTATAATCCTTTGGACATAGTTCAGAATGGTTGGAGCAGTTCACTACACCACCAACAATACATTACTATTCTTATTTTTCCATATTTCCTCCAGAGTTTATTATTTTCCTTTTCTCCCAAGTTAGTCCATCTGATAGATATGAGATGATACCTCAGAGTTATTTTCATTTGCATTTCTCTAATCAATAGTGATGTAGAGCATTTTTTTCACACACTTACAGAAAGTTTTGATTCTTCTTCTGAAAACTGCTTCTTCATATCCTTTGACTATTTATCCATTGGAGAATGCTTCTTATTTTAAAATTTTTACTTGGTTGTCTATACATTTGAGAAAGGAGACCTTTATTGGAAAAACTGACTATAAATTTCCGCCCCCACCCCACCATGTCCTACTTTTTTTCTAATCTTGTCTGCGTTTGTTTTGCTTGTGCAAATCCTTTTTATTTTCATGCAATCAGAAGCATCCATTTTACTTCCTACGATGCTCTTTAACTCTTTTGTGGTCATAAACTCTTCCCTTATCCATGGATCTGACAGGTACAAATTTTCCATACTCCTCTAATTTGCTTATCATAGAATTTTTTATGTCTAAATCATGTGCCTATTTTGATATTATTCTGACAATTATATAGTGTGAGATGTTGGTCTATACCTAGTTTCTGCCAAACTTTTTTCTAGTTTTCTTAGCAGTTTTTGTCAAATGGTGAGTTTTTATCCTCAAAGCAAGCTTTGGGTTTATCAAACACTAGATTACTATGGTCATTTACTACTATTTTCACTATAGTGAAAATAATCTATTCCATTGAGCCAACACTTTTATATCTCAGCCAGTACCAGATTGTTTTGATGATTAATGCTTTATAATATAATTTGAGATCTGGTACAGCGAGGCTACCCCCACTAATTCTTACTATTCTTGAACTTTTGTTCTTCCAGATGAATTTTGTCATTATTTTTCTAGCTCTATAAAATATTTTTTTGATAGTTTGATTTGTATTGCACTGAATTAGTAAATCAATTTAGGTAGAATTATTGTTTTTATTATATTGGCTCAGCCTAGCTATGAATAATTAATATTTTCCAATTGCTTAGGTCTGACTTTATTTGTGTGAAAAGTATTTTGTAATTGTGTTTATATAGTTCCTGAGTTTGTCTTGGCTGATAAACTCCCAAGTTTTTTTATGTTATCTACAGTTATTTTAATGGAATTTCCCTTTCTATCTCTTGCTGCTGGTCTTTGTTTGTAATATATAGAAACGTTATCATTTATATGGGTTTGTTTTACAACCCTGCAACTAGTTTTTTAGTTGATTCTCCAAGTATACCATCATATCATCTGCAAAGAGTGATGGTTTTGTTTCCTCATTGCGTATTGTAATTCCTTTCATTTCTTTTTCTTCTCTTGTTGCTATAACTAACATTTCTAGTACAATATTGAATAATAGTGGTGATAATGGGCATCCTTGCTTCATCCCTGGTCCTACTGGGAAGACTTCTAGTTTATCCTCATTACAGGTAATGTTCTCTTATGGTTTTAGATTTTCTTGTTTAGTCATTTCAGCCATGTCTGACTTTTAGTGATCCCATTTGGAGTTTTCTTGGCAAAGATACTGCAATAGTTTGCTACTTCTTTCTTTAGTTCATTTTACAGATGAGAAAACTGGGGCAAATAAGAGTAAGTGACTTGCCCAGGATGACAAGCTAATATATGTGTGAGGTCTAATTTGAACTCATAAAGATGAGCTTTCCTGGCTTCAGGCTGGGCACTCTAACCACTGCTCCATATAACTGCCCTTTTAGATAGACATTCCTTATCATTTTAGGATTCAATTTATTCCCATGTTTTCTAAAAATAGGAATGAATGTTGTATTTTGTCAAAAGCCTTTTCTCCATCTACTGAGATAATCATAGAATTTTCTGGTAGTTTTATTATTGGTAGAGTCAATTATCCTAATAGTTTTCCTAATATTGAACCAGCAGCCCTGCATCCTTGGTATAAACCCCACTTGTTCATAGTGTATGATCTTACTCCAGCTACTCTTACGTTTAATTTTTTTTTGTGTGCATCAATATTCATTAGGGAAATCGGTCTATAGTTTTTTCTCTGTTTTTGCCCTTTGTAGTTTTAGGTATAAGCCCAATATTTGTGTCATAAAAGGAATTTGGTAGGACTTCTGCTTTTCCTCTTTTCCCAAATTGTTTATATAGTATTGGCATTAATTATTCTTTTAATGGCAGAATTCACTGGTGAATCTTTCCAGTATTGGTGATTTTTTTCTTGGGGAGCTCATTTATAGCATGTTCAATTTCTTTTTCAAAGATTGGGTTAAGTATTCTGTTTCTTCTGTTAATCTAAATATTTACATTTTTATAAATATCCATTTCACTTATAATGTTAGATTTATTGGCATATAATTGGGCAAAATAGTTCCTAAAAATTGCTTTAATTTAATCTTCATTGGTGGTGAATTCCCCTTTTTCATTTTTAACACTGGTAATTTGGTTTTCTTCTTTTTAAAAAAATCAAATTAACCAGTGGTTTATCCATATTATTGTATTCCTCCCTTTCCCCATAAAACTTGCTACGAGTTTTTGTTTATTAGTTAGATGATTTTCTTTCTTTCAGTTTTATTTCTCCTTGGATTTTCAGGATTTCCAATTTGGTTTTTAACTGGGGATTTTTAATTTGTTATTTTTCTAATTTTTTCTTTATTGCATACCTAATTCATTGATCTGCTTTTTCTATGCTTTTTATTGGTGTAAGCATTGAGAGATATAAAATTTCCCCTAAGCATTGCTTTGTCTGCATCCCATAAATGTGGTATGCTGGTGCATTGTTGTCATTCTCTTTAGTGAAATCATTGATTGTTTCTATGATTTGTTCTTTGATCCACTCATTCCTTAAGATTGTATTGTTTAGTTTCCAATTAATTTTTAGTCAGTGTTTCCACGGCTCCTTATGGAATGTGATTTTTTATTGCATTATAATCTGAAAATAATGCATTTGATATCTCTACTTTACTACATTTGATTTTGAGGTTTTTATGCCCTAATACATGTTCAATTTTTGTTTATGTGTCATATACTGGAGAGAAAAATGTGATTCCTTTCTATTACCATTCAATTTTCTCCAGATGTCTATCATATTTAACTTTTCTAAAATTCTATTCACCTCCATAACTTCCTTCTTGTTTATTTTTTGGTTAGATTTATCAAGTTCTGAGAGGGGAAAGTCAGTGTTCCTCATTAGTACAGTTTTTTTTTTCTATTTCCTTCTATAATTCATTTAACTTTTACTTCAAGAATTTGGATGTTATACTATTTGGCATATATATGTATATATAAATATGTTTATTGTTGATTTCAATTCATTGTCTATGGTACGTTTTATCAAAATTTAGTTTCCCTGCTTATCTCTTTTAATTAGATTTTTTTTGCTCTTCTTTTGTCTGAGATCATGATTGCTACCCCTGCTTTTTTTTTTAACTTCAGCTGAAACATAATAGATTCTGCTCCAGCCCCTTAGCTTTACTTGGTGTGTGTCCCTTGTCTTCAAGTGTGTTTCTTGTAAAAAAAATATTGTAGGATTTTGGTTTTTAATCCATTATACTACTTGCTTCCATTTTATGTGTGAGTTCACTCACTCACCTTCACAGTTAGGATTACTCTGTATTTCCCTCTGTCCTCCTTTTTTCCTGTATTCATCTTTTTTCCTCTCTCCTCTCACCCTCATCCTTTTCAAAAATGTTTTGCTTCTGACCACTACCTCTGCTAATCTACCCTCCCTTCTATCACCATCCTCCTCTGTATTCTAGCCTCCTGTCTTCCTACATCTTTTTACACCCAAGTGTGTGTGTGTGTGTGTGTGTGTGTGTGTGTGTGTGTGTGTGCGCGCATGCACATGCATGTATTCTATTTTCCAGGTCAGTTGTCTTTCCAACTAGATGTTTCACATTTTCTTCTATTTTTTCATTTTGTTTTATTGTTTCTTGATATCTTAAGGAGTCATTAGCTTCCATTTGCCCTATTTTAATTTTTAAGCAATTATTTTCTTCAGTGGGCTTTTGTGTTTCCTTTTCCATTTGGGCAATTATATTTTAAGGAGTTTTCTTCAATGAATTTTTTGTACATTTCTTATATTTGGCCGATTCTGCTTTTTAAGGAGTGATTCTCTTCAATGGATTTTTATACCTCTTTTACCACTTGGCCTATTCTGGCTTTTTCAGGTATTAGTTTCTTCACTATTTTTTGTGTGTGGCTCCTTTACTAAGTTATTGCCTTTTCTCATGATTATCTTTCATCACTCTAATTTCTTTTCCCAGTTTTTCCTCCACCTCTCTTATTTGATATTTAAAAGCCTTTTTGAACTCTTCCAGTAATTCTTTTATTGGGGCCTGAGAGCAGTTCATATTTTTCTTTGAGGCTTTGCATGTAGCTGTTTTTTGACTTTGTTGTACTCTTTTGAGTTTGTGTTTTGGTCTTTTCTATCATCATATTAATTTTCTATGGTCAGGTTTTTTTTGTTGTTGTTATTTTCTCATATTCCCTGCCTATTTCTTGACTTTTAACTTTATGCTAAAGCTGGACTCTGCCCCAAGGCATAAGGGCACTGCTCCAAGCTTCAGGTTTTTCATGCAACTTTTTTTCACAGATAGTTCTGTGGGTAAGTAAAATTTTCAGTTCTTCCAAGGTAGTATGCTCTAAGGAGAGGTGTGGCCATTGTTCTCTTGGCTTGTGCTCTGGTTTGCGAATGACCATAAGTACTCTTCTCTGCCCTGAAACCTGTGACCAGGGTCTCTGTACTTCTTTGGTCACACACTCTAGTATGTAAGTGCTCCTACTAACCCTGGGACTGAGACCTGGAACTATGGGCAATGTAACACAGTCCTGCACTCAATGCCAACCAGAGGGTTCCCTGTAATCACCTTCTGACAGGTTGTTGGATCCTCTTACTATCTGTGGGATGAGAGCTCCAGATGTTACCACTGATTTAGTTGCCTCTCTACAATCAGTCACCCCCAAGTCCTGCTGATGGCTTATTGGGGGTGTGGTCTGTACTGCCTTACTCTGCACTGGACTGCATTCCACTCTCACCCTAGTGAGATAGGCCTTTCTTGCTGAACTTCTAATTTGTCTTAGGCTAGAAAATTGTTTTATCCTATTCTTTTGTTGGTTCTGCCACTCCAAAATTCATTTTGAGGTGTTATTTTACATTTTTAGAAGGGAATTTAGTAGACCTCCAGTGAGTCCCTGCCTTTACTCCACCAACTTGACTGTATCAGAATCTCCTTCTGACCAGTTTTCTAGCCCCCTTACCATTTCTGGGCTGAGAGAGAACTCCTGAAGCTGCTTCTATGGCCACTACAGCTGTTGTAGTTGCCATGGCTCTCTGTGCTCACCCTCAACCCCAGTGTCTCGGATCTCTTCTTCCAACCTAAGTTGTTGTGGGATAGAAAAATGTCTCACTCCAAATTTTTGTTGGCTATATTGCTCCAGAATTTGATTTGATATGCTATTTTAGAGTTGTTTGGAGAGGAGTGTTGGGAGAGTAAAGCTGGTTTGCCACTTCTACTCTACTTTCTTGGCTTCACTCCCCTGTGATAAAAATTCTCTCTGTATGATTTGACCATGTCTAAATAGCTTACACTTCCTGGGCCTCAGTTTCCTTATTTGTAAAATAAAAGTACTGGCCCTGTAGTCCTTTCTTTCCCTTCCTCTTTAGTTTCCTACCCTTAGGAAGGACATCTTTTCATGCATCTCTGGCTGATCCTCTTTATACCCATGTGGCCTCCTTAATAGAGAATGATCAAATCAGAGGCAGCAGAATTATTTATGGCCCGGTGTCTGTTTGAAGTTGAGTAGATAAAAATCATGTTTTCAGGCCATCTTGGGAGTCTTTTAAAAGCTCCAGAAGAGCAGCCCATATTACTAGCAGCTACAGGATGTCAGGGTGAATCTCTTTCACTGACAATGAGATCATTCTGGGTGCTGCTTAATCAAGTTAGTCTATGGAAGGCTTTATATGGGAAAGCAATTCAGGGAGATGCCACTTGGAGGCCTGATTTGTAGCTGAGTCCTCTTGGAAGGTGGGCAAGTATGGTTAGCATGTGGGCAAGAGGCACAGTTGGCATGTAGGGGCCCAGGAAAAATGATCATCATAACAAAAACAACAATACACTGGCAAGGGAGTCAGAAGGTCCAGGTTCAAATCCTGGAGTAAGTCAAGTTCATCTCTCTTGACTCAGTTTCTTCATCTGTATTGGACTAGGTGTCTGCTGAGGTTCCTTCCAGTTCTAGACCAATGATTGAATGGTGGTCACCATCATAATTTGTGATTTGAAGAAGAGGAAAAGGAGACAATAATGATGTTATAGAGGAAAAGTGATTTGTCTATACCCACAGAGTACATGTGAGGTGAGGATGATAGCAATAGGTAATAAATATATAAGCACATAAAAAATGATGAAAGAATAAAAAATGATAATCATATCTCTTGTGTTCTAATTTTTGTAAAGTGCTTCATATTCATGATTTCATTGATTCTTCACCACAACCCTGTGAGATAGATTAGTTGATAATGACTAGGATGATGTTAATAATAATTGTATTTTTAAAATGTATTTAAGTGCCAGCCACATCCAGAGAAAGAACTATGGAGTTGGAACGCAGAGTGTAGCAGACTGCTTTCCTTTTTGTTTTGTATTTTTGTTTTGTTTTGTTTCTCATGGTTTCTCTCATTTTTTAAAATTTTTCTGTACAACATGACTAATGTGAATATGTGTTTAATAGGAATGTATGCGTAGAGCCCATATAAGATTGCATGCAGTCTTGGAGAGGGAGGGGGAGAAAATTTTAAACCTATGGGAGTGAAGGTTGAAAACTAAAAATAGATAAATAAATAGAAAAAATGCATTTAAGTTTACAAAGCCCTTTATCTCTGTTTACTCATTTGATACTGACAATAGCCTTGGGAGGCAAGTGCTATCATTATCCCCATTTTACATATAGGAAAACTGAGGCACAGAGAAATTAGTTGAGGTAAATTAGTTGAAGTACTTATTATGTTTCAGGGGGTGAAGGGTGTGTTCAGGCAGGACCAGTACCAGTACCAGTACCTTTGGTGTAATGGCTGCCGAGCCCTTTTTGGGGCTCTTCCACCCTTGGTGTCCACCTATTCCAACTAACTCTCACCTGTGGCTCCAAGAAGCTGCAGCATGCGCAGTGGCCACACCCTGGTAAACTATTTCGGCAGACGGGCTAAACCAGGTTGAGGGTAACCAAGGGTTCTCAAACCCATTGGTGAGTTAGGGGGCTGTCTACTCCAAGCATGTGAAGACTTCATATGGTGAAATGGGCAGATGAGAACAATTTGTTCCAAAGGCCATGAAGGCAGATGAAGCAGGCAATGTGGAGCACTCAGAGCTTGGTTAGACACCAAAGACGCCAAGGTCATCCACTACATCCTGAGCCATTGCCAGTTGTCTTAACTCTGTCCTGCCACTGGACTATGATGACTCTGGAGGAGAGAGTGAGACTGAGGAACTCATGCAGGTGGAAGTAGAGTAGGGTGAGCTGGAATGAAAGAATGACAACAATGTGGTTGGGTCATCTCATGATACAGTATCTCTAAGTAGGCACTTACCCATCACTGAGTTGATCTCAGAATGGAGGCCTTGCCTAGACCAAGGTGCCAACGTGGCACCCTGTGGAGCAGGGTGAGGCAAAAGGGAAAAGTGAGTATGGTTGCTACAGGTATTAGTACCCCCATTTTGTAGATGGGGAAACAGACTTTGAGAAAATGACTTGTCCAGGATCACAACTAGTAAGTATCTGAGGAGGTGCAATAATAATTCTAGTGAAGCAATACTTCCTGACATTGACATGATGCTTTAGAATTCACAAAGCACTTTGGGTAGGTCCTCCCAACTCCACATTTCACACTCCATCTCCTAAATCACTCTTAAAGAAGTTGTGATGCCTTATAGTTCTTATGTTGCAGTGTTGGAGTTTAGGACCTGAGACTGGGTTTTGTGCCTCCAAAGCCATCATTCTTTTCCATTACATCATGAGTGTTATTGTTCTGAGATGGCCCAAGCCTAGATCCAATGAGGCAATGTATGGTAAATAATCTTGTAAGCCATGAAGCACAAATATCACTGGGTTCAGGGTTGGAAGGGACTTTAGAGAACACATGGGGCAGCCCCTTCATTTCACTGAGGAAAAGACTAAAGCAAATGACTTGCCCAAGGTCGCACAGAAAATGAATAACTAATATGGGATTTAAATCCAGGTTCTTTGACCCCAAAGCCAGATTACACATTGACTCCCTTTAATGATTCAATAGGAATGTAATCTCATCAGTTTGGGTATTGCACATAGAAATCCATTTACACATCTCCTTTCTTTTGTTTCTTGTGTTCATGTTCTGTAGTGGAGTTCCCCTACTGCTCAACATGATGGTGGACACCCAAAGTGTTGGACATTCCATTGCCTACTCCTTGCCTTTGTAGAGACTATCTCCCATACCTTGAATGCTTGCCAGCCTCACCTCTCCTTCCCAACCTCCTTCAAGATTCAGCTCAAGTGCTATCTCCCACAAGATGCCTTTGCTAATCTCCTCAGCTGTGAGTGCCTTCCCCTGTTAGGTTACCATCCATTTTCTCTATAAATATCTCACGTGTGCCTCTTAATGTATCTGCTGTATCCTTAGAATGTAAGTTTCTTGAGGGCAAGATCTGTTTTTACTTTTTCTTTGTGTCAATATTGCACATCTCAGTGCTTGGTACATAAATACACCCTTAATAAATACTTATTTATTGATTGATTAAAGTCCTCTTATTCACAGGATCATAGATTTAGAGCTGAAAAGGACCTCAGAAGTTGTTAAGTGCAATCCTATAATTTTACGAGAAAATCAAGTTCCAGAAAATTTCTTTTCCTGAAGGTCACTTAGTGTCTGTGGCAGGGTTTGATCTCAAATCTCTCTGTCTCTGAGGCCAGCACCCTGCTCACTTTGTCACCTAGCTGCCTAAAAAGTACTTAAATTTTGTATCTGTTTATACATTATTTACCACCCTCAGACTGAAAACCCCAGGAATTGTTTTCTTTTTGTCTTTCTGACCCCAGTACCTCCCATAGTGCCTAGCACATAATAGGAGCTTAATAAGTGCTTGCTGAATAAAAGTGGACATTCCTCTATATCTCCTTATATTTCATTGATCATCACCATCATTACTTTGGTACAATTTGGTACAATTCCAGACATTGATTTTCTGACAGATAATTCAGATCCAAGGGAGCTCTCTTGGGGTCCCAACAAGGGACCCAACAAGTAACAGCTAGGACCCCACATATATAGGAGGACCTGCTGTACAGGTTCTTAGATCTGCTTTTCTAAAAGGAAAGCAACTTTTGAGTGGTCAAAAATACCCTGAATTTCAGAGAAAATACAAAGAAATAATAATCAACAGACAGAGCTTTCAGTTGCTTGACCATGAGCAATGCTTACATCGCACATCAACAGGCAGATCGAACTGTCTGACTATTACATACATACACAATTACCAGAGAGAGAAGCACCAACATCTGGGTTTTCAAAATTGGGGGGCTCCTTAGTGGCTGCCTAGAGTCTCACCTGGCCAAACAAATACTTCCAATGGTTAAGCCCCAAAACAAAACCTCATCTCAGGGTATAGACACACCTTTCAGAGCCAGAGGGCATCACAGCCTCATTAGAAATTAACAAAAGGTGTGGGTCTTCCTATAAAAACAAATCTCCCCTAATCAAGCTTCCCTTAATGGGCAGGCCCATTAGTGAGTGGGAAGATCTTTAATTCTCATTAACATAATTAACATTACAACTGGGAACTCTGCTGTCTGTCTGCTGTATGACTCCCAAGGAAGTTATCCAACTTTACTGTTTTTCAGTTTTTCATTCCTTAGCTTAGATGATGCAACTAGTGGAGTCAAGTTCTTTGAGAAGATTCTTTCTGGAATAATAATAATGTGGTATTTAGAGAACTCTTTTTTTTCTTTTTTTGCTATTTTTTTTTGCACCTAAATCATTTTTCTTTTTATATTTCAAATAATTTATTTATTTTCAGTTTTTAATATTCACTTTCACAAAATTTGAATTTCAAATTTTCTCCCCATCTCCTCCCCACCCCCCAGCGCAGGAAAGCATGTATTCTGATTGCCCTTTCCTCCATTCTGCCCTCCCTTCTATCAGCACCCATCCCCTTCTCTCCTATTTTGTATTTATTTATTTATATTATTGCTGTTATTATTCTATTTATTTCTATTTATAGGTTTCTATTCCCCATTGCTTATATATCTTATTTCCTAGTTGCATGTAAAAACAATTTCTAACATTAATTTTTAAAGCTTTGAGTTCCACATTCTCTCCCATCTCTCCTCCCCACCTACCCTCATTGAGAAGGCAAGCAATTTGATTAAGGTCATGCAGAACTCCTCCGTAAAAGTGATATTGTGAAAGACTAACTATATTTCCCTCTGTCCTGTCTCACCCTCCATTTAGTCAATTCTCTCCTTTGACCTGTCCCTCTACCAACTTGTTAGCTTCTGATTACCCCTTTCCCCAATCTGCCATCCCTTCTATTATCCCCCTTCTCCCTTGCTTTCCTGTAGGGAAAGATAAGATGAATTTCCATACCCAATTGGGTGTGTATGTTATTCCCTCCTGAAGCCAAATCTGAAGAAAGGAAGGCTCATGTATTCCCTCTCCCCTTCCCCTTATTCCCCTCTATTGTAAAAGCTTTTTCTTGCCTCTTTTATGTGAGATGATTTACTATATTCTACCTCTCACTTTCTCTTTCTCCTAATACATTCCTTTCAACCCTTTTCTTTTTTAGATATCATCCCTTCATATTCAGCTCACCCTGTGCCTTCTCTTTCTCTCTCTCCATACATACACACATATACATATATGTACACACACATATATACTTATATATCACACAATACAGTATATATACATATACATACATGCCCCCACATGCTCCCCCATATATATATACATACATATATACATACACACACATATATACATATATATATATACATACATACATACACACACACATATATTTCCCCTCCAAGTGTCCTAATACTGAGAAAGGTCTCATGAGTTACAAATATCATCTTTCCATGTAGGAATGTAACAGTTCAATTTTAATAAGTCCCTTATGGCTTCTCTTTGCTGTTTACCTTTTCATACTTCTCTTGATTCTTGTATTTGAAAGTCACATTTTCTATTCAACTCTGGTCTTTTCAACAAGAATTCTTGGAAGTCCTCTGTTTCATTGAAGTTCCATTTTCCCCTTGAAGTATTGTACTCAGTTTTGTTGGGCAGATGATTCTTGGTTTTAATCCTATCTCCTCTGTCCTCTGGAATATCATATTCTAAGCCCTCAGATCCCTTAGTGTAGAAACTGCTAAGTCCTGTGTTATCCTGATTGTCTTTCCACAATACTTGAATTGTTTCTTTCTGGCTACTTCTAATATTTTCTCCTTGACCTGGGAACTCTGGAATTTGGATACAATATTTCTTGGAGTTTTCCTTTTTGGGATCTATTTCAGGAGGTGATAGGTGGATTCTTTCCATTTCTATTTTACCCTCTGGTTCTAGAATATCAGGGCAGTTTTCCTTTTTAATTTCTTGAAAGATGATGCCTAAGCTCTTAGCTCTGCCTTGAGAACTCTTTTTTTCAAGCCAAGTCAATGCACATAGATTAAGCGCCTAGCGTGTGCCAAACATGACTGAACAACATGTTGCAAAAGAAAGCACAAACAAAATAAAAGGATGGAAATCAATAACGTAAAAAAAATCTGTACTCAGAGTTCACTAGTTCTCTCTCTGGAGGTGGATAGCATTTTCCATCATGTGGTCTTTGGAATTGTCTTGATCAGAGTAGCTAAATGGATTTGCCCAAGGTCCCAACAGAGGAAGGATTTGAACACAGATTCTCTGACTCTTGAAACAGGACTATTTCCAGTACATTGTTCTATCAATAAGTAGCATTTATATGGCGCTTCAAGGCTCTCAAAGTACTTTTCATACCTTATCTGTCTTGAGTATCATAATAAATCTGTGAAGTGGCTCCTACAGATATTTTTATCTCTATTTTGCAGAGGGGGAAACTGAGTTTCAAGGGCATATGTAAAATGATCACACAGGCAGTAAGTGTAAGTAAGAGTCAGAATCTGAACCCAGTTTTCCTCACCTAAATACAGCACCTTATTCATTATGGCACATGGGAGGTTGATCCCAAAGGTGTCTAAAGTGCTTTCCTGTGCTAGGAATATCTCATTCCTCATTGCCATTTTTCAACTCAGGGACCTCCCTGCATAAATTCTCCCCACATTCTTACTCTTCTTCCAATTGCACAATGGGATTGAAAAGAAAGTCTATTTACCTTGAAATTGTGGCTTAACTATATTGAACCAGAGTTAGCTATGATTCCAAATAGCATTGCCCTTTACAAAGGCAAGTGGCTGATTCTTCTCCCAACAGCAGGCGGAGGAGGCTGATTGGAAACAGCTGGAGCTGGACAGCTCCCTAGGCTTCCAATTCCAAAGGGCACCTCAAAAGCTCAAGTGGAAAGTCCTCTGTGGGGAAAATGAGGAGACAGGTTTAGATCAAAATGAAGGCTGAGGGTTCTTCCCCTTATAGAAAATGCACTAGCTTCAAAGGGAAAGAATGAAGAGAAGTTTCTCCCCAGGAGCAGGATTATTTCAGGCTGTTCTGAAAATCAAGAAAGAAGCAGGTCAGCCATTGACACATGGAATCTCAGCCACTCTAGTTTAAGCCAGCCAGACAGTTAGATGTCACAGTAGATAGAGTGATAGCCTTGAAATCAGAAATGCCTGTGTTCAAATCCTTTCTTAAATTCTTACTAGCTATACAACCCTGGGCAAATCACTTTACCTCAGTTTCCTCATCTGTAAAATGTGGATAATAGCGTGTATCTCCTGGAGTTGTTGTGAGGCTCAAGTTATATAATATTGGAGAGCACTTCAAACAACTAAGAATACAATATAAATTCTACCTATTTTTGCTATTAATAATAATAACAACATAGGTGGTGATGATGATGCAGCAAATAAATGACCATTCAAGCTTTTCTTGAGGTCCTCCAGTGATGGAGACCTCTCGAGACAGCCCATTACATTTTTGGACAGTAAGAGCTCTTAGGAAGTTTCTTATTAGCTTAAATCTAAATCTTCCTCTTTACAACTCCTTCCCAATCATCCTAGTTCTTCCTGTCTGTGATGAAACAGAGCAAATCTAATCCCTCTTCCAAATGACAGCCCTTCAAACAACTCCTTGGAGAGAGCTCTAATGATCAGATCTTTCCTGTCTGTCCACACCCCTCCCCCTCACACCAAGTCTCCTCTTCTTAAGGATGTAAACATGCTCATTTTCTTCAAATGGTCTTCATAGGGCATGATATGGATCATGCTGATCATCCTCCTCTGGATGCTTTGAACCCAAATTGTCCTGATGAGAACAGAATGCAATCACCTTCCTGTTCCTGGAAGGTATGCTTCTCTTAACGAAGCCCAAGATCCCATCAAGCTCATAACACCTCAGATCTCTCCTAGACTAATTGTTTTTTAGGCACAACCCTTGCTCCATCTTGAATCTACAAAAATGATTTTTTGAACCCAACTGTAAAGCGTTAAGATTATAGATTTATAGAAGCCATTCAGCTTCCTCTAATCAGTTATAATTATTAGTTAATTATTCCTGACTTCTAGGTGTTAAGCTCAGTTACTTCTATTTGCTGAGAGACTTGACTATAACTTCTATATCCATCCTCTCAATTTCTATGCCTCTAGGCTAAGCTCTGGGCTACTTACTCTAATCATGTCACTGGCAGCAATTAAAGAGCCCTATGAGGACTTGGTCTGGCCCTCAGAAATTGATGGGAATGTTCCTAGTCCGCCAACCTGAAGAGAATATTGAATAAACTAGATGGATTTTTCATGTCTTAATTTCTGGAGTAACAAAATGTTAGTTTAACTCTGAGAGTCTGGGGAAAGTTCTTGAGGTCTTATCCCTTAACCATGATCTAAACTCCTTGCATCTCTCTCTGTCTCTCTCCCCCTCTCTTCTTCTTTCCCTCTCTCATCTCTTCTCTCTTTCTCCTCCTCATCCTCCTCTTCATCATCTCCTCCTCCTCCTCCTCTTCCTCCTTCTTCTTCTTCTTCTCCTTCTTCTTCTCCTTCTTCTTCTCCTTCTTCTTCTCCTTCTTCTTCTTCTTCTTCTTCTTCTTCTTCTTCTTCTTCTTCTTCTTCTTCTTCCCTTCCCTCTCCTCCCTTCCTCCTTCCCCCTTCTCTCTCCCTCCTTCCCCATCCCCCACCCTCAGCACCACTGTGAATCTTATCAAGACTAAATATGTCATTGGACCATAGATTTTATATCTGGAAAGGGCCTTAAGAGACCATCTACTCTAACCCTTTCATGTTAGAGATGAGGCCCAAATCACCATGGTATAGTGGAAAAATATATTGAGCTTGGAGGTTCTCAACTTGAGTTTGAATCCCAGTTCTATTTCTTACAACCTTGTGTGATCTTAGGGAAATCACTTCACCCATACCACGGACCTTGGTTTATTCCTCTGTAAAATGAGAGAGTTGAAGTAGATGTCAGTGAGGCCCCTTTTTGGTTGTAGACCTATGAATGTGTGGGTACTTTGGGTCTCAGTTTCCTTATTTATAAAATAAGGGACTTGAACTTAGTGATCCTTGAGGATCTTCTAACTCTAGGTCTATGATCATATGACCTCCCTGGACCTCAGTTTTCTTACCTGTGAAATGCAGGATTTGTATTAAATGGGTTGTGAGGTCCCTTCTAGACTGCTAGACAGAAAGAGAGCTTTTGTAATGAAGAGAGTGAAATATTTTTTTAGAAAGGGGCAAAAAAAGTGAATTTTTAAGGACTAATGAACAGGACTAGTTAAAGAAGAGAAAGGGAAGAGGCAAAAGTGGATGGGAGAATTATATAACCTTATAAAAACAGGAGAGAAAAAGGAGGAGGTAAAGAGAATAGATTGCTGGGCCTGGGATCAGGAATACCTGAGCTCAAATTTGGCCACAAATACTTACTAGCTATGTGACCTTGGTTAAATCACTTAACCTCTGCCTGTAAAATGGGGATAATAATAGCACCCACCTCTCAGGGTTATTGTGAGGGTCAAATGAACATATCTGTAAAGTGCTTAGCACAGTGACTGACACATAGTACGTGTTTAGTAAATACTTGTTCCAGCTCTACATCTATGGGCATGGGATTGACTTGTCAAGTTTCTGACCAGTTTAATACAGCTCTCCTTGCCTGGCTGTGTGTTTTTGCTTTGGCCTTGGTTTTTTCCCCTAGCTTCTTCTCTGGGAAAAGAAATTTGCTGAAATGTAGCAGCAGTTTTCTGGCAATGTGGGTGACTCAGCTCTAGAATTGCAAACTTATTAAACACAAAGAGATCAGGAAACCAATTTCTGCTTGATTTGAAGGCTGGCTTCCATTAGGAGCAGGTCCTTGAATTCATAGTTGTTTTTGTTTTTTTTTTTAGCTTCTTTTATTCAGAAGGGAATGGAAGTGATTCTGGGCTCTCAAAAGCTGTACCAACTGAATGAGAGGTCTCGCAGCCACCACGGAGTTTCAGTGGCTTTGAGGACAGGTCTATTATGCATCTGTCATTCAAGGACAGTTCTAGGAGATTCATCACCTGGCCGCCCAGAAGGGGATGGATTATTTCAGTGGAACAACTCTGCAAAACTCAACCAGTCAGTACTTATTAAGTGCCTACTGTGTGCCAGGCGCACAGTCCTGGGGCTACTAAAAAAAGGACAAAAGACAATCCTTACCCTCAAAGAGCTCATCAGCTGATGGGGGAGACAACGTGCAGGCACACGTGTGCAAAAAACTACTAAAGTCTAGAAGGGCTTCAGTCCATGGAAGGAGGACCCGTGGTAGCAAATTCATGGATTAATAGATCAAGCAATGCCCATTTCTTAAGCATCAGTTATGTGCCAGGCATGTCAAATGTGGGAGTTACAAATTTAAGCAATATAAAATATTTAAATAAACCAAATACATACAAATATAAAATATAAAAAGGTACATTCCCTGCCCTCAAGGATCTTACATTCTCCAGAGAAGGAGTTTTAACCTGGGGTCCATAGACTGATTTCGGGAGATCCGTGATTTTGTATAGGAAAAAAAATAATCATCTTTATTTTCATCAAACTAACTGAAATTTAGTGTTTCCTTCCATTATGAATGTAGGCAACAAATATTCTTTCTGAGAAGGCTTCAGCTACCTGACAAAAGGACACCAGAAAGGTGAAGATTCCATGTCATGGGGGATAGAACACACATTGGAGGGTGGCGGCCATGCAGTCACAGGTGCTGCGTATGACCAAAGGGGCAGAACTTTGCAGCTAGCATTTTTAAAGTTTGAAAAAAGTACTTTACAATTATAACATCCTTTAACCCTCACAACAATCTTATGAGGTAGGTACTATTATTGTCCCCATTTTACATTTCAGGAAACTGAGGCAGACAGAAGTTAAGTGACTTGTCTAGGGTCACTCAGCTAGTAAAGGTCTGAGGTTAGATTTGAACTCAGGTCTTCTTGGCTCCAGGTCCAACGCTATGTAATGGGTCAACTAATTGACATCAGTAAGCATTTATTAAGTATATATTACTACTACTAATAGCTAACGTTTATATATTGCTTACACTGTGTCAGGTCCTGTGCTAAGTGCTTTAAACTTCATTTGAGACTCACAACAACCCTGCTATTATAGGTAGGTGCTATTATCGTCCCAGTTTTTCAGATGAGGAAACTGAGGCAAACAGAGGTTATTTGCCCAGTGTCACGCAGTCAGGTGTCTAAAGCTGGATTTGAATTTGGATTAGGCTCCCAAGCCTAATGCTCTCTCTATCCACCTAACCAACCAGCTGCAGTATTCAGGGTCCCGGAGGTAAGTGCCAGTGTTGTCTGTTGCCACTGCCAAGCCTCTCCCTGTTTCTCCTACTCAGTGAAGTTCATTTCTTCGAGTTCCTCTTGCTGACCTCTTAGTCAGGGCTATGGTCCAGGCTGTGAGGGTGAGGGCAAGATCTGCTTACTAGACTTGCCATCTGTGCACTATAGAGAATGTGGCAGTGAAACGTGGAAATGTAGCCCTGCTGCCCTGGCACATGAAGTCATCCGTATTTACAGGAGTGTGCTGGAGCCATCTCAGACTAGCTTGTGTGAGTTAATTGTGAAATTTTCAGCGAGCATTTAAACCTCAGAAATCAGGAAAGGCTACAAGTCAGGCCTGGATTTGTTGTTTTAATGATTGTTCAGACTTAAGAAATGGATGGAGAAAATGCTTGTATGCAGGCTAAATTTAAAAATGTGCCAGGCATGCATTTTTTTGGGGGAAGATCAGTTGTTAAACATTTACAAGCACACCGCCTTGTGCTGATTTCATGGCAAGTCATGGACAAGAATGGCACAGGATGGACAGGCATGGACAGGCTGGTCAACTACATAGTTGGAATAAATAATAGCTAATATTTATATTGCACTTTATTATATACAACACCTTGTGCTAAGGGCTTTATAATGATTCCCTCGTTTGATCTTCCCTACCACCTGGGGAGGCAGGTGCCATCATTATCTCCATTTTATACTCAAAGAAACTGAGGCAGACAGAGATGAAGTGACTTGTCCAAGGTCACACAACTAAGAGTCTGACTATATGAGCCACTGAGGCTCATAAAGGAAATCTGACTTAACTGAGGCCACACAGGGGAGTAAATGCGGAGTTTGGATATGAGCCTAGTTCTCCTGACTTCATGATCTTCATTTTTTCTGTTATACTAAAGGGAAAGGAAAAGATAATGAGGTTTTAAGGCCAGAGAATGGGACTCAGAGTCATGAAGACCTGGGCTCAAATCCAACCAGTGACATCTATTAGCTGTGTGACTGGTTAAGTTGCTTCCCCCCATGCCTCAGTTTCCTCATATGTTAAACGGGGATAATAATACCCATAGTCCATACCTCGGTTGTTTCAAGGCTCTAATGAGATGATCTGTGTTCTAAGGTACTCTATAAATATAATTCATTACTATCTGCCATTTCCTGAGAGAAATGGCTTTTCAAGTTGCTTCTGCTAATAGCTAGCTATGTCACCGATATTCTTTCAAATGAGTTAATGTATGTAGAGCTCTTTGCAAACTTCAAAATGCTACAGAAAAGCGAGCTACTATTCATAATACTTTGAAAATTACTTTCTCTTTCTGGGCCTCAGTTTCTCTATCCATAAAATGAAGGGGTTGGACTAGATTAGAGTTCCTAAGGTTCTCTCAGCTTTGTGTTTTATATTTCAAGGACATCCCAAGACTCTGACATCCTCTGTTCTAAGGTCCCTCCCAGCCCTGATATCCTTTGTTCTATGTTCTAAGTGCCTTCAAGTTCTAATCCGAGTTCTATATTCTAATGTCCTTTAGAGCTCTGATATTCTACATTCTAAGGTCCCTTCTGTCTCTTAGATTTTGTGTTCTATACTCTAAGAAACTTTCCATTTCTAATATTCTATCTTCTGTGTTCTAAGTTTGCCTCCCAGTTGACTCATACTGAGTTTCTGAAGGTCCTCTCACACCAGGAAATAGGGATATATTTTTTTTGTCCCTATCCATCCAGTTATCTAATTTCCTGCCTTGTCTCCTACAAATATGCATAAGCACACACACACACACACACACACAGAGACACATACCCCACATACACAGGCACACACTACTTGTTCTAAATCATTGGGTTGCAAAGGATGCTCACATCTGCAACTGCCTGGTTATCTGATCCCACTGCCAAGCCTCCCTCTGCCTCTCTTATTTCACTGCCCTTAGCTTCTGCTGGTTCCTCCTGTTGGCCTCTCAGTCAGGGCTATTCTCAAGGCATATGAGAACAAGTCCTGGGACAGTGGGAGAAAGGGGAAGAGATGATTCCTACATTTGCCATCTGTGCTCTTCGGAGAATGTGGCACTAATAGTGATCAGAACTGTCTGAGGCAACAATCTGTGGAAATTCACTTCTGCCATCCTGGTACATTGAAGTCATCTATATTTTCAGAGGCTGTGCTGGAGCCAGCTCGTACCAGCTTGAGAGAACTGATAATTAATTTTCCAATGTGAGTATCTGCACCTTGGAAATTGGCAAATCAGGGCTGGATTTATCATTTTGTTGATTGTCCAGACTTAAGAAAGTCATGGAGAAAATGTTGAATCTTAAAATTGTATTATGCATGTATATCCCTCCCCACCCTGAAAGGTGGTTGTTGAACAATTACCAGCACACCCTTGTCACACACACATATTTATATGTATGTATATATAAAATCCTATTGTCTTATAGGCTCATATTTGTCCCTAGAAAGGGGATCTAAAGGCCAGTATTTGTTACTGGTGACTTCTCACTGGAAAAAATTATGGAAAAGAGGTGAGTGATGCTTACTTTCTAAGGGATCTTAGGCAAACCACTCTAAATGTCTTTGGATCTCAGTTTCCTTATCTGTAAAACGAATGAAGGAATGAAATGAATGTGGAATAAACAGTTTAAAGTGGTGAGTCTGTTCTGGGTCCTGGAAAACAGAACAAAGGTTAGAGGAGACAGGAAGGTTGCCTTTAAGCATGTAAAAGGTGGTCAAATGGATGAGGGATTGGTGATATCCTTCCAACTCAGCCCTGGGAGCAAAGAGTAGAATTCACAGTATTAGTGCTGTTATAAAAAAAGACAACTTCCTAAGAATTTACTGCTGTCCCAAAGTGAAATGTGATATTTTGGAAGGCAGTAAACACTCCTATACTAGAGGATATTCAATCAAAGACCCACTTGATGGGGATGTTTGGGGGGTAGATAATTGGAAAGGCAAGGGTCATATCTCAAGCCTTTGAGATGAGCCCAATAGATTTCTGAATTAGAAAGAATTTTAGAAATAAACTGGCCCAGCACCCTCACTTATATATGGGAAAACTGAGGCCAAGGAATGAAACCAAGAACAAGAGGCAGAAAGCTACAAAGAGGAAGATTTAGACTTGATAGAAGGAAAGATTTCCTAATAGTTGAAGATTTTCAGATGAAAAAACTGGGGTGTACATTGTTACCGCTGTTGGCATGGGTATGGGCTGAGCTTATTAAGAGGCACCTCTGAATGTGTTTTTTCCCCACTGGGATCCTCACTCTGTATGTGGATGAGAGAATGAAGATACTTGCAACAAAAACAGGAAGGAACTTCCAAGCTCTCTCCCAGGACTGAGGCTCCCACAGTGAACTTCGGGAATTTTTTTTGGACAAATCGAATTGAATGTCAAGGATGCTCATGCCTTCTATTCCATCATGGTGAGCACTCTATAGTAGGTAGTAAGGCAGTGGTCATGCTGCCAGTCCTCGTGTTGCTGAAGAGGGTATTTTTCAGCAGGGAAAGAGATTACAGGATCCCAGAATCTCTGAGCTGGAAAGTTACTCAGATTTCAGAAAGCTCAGATGCCAGCTGGTGCAACCCTTCCCTGTACAAGAATCCCTGTACAACATCTCTTACAAGTGCTCACTCAAATCTTTTCTTGAAGTTCTCCACTAAGGAGGAACTTAGAACCTCCTGAGGTAGCCCATACCATGTCGAGTGTTGAGAAGTGTTCCTTTGTATCTAGCCTTAATCTGCCTCTTACAACTTTGCCTTCTGGGTTAGAACTGAAGTCTGGTGCAGTGGAAAGACCAGATTCAGAAGTGGAGGACCTGAGTTCAAAGCTCAGTTCTGTTCCCCAATACCTGGATGCCCCTGGATGCCCGCTTTCCACTTTCTCCACTGTAAAATGAGAAGGTTAGGTTGAATGACCTCTAGGGTTTCATGCAGCTCTAAATCTACACCCTATAAATAACCTTCAAGGAAGGGTATATATATATATATATATATATATATGTATATATATATATATATATATATATATACATATATATATATATATATATATACATACACATATATATACACACCCACCTACACATACAGGTGTGTTTATATACATATATAACACATAAACCATTAATTAACCAAATTAATTAATAATGATAATAATATAATTATAGCATGTTAATATATTATATTAATATAATATATATATTCTTCACTTTACAAATGATAACACTGGAGCTCTGAGAGATTAAATCTTAAACCAGTTATTACTGGAGACTCGAACTAAATTCAAGTGTCTCCTGCCCCTAGATCTGGGGCTTCTTCAGCTGTCCTATACCTCCTCCTCTCATGAATCAATTAGAATAAAACATAATTCTCTCTCTCTCCCCCCCCTCCTCTCTCCTCTCTCTCTGTCTCTCTCTCTTTGCTCTCTCTCTCTGTCTCTCTCTCTCTCCTCTCCCCCTCTCTCTATCTTCCTCTCTCTCTTTCTTCTCTTCTCTTTTCTCTCTTCCCCCTCCCATATGGCTCTCCTCTAGCTTTCCTCTGTCTCCATTTCTCCCCTCTCTCCTTCTTTCCCCTCTCCTCTCTCTGTCCCTCTCTTTTTTCTCTCCTCCTCTCTGCCTCTCTTTCACTTTTTCTCCCTCTTTATGTTTCCCTCCCCATCTCCTTTCTCTGCTCCCTTCTCTCTTTCTATCTCTCTCTTCCCCTTCTTCCTTCCTCCTCTCCTTTCTCTTCTCTTTCTCTCTCTTTTTTTCTGTCTCTTCTCCTCCCCAAATCAGGCCTGTAACTTCTCAGCTAGTTCCAAATTACCTTCCAAATTACCTTCTACCTTTTTCCTCCTCTCTTTCTACTTTCCCTTTAGGCAGAATGTAAACTCCTTGAGGTCAAGAATTATCTTTCTCCCTTGTGTCTGTATCCTTAGCTCTAAACACAGCACCAAGAGGAAAACAGTAAAAGTTTAATAAGTGTGTCATCATTCATTTAAGTGACATTCCTGTGTCAGTTAAGGCCATGCTAGAAACCCAGAAAAAGGTAAAGCAATAGAAAGCTCCCTTATACAGATGGACAGATTTGAATAACTGTGTGGGAAAATATCAGACCAAGGACTGACAGAAGTTTGGAAAGAATGAGCCAGCAAATAGGAAAGAAAGTAGCAGATAAGTAAGGGATTCTGATGAAGATGATGAACAGTGAAACCCACTATTCAGAGACTGATTAAAAATTTCTTGAAAAAATTCTGTGAAAAGATAATGCTTGGCAGAAGTGAAGATCTGGTAGTTGCTTTTTGTATTCATTTCGAGGAGGGGCAAATAAAAAGGATTTAATCATTCTCAGGAAGCTTATAATTTAGTTGGTGAAGCAATATTCACACTGTCAGTGTTAATGGCTTGTTTTGCTGTAGGATGAGGGGAAAAGAGAGAACTAGGCATACTGCCCTTCCCCAAACATGGAAGATTTTCCTCCTTGCCTTCTCTCTTGGGGGTGGAAGAGTCCGAAGACAAGGGAAAGGTGTGATGGGAGTCATGGGGCTTCATTTCCAACCAGGATTTTGAGAAAGGTGAGGGCAGGCCTATGTCAGCTAGTGGTTTGGGAGAACAGCTTGAGGGTTGTGAATAGTACTTGGGATTATCGAAGGAGAGTCAACCATTGTGTGAGCTCTGGCTGTGTGTCTTTATATTGGAACAGAGATGTACAGTGAGTGCTCGCGTCAATGAAGCTGACGAGCAACCAAGTCTGGAGCTTGGGAGCCAGGGCAGTGTTTTAGTGACTTGGCAGGAGAGCAAAGGCATGAGATCCAAGAGTGGTTGAAAGCTTGAGCATCTGCACTGCATCTTGGGAATGCTGTGAGAGTGAGAACAGAATTTCCATCTTTCACTTCTCACTCACTTTGGACTCTTAATGAAGATTTCACCACCATTTCCGTAGCAACCTTCTCACCCTGGAAGAAGGCTCTGCCCTTGGGGCCCTCCTCTAATTAGTGAGGGTCTTCTTAGGACCTCCATTGGCCCAACTCCTCAAAGTCACTCCTTCACTATTCTCCCAGAACTGTTCCTCTTTTCTCCAACTTTGTAGATTCCTTCCCCTATTGAAATGTAAACTCTTCAAAGGCAGGGGCCATTTTTCTTTCTCTGTATTTGTAGTACTTATCTACAAATACTTTGTCTATCTATCTACATCTTTGTATCATCTATTTATCTATCTATCTATCTATCTATCTATCTATCTATCTATCTATCTATCTATCTATCTATCTGTCTGTCTGTCTGTCTGTCTGTCTGTCTGTCTGTCTGTCTATCTGTCTATCTGTCTATCTGTCTATCTGTCTGTCTGTCTGTCTGCCTGTCTGTCTGTCTGTCTATCTATCTATATCTATCTTTCATGTATCCTACTATTTATGTATCTATCTATGTATTTTTTTACGTATGTATCTACATATCCTAGTATGAGGTATGTATATATCTGTTTGTATGCATCTATTTATGTATGCTAGTATGTATGCATGCAAGTATCTATATATCTTTTATTTATGTATCTACATATTCCAGTATTATGTATGTATGTACCTATCTCTTTATGTATCTATTTATGTATGTGTCTATGTATTGTAGTATGCATGCATGCATGCATGTATGTGTATATGTTTGTATGCATGCATGTATCTTTCTTTCTATTTATCTTGCTTGTCTATCTACCATTTTTCTATCTAAAAATCTATCCGCCTATCATCTGTCTATCTATCTGTGTGTCTGTCTATCTATCTATCTATCTATCTATCTATCTATCTATCTATCTATCTATCTATCTATCTTGACATAGGGGAAAGAAAGGTTGCTAATACCTCTCTGGGACATGCCAGCATAGAATGAACAATGCTAAGAGACTGCATGAGCAGATCCTACAATATAGAATACATCTGAATTGTGGGCATCTCAGCCCTTCCTTGTTTCTGATTCTGGGAGAGAGCACCTACTGGTGTGTGTGTGTGGGGGGGGGGGTAGAGGGGACCAAGAGAGGGGACTGAATGACCTGGCAGGCTGGGCAAAGGACAAACATATTAGCAAAATGTCGAATGCTCATGGTCAATGTGACCTCAAAGATCTTAAAGTCAGAGGATCCCAAGTGTGATTCCTAGAAATGCCATTTACTATCTCTGTGACCCTGAGCCAGTCCCTTTGCCCCTCTGGGCCAGAGTTTTCTTTTTTGTAAAAAGACAGACAACATGACATCTCAGGTCTTTTCTAGGCAGCTAGGAGGTGTAGTGAGTACCAGAGTGCTGGACTTGATATCAGGAAGACCTGAGGGTGAGGCAATGTTTTCTTGTAGAAAGAACTCTTGATTTGGGAGTCAAGAGACCTGGAGAAGTGGGTTTGAGTAGGAGCTTTGCCACTTACTACCTGTGTGACTTTGGGCAGATGCCTTAAATTCTCTGGGCCTCAGTTTCCTCATCTGTTAAGTGAGAGGGTCGGACTGGATGACTCTAAGGTCCCTTCTGCCTCTAATCTTTGCTTACTCATATATTCCACATTCATTTCATTCCTTCATTGTCTCAACAAGCATTTACTAAGCAGTGACTATAGACTAGTCTCTAGGAATACAAATAATACAAAACATTTCCTGCCCTCCAGTAGCTTCCATTCTATTAGGGAAAATAGTTTATACGTAGATAGAAAATAGAATATATACGCAAAGTAAATACAAAGTAATTTGGTAGACTAGGCAGATGGCACTAGTGGATCCAGCTAAGTTTTGTAGAGGGAATCACTTGAAAATATCAGATTGTCTAGTTTTTGTTTTGTTTTGTTCTTGTATCCCCAATGCACACAGCAGGAACTTAACAAGCGCTTGTCAGATTGGATTGCATTGACCCCTTTCTGACTCTCTTCTGACTTCCCTCTTCCCTCCTTGCCAACCTCATGCTACTAAATGCCCCACTGAGCTGTGACCTTGCCATCCAGGGCTATAAATTCATTTAGAGTCTCATGTTGGCTGCTGCTCTTGGACATGGCAGATGTATCGTGGCAGTGGCCCAAGCAGGTGGCTGTGAATAGTGGGTCAGAACCCTGAGTCACATGGTTAGAGTTATCAGGTTGAGGCTATTGGAAACTGATGAGGCAGAGGGGCCAAGGGAGAGCCAAGCCTATTCAGCAGGAAGGCACCAGAACTTTTGGAGTCTGAAATATGAGAAATAAATTGTCTTCAAGGAATGACTAGAATGAGGAAAAGTTGTTCATTGGATGCTCAGTAAGGCTTTCTATACCAGGCATAATATCTTATCTTCCAGTGAGGTCTGGGACAACCTTTTCTGTGCTTTTGTGTGTGTGTGGTTGGGGGGGTAGGAGAAGAAGAGGGACTTATTTCTTTTGTTTAAGGAACTCTCAATGAGGAAGCCCCTTTGTCCAGTGCAGGTCATCACCTTGTCCATGCTACTTGAAGGTTAAGAGACTTGTTAGGATCACATAGCCAGTATAGGTCAGAGGCAAGCCTTGAGCCCAGGTCCATCTGATTCCAAAGTCAGTTATCTATTCTACCATACTTCTTCCTTCCTTCCTTCCTTCCTTCCTTCCTTCCTTCCTTCCTTCCTTCCTTCCTTCCTTCCTTCCTTCCTTCCTTCCTTCCTTCCTTCTTTCCTTCCTTCCTTCCTTCCTTCCTTCCTTCCTTCCTTCCTTCCTTCCTTCCTTCCTTCCTTCCTTCCTTCCTTCTTTTCTTTTTCTTTCTTTCTCTCTGTATGTCTACACACACACACATAATACACATACATATCTAGGTATCTCTGTATATATTTATCAGTTTCTCTGAGTCTCTGTCTCTCTGTTTCTGTCTTCATCTCTTTCTGTATTATCTTAATTATGAGGAGATCCTAGGTCAGATGAAGGTACTGGATGAAACAGATTTATTTACTAGTTTGAAATGGCTTTTTTCTGGGTGGTTTTGGTGTGCTTTTTGATGCTAGAGAAAAGGGAAAGAACCCTAAAAACCTAGAAAAAGCTGTGAAATGCATATATTTTCCTGAGCCAATATAAATTCCTGTTTAACTTCACAGTCTTTCAGAGCATACGTGACTAGATTTCCAAGCAACTCCATGGTGCAGTCAGAGAGGGGGAGGGTTCTCACCTGTCTGGTGCCAGGATTCAGATTGGTGGGGTCTTTGCTTTTTCTGTAGTTACTGCCCACATCAGTAGCCTCCTCTGGGGTGTGGAAAGCTGCAACAGGGAAAGCAGAAGGGATTTCCATAAGCTCAGAGTAGAAAGGGACCTCAGAGGCCATTAAGATTATCTAGGATCTGACCAAGAACCCTCTCTTCAGCATCCCTGACAAGTAGTTATCTGAAGATAGGTGCTGGAGAACTCAGGAAGCAGCCTGTTCCACTCTGGGACTGCTGTCCTTGGTAGCAAATGTTCCTGCTGCCCAACCCAGACCAGCCTCTTTGTAAGTTCTTCACATGGCTCCTGGTCTTCTCTCTGGGGTCAGGCAGAAGAAGGCTAATCACATAACTGCCCTCCATATACTCTGAAAAAAATTACATTTTTTGGTTACATTTTAAGTTCCAGACTGCCTCCCTCCCTCCCTCCCCACCCTGCACTAGAGAAAGTCACCATTTCATACACACACACACACACACAATCACACACACACACACACACACTCACTATATATATATACATATATATATATATTGTGCCCAGGATGGCCCAGGATGTAACGGGACTATGTCATATATAATCCCATTGCATCCTGGGCCATCTCCAGTCATCCTGAAAAATATCTGGTCACTGGATTCAGATGGCTCTGGAGGAGAAGTGAGGCTGGTGACCTGCACAGCCCTCCCTCACTCAAAACAAAGTCAAGTGCAAGTCATGTCATCCTTTCTCTGATGGCATGGTCTTGTTTGGCAATGAAGGATGAACACAACAACAACAATATATGATACATATATATATATACACACACACACATACACATATATGTATATACATGTAAGACCATACTCTGCATATTTCTATTCATCAATTCTTTCTTTGGAGGTGGATAGCATCTTCCTTCATAAGTCCTTTGTAGTTGATTTGAGTATCTATGATATTCAGAATGACTCAGTCATTCTCAGTTATTCTCTGAACAATATTGTTGTTACTCTACACAACATTGTCTTGGCTGTGCTCATTTCACTCTTGAAAGTCTTTCCATATTTTTCTAAAGTCCACTTGCTCATCATTTCTTACAGCACCATAATATTCCATTACATTCATATACTACAACTTGTTCAGCCATTCCCCAATGGATGGGCATCCCCTCAATTTTCAGTTCTTGGCCACCACAAAGAAAACTGCTCTAAGTATTTTAGAACATAGAGGTTCTTTTCCCTTTTTCCTGATCACTTTGGAAGCCTGACCTAATAGCGATGTTGTTGGTTTACAGTTTTATAGCTCTTTGGGCATAATTCCAGATTGCTCTCCAAAATGGTTGGATCAGTTGACAGTTCAACCAACAATATATTAATGTCCTAATTTTCCACATCCCCTCAGCTCTTCATATACTTGAAGATAGTTGTTGTGTACTCCCTAAATAGTCTCTGCTTCAGGTTAAACATTTGCAATCTTTTCAACAAATCCTAACAGGCCCTTCACTCTCTTGTTTGTCCTCTTCTGAACATTCTCAGTTCATCAGTTCTTTCAAAGCTATGATGCCTAGAGCTGACACACACACTGTGCTGAGCTACTGTGAGGTACTAGCTGATAGCTTAGATTAATACAGAGTCTCACTAAAGGCGGTGTAGTTTTAAATTGCACCCTGGGGAGACAAGGTTTGATAAGCACTTTGTATATATTATTTGATCCTAATGCAACTTTCTGTGGGAGGTGCTATTATTAAGCCCATTTTAAAGAAAAGGAAGTTGTGGTTCAGAGAGGCTGTCCTTGACCAAGGTACATAGCTAGCAAGGAAGTGAGGTAGGATTTGAATTCAGGTTTTCCTAAATCTAAGTCCAGCACTTGGCATAATGTATCCATCACACTATTACTTCACCAACCTGGATCTCAGTTTCCTCATCTGTAAAATGAAGGGTTGAACAAGATGACCTTGAGATACATTCCTTCTAGCTCTAAATCAATGAAATCAGTGTGTGGAGGACAGGAATTAGTCCATTTGGGGGAGGGGACCATGGAGTACACCAAGCAGGGCACTATGGGGAAGGCAGGGTAGCACAAAATCATGAAATGGTCTTGAATGCCAAATAGCATGGTTTGTACTTTACTTCAGAGGAAATAGCAAACCACAAAAGATTTTTTATCAGAGGAGTATCAGATCCATGCAGGAAAAAAGATTATTCTGGACTTGGCATTGGGGATATATTGGAGGGAGAGAATGGAGGCAAGAAAGTTTCTTAGGAGGTGATCACAAGAGTCCAGATGGTTGATAATGAAAGCCTGTAGTAGGATGGAGTCAGTAGGAGGAGAGACAAAGGACTGAATGGAGAAATATAGCACTGGTAGAGTTAATAGGATTTGGTAAATGGATAGTTATAGGAGGGGAAAATATCAGATAACAGCTGGTGTAGTGGATAGAATACTAGGTCTAGAGTCAGGAAGACTTGAATTCAAATCATGACCTTTATAAGCTCTATGATCCTGAGCAAGTTACTTAACCTCTGTTTGCCTCAGTTTCCTCAACTGTAAAATGAGCCTAATAATAGCATCTATTTTATAGAATTGCTGTGAGGATCCAGTAGATTAATACGTGATGAGCTTTGCAAAGCTTCAAGTGTGATCTGGCTATTTTAATTATAATCACAAGGGTAGCCTAAATCTATGTATCTTCCATTTCTACCCATTTCTCCTAGTTTCACCATTTAGGGCCTAGTAAAATCAAGTCTAATCCCTCTTCTAACAGCAAGCATTTATTAAATTCCCACTGTGTGCCAGAGATTATGCTGAGTACAGGGGATACAACTGCAAAGAGTGAAATAATCCCTACTAAAAGAGAGCATAGGTTCTGATTGGGGAAGAAACTATTACCTATCTATCTATCTATCTATCTATCTATCTATCTATCTATCTATCTATCTATCTATCTATCTATCTATCTACCCATCCATCCATTTTTCTATCTATCTATCTATCTATCTATCTATCTATCTATCTATCTATCTATCTATCTATCTATCTATCTATCTATCTATCTATCTGTCTGTCTGTCTATCCATCTCTCTGTCTGCCTATCTATCTATATATCCATCTGTCTATCACTATATCTATCCATCCATCCATCCACTTGTCTATCTTTATATCCATCCATCTATCTATCTACCTGTCTATCTGTCTATCTATCTATCTATCTATCTATCTATCTATCTATCTATCTGTCTGTCTGTCTGTCTGTCTGTCTGTCTGTCTGTCTCTGTCTGTCTGTCTGTCTGTCTGCCTGCCTGCCTGCCTGTCTATCTATCTATCATCTATCTGTCTTTCTGTCAATCCCTATATCTTTCCATCCTTATCTATCAATTGATTTACCTATCCTGTATCTATCTAAAGCATATATGTGTATGTGTGTATGTATATAGAACATTAATATGAAGTTAATAAACACACCTATATAATATTTAAATATAGGGTAGTTGGGACAAAAAGGATATTATGAAGATGATTTCTGAATTGCATCTTTAAAGAAGAGAAGAATTCTGTGATATGGAGGTGAAAGGAGCACACGTCCCAGGCATGAGTGACAGGTAGTGTGTGAAGGCAGAAGACATGGAATGTCACATGTGAGGAGTAGAGAAGACAATTTGTCTGAATTGTATTGTACAATACAGGGAGTGATGGCCAGTGAGGATGGAAAAGTAAATTGGGGCTAGATTGTGTATGACTTTAAAAGCTAGATGTAACAGTTTACATTTTCTCATGGAGGCAAAGGAAAGTCACCAGAATTAGTTGAATAGGGGAGCCACTCAGTCAGACCTGGGCTTAAGGAAATGACTTTGGCAATTGTGTGGAGCATGAACTTCAGCAGGGAGAAATTTGAGGCAGGGAAACCAATTAGGAGGCTTTTGCAATAATTTAGGTAAGAGGTAGGGATTTATTGTAAATGCTTGAAAACTGGTTCTCTGAGAGTTTTCTCTCTTTTTTAGTATATTTTTTAAAGTTTATTTTGCATTATTAATATTGTCTTCCTCACTTTCTTAAGCACAGACAATCAATAAATCAAATTCAGATTTGTAGCATTTGCCAATTTCCAGATACAAATGCTCACACTGAAAATTTACCAATCTTGTCTAAGGAGCTCTTTCAAACTGGTTCCAGGACGCCTTAGAGGTGATGAGAGAACCGAGTCAACGTGGCAGTTCTCCTCATGGAAAAAAAGCGTCAGATGAAAGAGAAGTTGTAAAGATAGAAATGGAAAGATTTGACAATGGATTCTTCAAAAACTTGAATCCATCTTCTTTTCTCTGAGCCAAAAAGACTCATTTCTTGTCTGCTCTCAAGGAATTTTGGTGTAATATAGATATCTGGTATTAACCAGTATCCCCTATTAGCTCCTTGAGGGTAGGAATTGCCTTTGCCTTCTTTTTTGTATCCCTAGCACTTAGTATAGTACCTGGCACACAGCAGGTGTTCAATAAATATTTATCAATTGATTATATGTATGTAACACTTTAAGTTTTGTCACCTCACATTTGAGACTCACAACAGCCCTTGGCATTATGTGCTATTATCCCTGTTTGATTATGAGAAAACTGAAACTTAAGAGAATTTGAGTGACTTGTCCATGGCTGCTGCTGTTTCTCAACCCCAAATGGGGTGATGGAGAGTCAGACGGGACTGAAATGCCTCAACAAAAACACGAAATCTTATCTTTTACAAGAAGCTTTCCCCAACCCTTCTTAATTCTAGTGCCTTCTTTCTGTTAATCCTTTTCCTTTTATCCCTTCGATAGCTTCTTTGCGCATATTTGTCTGCATGTTTTCTTTCCCATTAGATGGTAAACTTCTTGAGGGCAGCAGCTATCTTTTGCCTCTTTTTGTATCCTTAGCACTTTGCACAGTGATTGCACCATAATAGGTACTTTGTGGTTGCTGTCAAGTCGTTTAAGTCCCACCCTACTCTTTGTGACCTCATTTTGGGAAACACACTGGAGTGTTTTTGCTACTTCTTTTTCCAGTTCATTTTACAGATGAGGAAACTGAGGCAAATAGGGTTGAAGTGACTTGTCCAGGTTCACAAAACTAGTAAATGTTTGAAGCCAGATTTGAACTCAGGAAGGTGAATTTGGCTTCCTGATATGGGCTTCCTGAATCATAAATGTTTATTAGTTGATTAATTGAAGATTTCTAGTCTCTTTTTTCCCTTATGAAATACTATACTCAGTGTACTTAAGACCCTTCCTAGCTCTACTGAATCTATGACTATCTCTGAACTTTCAATTCTGTGACCTCTTAACTCTTCTGGTTGCCTTCTTTTGGGAGATCTGCAGTTTTCCAGTATAATTGCAAAATCATGGGGTCCAGGATGCAACATGATACATTACAATAGAAGTGGTATCCCACTATTGTCCACTACTAATGGCATAAGTCCCATTGCAATGCCCCACCGCAGAGCTTGTCAGTCTATGACTCCAGGTATGGTCACCAAACCAAGGCAGAGTAGAGTGGTACCATTATTTCCTTATTCCTGGAATCTATTTCTCTTTTAATGTAGCCTAAGGTCACACTAGCTTTCTAGGCTACTGTGTCAAATGCCTTCAGTAAGGATGAACATGGCGTCAAGGTCAACTACCATACCAATGGTAAGTTCTTCAATTTCAAAAGGCTACAAGCCAAGACCAAAGTGGAGGAAGTGTTGGTGCAGGATTTTCTGTCTTCAGATGATTGTGCACTCAATGCAGCCTCTGAAGTTGAGATGCAACAAAGTGTGGATCAATTCTCTGCTGCCTGTGCTAATTTTAGTCTAATAATTAACACCAAGAAAACACAGGTTCTCCATCAGCCACTACCATACCATCCATATGTGGAACCATCGGTTACAGCAAATGGAGAAGTTTTGAATGCTGTGGATAAGTCATTTACCTTGATAGTATACTTTCCAGGGATGTACACATTGACAGTGATGTTGATGCACTCATTGCCAGAGCTAGCTCAGTGTTTGGGAGGCTCCAAAGAAAAGTATGGGAGAGAAGAGGTATTAGACTGACTACCAAACTGAAGGTCTACAGAGCTGTTGTGCTGACCTCATTGTTATATGCTTGTGAAACATGAACAGTCTACCAGTGCCATGCCAAGAAACTGAATCGCTTCCATTTGAACTGTCTTAGGGTCTTAGGAAGATTCTGAGAATCACCTGGCAGGATAAAGTACCAGACACTGAAGTCCTTGCTTGAGCTGAACTGCCATGCATTGAAACTATACTTTAAAGAGTACAGCTGCTATGGGCTGGTCATGTTGTTCAAATGCAAAATGTGTGCTTTCCAAAAAGACTATTTTACAGAGAACTGCATGGGGTAGGCGATTACATGGTGGTCAGAAGAAGTGATACAAGGATGTTCTCAAGGTCTCTCTCAAGAACTTTGTATTGGACTATGCAACATGGGAGCCACTGGCACAGGACCACTCAACATGGTGTGCTGTGCTCTACGAGCAAAGCAGAATTGAGACAGCACAAAGGAAGCATAGGATGCACAAATTTGAAGTATCCATCCCAAATGTTCACATGGACTATCTGTACCCAACCTGTGGTAGAGCATTCTGAGCTCATATTGGTCTGATCAGCCACAGTCGGACACACTGAAATTTCACTTTATCGTGGTGATATTATTTTGGTCCTCTTCGAAGACGAAGGACAACAGCCACTCATAGTGTTGGCTCATACCAAGCTTGCACTTCACAGAAATACCCAGATCTTTTTCAGATGTTAATATTAGCTAGTCAGTCAATAAACGTTTAGTAAACACATAGAGTGTACCAGGCATTGTGCTAAGTACTAAAGATAAAAAAAGAGGCAAAAGCTAGTCCTTCCCCTCAAGGAGCTCAGAATCTTGCATAGTAAACATACTTTCTTTTAATATTCTCAATTTTTTTTTGCTTACCTTTTTTCTGGGTTGTCCTTCACTTCTGTATATTTATACTCACAATCTACTTTTCTCTCTTCTGTTTCTTTGGTGGAGCTTTCCATTGCATTCTGTTTTCTTTTCTTCTTTTATCATCCTGCTCATTCTTTTTGCTGTGCAGGACATACATTCTGTGTTCATAATTCTCACTTTTCTTTTAAACCACTTAGGAACAGTGTGTTATGGTCATGGTCAGAGATTGCAAAAAATCCAAGTGATTAGGTGCTGGCTGGAGATGATGGAGGATCAAGGGAGGACATGAAATGCCATGAAGTGCGTTGAGGGGAGGAGCACATTATTTCTGTTCTAATAGTAGGTCAGGTAAAAGAATTCTCCTCTACAGTTAGGTAGCCTGGTGCGTGGGACACTGCACTTGGCGTCAGAAAGACCTGAGTTCCAATGTGGCTATAGATACTAGCTATGTGACTCTAGGCAAGTCATTTTACCCCTGTCTCTCTGTTTGCTCAACTGTAAAATGAGGATAATAACAGCATCCGCCTCAGGGTTGTTATGAGAATGACATGAAATAGTTTTGTAAAAGCATTTAGCACAGTGCCTGGCACATAGTAGGCATTTAATAAAGTCTTATTTCCTTCCTTCCTATAGGAGTTTTCTCCCCTGAGAGCTTCAGATGGCTCAGTAAACTCAGTGATGTCAGAGGCAATTCCTTACTCCTCTTAGTATCCTCTGCAGAGCCTGGCACCATAGTAGAAACTCATGAATATTTGGGCAATTGAGTTGTAAAAAGATTTTTGTAATACAAAACAGAAAGCTTTCTTAAAAATGTCAAATTCTACAGGGCCTCTTGATCTCCTTTAATGTATCAGAAGCTTACTGTGTTGGCCAGCTTCCCTTTGCAAGCGATCGACATGCTTTCTGCTCAGCAAGGGTTCCCTCACCAAGATGCTTCATGTCCTTTGAGGCAGAAACGATTTCAGCCACCCCAGGGAGGGGGGTATTGCCTACTTATCTGTTAGCCCTGGAATGCCCCAGGCACAGCTGTATTGGTAGGTCCCAGGCCTGGACATCTGGCAAGAGAAAGATCAGGCATTCCCTGGCCTCTGGAATGCCAAAATAGGGGCTGGATACCATGGCCCATGACGTAGAGATGGAGAGTAGGTACAGGATTCTTGGAAGGGTTAAGAAAAAATGCTCATCTTCTAACTTAATGTTAAGTTAGAATGTTAAGCCCCAAAGTATTGGGGACAGGGGGAAGCAGAGAAGGGAAGATCAAAAACCATGTGTTCTGTTTTTTTTTGTCTTTCTATATCCAGTATGATTTTTCATATAGTGAGTGCTTAATAATTTTAAAAAATTGAACTTAATTGAAGTGAATGGATCAGAGGAACCTTAAAGGTCTTTTAGATTCTAAATTTGGAGGCAGGATGGTGGGATAACTCTTCCAGAATCATAGGATCTTGGTTCAAAATTCTATTTCTAACACTTACTTGAGTGACCTTGGGCAAGTCATGTCTCATTCTTGGGCCTCAGTTTCCCATCCTGTAAAAAGAAAGGCTCGGACTGTCTGGCCCTTGCAGATCTAGGATCCAAAACTTGTGCTTTAATGTAAGCAAAGGCTGAGAGGTAAGAATTGGAATGGTAGGGATACTAGGGAATCTCTGGTTTTGCTTAGGAAGGGAAGTGAAATTCTGAATCAACTCAACCTCTTCTATGAACTCTCCACATTGCCATAAAAGGGGCCTTTTTCTCCTCTACCCACTTTTGGACCAAAGAACAGGATGCAAAATGTAGAGAGAGTCAATCTGTGTAGTTTCATTCCACTGACTTAGCAGTTTCTGCATCCTTATAGTGGGAGGAAGGTTCACTGTACTCTTTGGGGGGTCTCTGGCAGGTGGAGGGGAGGCCGCTTTGTGCCACCGGAACAGGGGGAGTTCAGCAGCTGAAGCCTGAGTGGCTGACGTCTGCTCTATTACCAGTGCCCACAGGAGGTGCCGACTGTCAGAAGTCCCTCTTTCCCCCAGCTGCTCTTTTTTTCCCTGGCTTTCCAATTTTAGCCTTTTGGACTGGAACATGGTGTTCAATCCCCTGTAAAAAACTCAATGTCAGTTTGATGGGAGGAGATGTGTGTGTGTGTGTGTGTGTGTGTGTGTGTGTGTGCGCGTGCTCTCCTGCTCACTAATTTAAATTTCTAATAATAACACTTGAGGTTTTATGTAGCACCTTTCTGCTAAGAGGAACAAAGCAGATCACAGACTCAGAATCACTGAATCTCAGAAATGGAAAGACCTCAGCCACCAGCTAGTCCACCTTGTGCTAGAAAAAGAATTCCCTCTAAAACCATTGTTCAAAGACCTTCTATGATTCAGAACCTGCTACCTTCTGAGGCAGCCTAGTTCACTTCAGGACAGATTTAATCATCAGGACTTTTGTATTTATGTCAAGCCTAACTTTACTTCTTTTCATATGGGTGGTACAGTGGGCCTGGAATCAGGAAAACCATAATTCACATTTGTTCTCAGATACTTACTAGCCTTTGGGACCCTGGGCAAGTCACTTAACCTTTGTCTACCTTGCTTTCCTCCAGAATAACACCTACATCCCAGGGTTATGAGGATAAAATGAGATTTTTGTAAATTGCTTACATGGTACTTGTAACATGGAAGATATAATAAATGCTTGTTTTCTTCTTTCCTCTCCCTTCTTCCCTGCCTCCCTTCCTTCCTTCCTTTCTCCCTCCCTTCCCTTCTGTCCCCTCCTCTTCCCTCCCTTCTCCTCTCTTCATTCCTCTCCTCATTCTTCTCCCCTCCCCTCCCCTCCATTTCCTCTCCCCTCCCCTCTCCCCTCACCTCCTTCTCTTTGCCAATCTCCTCTCACTTGAATGGCTTTTCCTTCCACCTGGGGCATTTGCAGCCTTGTTTAGCCCTCTGCACCATCCTTTGCTGCACCCCCAGTGCCATCTGCTGAGGAGGCTTTTTGTAGAATAAACTTTGAGTTAGGTCAAGTGCTCTGCAGAGTCAGCTCGGTCTCTCCTGTTGGGGAGCCAACTCATGTGCTGGCTTGTCTGAGAGTGTCTGCAGATGGCATGTATCTGTCATGCAAGGGGCTTGGACATAAATGGAGAAAGCAGGGCACCTTACCACTTCATTGAAGATAAGACACTGCCATGATGTAGTAGAAAGAGATTTTGACCCAGAGGCAGGAGATCTGGCTCCCTTTTCTGGCTCCGACTCCAGCTGCATGACTTTGGGCAAGTTGTTGAACTTATTGGAATTTCATTCATTCATTCATTCATTCATTCATTCATTCATTCGCTCACTATCTTATTCACTCATCACTACTTCATTCATTTACTTCTTGTTTATTTATTGACTCACTCATTCCCTCATCCATGTATGTACTTCATTAATTCATGCATTCACTACCTCATTCATTCACTCAGTATATCATTCATTCGCTTCATTACTCACTCATTTATTTGTTCATCCCATAACTATTTATTAAGTTCCTATTATATGTGAAGTTCCATGTTCTGTGGCATAGTGGATAGAGAACTAGACTGAAACAGGAAAACCTGGATTCAAGTGCTGCCCCTGTCCTGTACTGGCTGACCATGGGCAAGTCACTTAACTTTTGAGTGCCCCCAGGGACTCTCCAAGACTGTAAATTGCAGAAAAAGAGTGCCACCCTGCATTGGTGGAGGGAGTTTCCTCATGGGAACCCCCTACAGACCTGAAATCATATATCTGACTAAAAAAACCCCCCTAAACCCCAATAAAGCAAAACTGTGTACCTGCATTGGGGATATGAAGGTAAGAATGAATAGCCCCTGTTCTCAAAAAATTAGCATCCTCTGATATACCATTAAGCTCAGATAGTTATTATGGTAATAATACATAATAATAATGATACATAATAATAATATTAATATAGCAGAATTCATATCCAACCAAGTTCAGCCATGGTTTCTCCTGGGAAGTCCAGTAAATGACTGTATTAGCTTTGTATGCCAATGGCCAGCTTTGAGAAGGAGGTCATAGGATCATCGACCTGGAGCTGTAACAGACCTCGGGTGCCAGCTAGTCCAACTCTCTCATTTTACAGATAAGGAAACTGAGGCCCAAGCAGGCTAAATATTTTGCCCAAGGTAACATAAACAGTAAGGATTAAAGACAAAATTTGAACTGGGGTCCTCTGATTCCATGGACAGCTAGGTGGCACCACAGTGCATAGGGTGTCCAGCCTGGAGTCAGGAAGACTCATCTTCCTGAGTTCAATCTGACCCCAGACACTTACTAGCTGTGTGAGTCTGGGCAAGTCTCTTCACCCTGTTTGCCTTAGTTACTCATCTATAAAGTGAGTTGGAGAAAGAAATAGCAAACTACTCCAGGATCTTTGCCAAGAAAACCCCAAATGGGGTCATGAAGAGTCGGACAGGAGTGAAAAATCACTAAAACAACCTCTGATTCCAGAGTCAGTCCTCTTTCTCCTGCCTGTGTTTCTCCTGGAGGTTTTCACCTACTCAAAATGCCAGCCACGCAAGGGAGCAAACAGATTGACTTAGGATGACTATTTTTATTTTTTAGCTCCTGACCATGTTTTTAATCTTTTATTCAATGTTTTTAATCTTTCATTGACATTTCTAGGAACCCTCGGCTGCCCTTTGGCAACTGCATTTTTCATGAAGAAGTAGGTGGAGCAGTCTGCCTGCTGCACTCAGACAGTTTGAGAAGCTGAGTTTTGGGCAAGGTCCCTGAGGGCGAGAGAGTGCTGTCTGGGATTCCTGGAACCAGCAGGAAGCCAGTATGAGTTTTTATTACTGACCCAGTGCCATCTATCCAGGGAAGCCTCTGTCCACACATGACCCCAGACAGGAACATTGCATCCAGGGCAGTCTCTGTGCTCCTTGTCTTCCAAACCATACTCTGTCCTTCTTGCCTGGTCCTATAATCTGATCTATGAAGCTTCCTTAGTCCATAGGGATATTTCTCAAAATCTGCACATCACTGACAGGCTGTATTATACAATCTTCTGCCTGAATCAACAACTCTGTAAAATCCTTGCAGCAGCAATAATGGTCATATCTGTCGCATTTTGCCAATGTTTTCTTACAGAGGTAGACAATAGGTAGATAGATAGATGTGGATATAGGTTATATAATCTATATAGACATAGATATCTAGATAGATATAGATACATTCATATATATGTGTATATATATATATATATATATACCTAGATAGATAGATATGAATATTGATTATATAGGTATAGATATCTAGATACATCTAGATACATATCTATATCTGTACATGCATACATACATGTGCACATATGTGTGTATATCTCTATATGAATCTCTGTATGTATATATCTCTCTCTATAGATATATTCATATAGTTATAAATATAAACACACATGTGTACATATCTTTATATAAAGAGGTCCTTATATTGACACACACGCATATGTGCATGTAAGTATACACACACATGTATATACGCACAATACATATATTCATTCAAATGTATATACATATCCATGTATTGTGCATGCATACCTATCTATATCTATCTATACACAGAGATATACATGTGTATGTATATATAGATATATGTATGCATATATAGACATATATACACAGCGAGCCATATAAATATAGATATACACATATGATTATTTGTCTAGATATACAACTAGATATACGTATGCATATGTGTACATATATTGAACACGTGTGTATATGCACAGCACACGTATACACACATGTATATTCATATGCATCAATATAGCTATTTAAAAGTATTTAGCGCAGTGCCTGATACTGGTGAGTGCTATATAATATTAGCTGGTTATTATTATCTATATACTTGCATAGAGACAGGTGTACATGTGTATATTTGAACCAGACCTATTATTTCTTTAGCTTTGGTAGATCCCCACAGGGAAAACTCCCTTGCTCAATGCTGACCAGAATCTTCTTGTCCTAGCGAGTTGCCTAGAACAGGGCTTCTTAAATTTTTTCCACGTGCGACCTCTTTGCCCAAGAAATTTTTATGCAATCCCGATATATAGGTGTATAAAATGGATACATAAATAAATCATTTACTGATAATAGATCATAAAGAAATTTATTTTAAAACAATTCTTTGGTATACATATAATTCTACTATTTATTAAAGATGAAAGAAAATTTGCATACTAATGAGACGGATGTGCTTGTTTATTTTTACATAAAGATTAAATCTTGGCAGAATATTTGATACTGATATTTTGGTCATTGCATGTTTAGAAACCTTTTTACTGTTGTCAGATTTTTATGACCCGCCACATTCAGTTACATGGCCCCGTGCAGGATCACAACACACAGCTTAAGTGCTGGCCTAGAATATTGAGGAGTTTGGTACCTAGCCACACAGCTAGTATATGCCTGAGGCAGAGCTTAAACTTCTTGACTTTCTCAGTCACTAAATCAGACCACTTCACAGGTAACCATAGTTTTACATTTATAGAATGAGTTAAGTTTTGTAAGTACTTTACATATATTATCTCATAAAGGCAGCTAGGGAGCACAGGTATTACATCACTAGGCTCTGGAGTCAGGAAGACCTGAGTTTAAATTCAGCCTCACTTACTTAGCTGTGTGAACCTTGACACTGTTTGACTCAGTTTTCTCTTCTGTAAAATGGGGATAATAATAGAGCCTCCCTTACAGGGATGTTGGGAAGATCAAGTGAGATAATACTTGTAAAGTGCTTTGCACAGTGCCTGGTAGTGGCTTTGTTCATGTTCCATTGTTTTTCAGTTGTGTCCAATGCTTTGTGACCCCATTTGGGCTTTTCTTGGCAGAGATACTGGAATGGTTTTGCCATTTTCTTCTCCAGCTCATTTTACAGATGAGGAAACAGATTAACAGGGTCAAGTGACTTGTCCAGGGTCACACGGGTAGCAAGTGTCTGAGGCTGGTTTTGAACTCTGAAAGGTGAGTCTTCCTGACTCTAGGCTTGGCATTCTATCCATTGTGTCACCTAGTTGAGTGTCCTAGTAGGCACTTAATGAGTATGGATTCCCTTTCACTTACAGGATAGTTTAGATCTGAAAAGTGACTTGACCAGGACCCACCAGAACTAAGTAGGAGCTTTGAAATACAAACATGAGTCAAAGAAATAAAAAAAAGGTAAATTTATTTGAATAATTGGAAGGGGTTTTTATAATGATTTAATGCTAGCCTTCTGATAGGAAGAAAACAAACAAATATCCCCTTAATGTGTTCAGAATATATATAAGATAAACAGAGAACCTGGGACTGGATTTGTTCTGTTTTGAGGGTTTCAAGAAGGTAAAGAAAGCAGAGTAAAGAAATCCTCTAGTTTGAAAAGGAGGAAGAAGGGGGTAGAATTTACTATTTCTTATAATTGGGGGGCATGAAAATAGAAATGTACAAACATGAAGGGAGAAATTCAGGGAATAAGCATCAGGTGAACCTCACTCTTATTGGAACCTGACAGGAAAGTTGAATTTAGACAGGATTAGGTGTAGAAATATATCAAATTTGGTAGGGAAACAGGTGGAGATGGGGACTGGGGGGAGGTGTTAAGAGGTGAGATAATATTGAGAAGGGAATAGTCCCAAACAACATAAGCTTTATGTTTCTAAAGAGAAGATTAAAAATGGGAAAAAAAAGAAAAGATCTAGAAACTAAAGGGAGGGTACTCATCATCTGAGAAACAACCAGTTGTGATATGTGAATGTAATGAAATATTCTTATGCCATAAAATGATGAAAGATGACTTCAGAAAATCCTGGCATGTATGAAGGAATACAGAGTGAAGAGAACCTGACCAGAACAGTTTATACAATGACAGCAGCATTGTAAAGGCAAACAACTTTGAAAGACTAAAGAACCCTGAGCAGTACAATGACCAGCCTCTTCTCCAGAGGACTCGTCTGTTGGGGAATGGATTTCAGTCATATACAGTATATCTGTTAGATGTAGAAACACCTTGGATACCTAACCCTTATCTGATAAATTTGATACATTTCCCCCTATTCAACTGCCTTTCTTCTTGTCCTAGATGCATTGATTTTGTTTGTGCAGAGGCTTTTTCAGTTTCAGTTTCATAGTTTCATTGTCTATTTTATCTTTTATAACTGACTCTATTTCTTGTTTAGTTACAAATACATCTCCTATCCATAGCAATGGAAGGATTATGAGCTGTTTCTCCTTATAATAGGCGTGAGATTATGGACCAGTCACCCTGTTCCTTGATAGTTTTGCCAGGACAGAGTCAGCCTTGGATTAGTGATGGGTCTGACTTGAGAGAGTCTGGGGAGAAGAGAGGAACTTTTTTGAACTTTTAAGTCTGGTCTGTGTGTGCAAGACAATTCAAAGAGAGATGGAGTCTTCGAAATGGCTCTGTGAATACGATGCCAGGACCATATCTAAAGGGAAGCAGAGGGTGGAATGTCTTGTTTACTCGAGTGAGAAATCAAATTAAACTTTGCATCTACTAGTCGAGTTCTTTTATGGAAGAAACAGTGTCAGTTTTCTTAAAAGATACTGCTCCCTGGCCCAAAGGAAAAATAGGAGGTTTTGGCCACTATGGTTGCATGGAGTTGGGGGTGCATGGAGTCATGTGGTCATTTCTTCTGATATGTAAATGACTAAAGTGTTTCTCTGAGATAATCAGAAAAAATTGATAGGATCCCTGGCTAGTCCCCCTTAGAGCATATTACACAAAAGATACCTCCAACTTTTACTTGCTATTCTCTTTATGATAATATATAGGATTTAAAACTGGGAGGACCTTGGAACAGAGGATGTCAGAGCTAGAAGGGGCCTGAGAACAGAGAATGTCAGAATTGAGTACAGAGAATTTTATGTCATGGAACCCTTTACAGTCTGGTGAAGTCAGGCATCTGTTCTCAAAATAACATTTTAAAATATGTAACTAATATTAAACTAAATGAAATAAAATGTATAATAGAATTTATAAGATCATAAAAGAAACCAATTATTTGCTATCATTGTTGTTGGGTTGTTTCAGTCATGTCTGACTTTGTGACCCCATTTGGAATTGTCTTGGCAAAGATACTGGAGTGGTTTGCCATTTCCTTTTCTAGTTCATTTTTACAGATGAGGAAACGGAGGCCAAAAGGGTTAAGGGACTTGTCTAGGGTCACACGGCTAGTAAGTGTCTGAAACCAGATTTGAACTCAGGAGGATGAATCTTCCTGGCTCCAGGAACCAGTGCTCTATGCAAGTATGGCACCACCTAGCTGCCCTCAAAATCAATTATATTGATATACAATTATCAAATGTTTTTTGAAAAAATGTCTATGAACCGCAGGTTAAAAATTACTGATGCAGAATATAAGAGTGGAGAGGGACCTTGGCACATAAAATGACAGAGCTGGGAGGGACTTTGGAGATCATCTAATCCAACTCTGGGGAAACTGAGGTTCAGAAGGGAGATCTTTCTTTGGCTTTTACATGGTCTTAGTTACACAGGCTTAGCTGCAGCAGAGAAGGTTGAAAGATTAAGAAAATAGGGTTGGGTAGTTTGGTGAAGGGCTAGGGAGAAAACAGAACAGGACCAGGTACATTGTATAATTGTCTATTGGAAAGGCTCTGTTTTGAAATTCAAGAAGATCTGGGTTCTATCTTGGATCAGATTTGTTGCTGTCATGGATGGGCCTTGGGTAAATCATTGCCTATCTACTCCTCAGTTTCCACAACCATAAAATGGTTCTAGGAATACAGGCACTCATTAAGATTGTTTTGTGGATAAAATGGGAGAATATTTGAGTTAAAGGTGGCTTAGGTATGGAAGTTGTCACAGAAGAAGATGAACTTATTTAGAAAACTCTTTAAGAGGTCATATCAGTCCTACTGGGGGGTTAGTGCAAGTAACATCCTATTTCCCCATTCCATTAGTGAGAGAAACTAAGACTTTTCCCAAGTCACTCAGGTTCTAAGTGGAAGAGCTAGGATTTGAATACAGATTCTCTGGCTCTGAAAACAACATTTTTTTGGGTACTACATTAGTTGTAGTGCAGCAAAATGTGGAAATTGAAGGTGGAAGAGATAAGGACTAACAAGCTGCTTAATCCTTCCCAGCCTGAGTTTTCCCCTCTACAAAATGAGGATGACATGCTTTATTCATCTCTAAAAGAAAATTCAAATAGCAATAGCGGTTAGCATTTATTTTATTTATCAAGGCACTTTAAAGTTTGCAAAATGCTTTTCATAGGACATCTAGGTGAAGTCCTTTCTTGAGCTAATCTGCCAACCATTCACACTCTACTACATGCAACTGTGGTGGGCTGGCTATGTTGGTTGAATGTCAAATGTATACTTGCCTAAAAGATTATTTTATAGAGAACTCACACAGGGCAAGCATTCACAAATGTGGTCAGAAGAAGTGATACAAGGACACTCTCCAGGTCTCTCTGAAGAAATTGGGAATCAGTTGTGGGACTTGGAGGACACTGGCACAGGAGTGCCCAGCATGGCATGCCCACATCAGAGAAGGTGCTGTTCTGTATGAGCAAAGCCAAATTTTAGTAGCTCCAAAGAATCACGAGATGCACAAATTTAGAGAATCTACCCAAAGGTTCTTATGAACTATTTGTGCCTGACCTGTAGTACAGCCTTCCAAACTCGAGTTGATGTGTAATCAGCCACATCTGGACACATTGAACCTTGACTCCAACTCTAGGACCAAGGATTTTGGTCCTCTTTGAAAACAGAAAACAACCAAGGTGATGCAGTAGATAGAACTCAGATCCAGCCTCAGCCACTTACTAGCTATATGACCCTATGGAAGTCATTTACTCTATGTTTGCCTCAGTTTCCTCAGCTATAAAATGAGGAGAATAACAGTATCTCTTGTAGGATTATCGTGAAGATCAAATGGGACAATATTTATAAAGTTCTTAACACAGTGCCTGGCACACTATGTTTAATAAGTACTTGTTCCTTTCCCTTCAGGACAACTAGGTAGCACTATAGTGCACAGAGCACCAGACCTGGAGTGAAGAAGACTCATCATCCTGAGTTCAAATCCAACCTCAGATATTTAGTAAATGACTCTGGGCAAGCCACTTCATCTGTAAAATGACCTGGAGAAGGAAATGATAAACTATTCTTTGACCAGAAAGCCCCAGAGGGGATCATGAAGAGTCTCCCAAGGCAAAATGACTACTAGAAGAATTAATGTCAACAAATTAGAGCTCTTCTCTGCGCATGAACAGTTTGTTGCTAACTTGGAGGGAAAGTTGAGCCAACATATAGTTGGCAACAGTGGAGCAGAAAAGGAGTGGGCAGCTCTCAGAGATTTGGTGTACAGCACTGCATATACTCATCTGGGTCAGAACACTCACAAACGCCAGGACTGGTTTGATGAAAATGATGGGGAAATTCAGAAGCTGCTAAATGAAAAACGAGAACTCCACAGGATATACCAGCAGGATAGTTCATGCACCTCTAAGAAGGCAGCATTTAATTCCATCAAAAGCAAAGTACACGCAAATTTTAGAGAGATGTAGGATTCCTGGCTCAGTAACAAGGCTGATGAAATTCAGCTTTATGTTGATGGTAACAATCTAAAGTGCTTTTATGATTCCCTGAAAGCTATTTATGGACCAAAAACCTATGGTCCATCACAACTACTCAGTGCTGATGGAGCCACATTGATTAGTGATAAGGACATGATCCTAGAGAGATGGACTGAACACTTCCATAGTGTTCTCAACAGACCATCATCAATCAATGCTGAAGCCATTGACTGTTTACCTCAGGTTGAAGTCAATCCCTCCTTAGCTGAACCTCCAACTGAAGAAGAGGTTTTGAGGGCCATTAGGCTCCTCTCATGTGGCAAAGCACCTGGTGCTGATTCTACTCCAGCTGAGATTTACAAGGTAGGGGGACCATTGCTCATACAAAAGCTGACTGAAATTTTCCGAGTTATATGGCAAGATATGACTGAACAACAACCCTTCTCTTTCCTTCCCTTTCCGTATGTGATCTCATTTCATTCTCACACCTTTGAGAACGATCCTATTGACCATTTGAGACAGGTCCTATTATCACTCTTTTCCAGATGAGGAAACTGAGGCACAGAGAGGTTGATGATCACAGGATCATAGACTTAGAGTTGGAAGGAACCTTAGGGGACAGCAGGTACCACCCTCCCTAGTTTACAAATGAAGAAACTGTGATTCAGAGAGGTTAAAATGACAATCAGAGTTTATATAGCTAGTAAGAATTTGGCGCAAGATGTGAACTGACTTCTTTGTGACTCCCAAATAGGTAACTCCAACCACTGGTCTCTCTCAATGTACAGTTATCCCTTCTACATCGAGTCTTTCCCCCTTATGGTTTTGATATATCATGGGTCAACATAAGAAATTAAATGAGAATGTTTTGGGAGTTTTTATAGAAGCTTCAAATGAAACATGAAGGTCAGCAGATAACACAGAAAATAGTTTAGAAACTCAGAAATGCACAAAATTTAACATTATATAATACCAACATATTTTATTTTTTAATACCATAAATATGCCCAAATTTTACAATTAGACACTATACATGTCCGATTAAAAAAATCAGATTTTTTCTTTGGTACAAAGGGAGGTCCTAAAAATTTGGGGGAGGATTTTCCAGTTGGGGGCACCATCTCCTTACCCCACCTTGATGTAGACAGGATAACTTGTAGTTGTAAAACAAAGGAACCGTTCAAATGCTATCTGAAGCCTCTCCTTACTCTGAAGTTCTAGGATTTCAGAGCCCTGCCTCCCCAGTGGAGGAGAACATTTACAATGTGAGATTTGTTGTGACTGGTTCAGAGATAATGGGTTATTATTGTCTCCCAATAAGAGAGTTTTCAGCCATCTGAAGAATGGGGGTAATAATGTGTACCTTGCAGGGGTGTGGAGAGGCTTAATTAACTAATGTTTATTAAGCACCTCAAAAGTCAGAGATGAGAGGTGTTTCAGCAATACCAAGTCTTATTGTTATTAATAATTTACTGTCCTCTCTGTTTATTGCCTTCTTTACCAATGACAGAAGACTTTTTAGACACGTTGTGTGAAACATGAACATGGCAGCACCTCGTTTAGAGGTAATTAAGCCCTGGATAATTATTATCTTCATTTTGATTGGTGCCAAAACAAACCCTTCCCCTTCCCTGCTGGAGGCATTCCAATTTCATTTTGCCCAGATGATCTTCTGCTTGTAACTTCTATTGTAACTGCCTCTTTTGTTCTCTCTCTTTCTCTCTCTCTCTCTCTCTCTGTCTGTCTCTGTCTGTCTGTCTGTCTGTCTCTCTTTCTTTCTCTGTCTCTCTCTCTCTGTGTCCCTTTTTCCTTCTCTCTGTGTCTCTGTAGGCCTCATATGCCATAGACTATGAAGAGGGCTGGGAAGGGCCTTAGAACAGAGAGTGTCAGACCTGGGATAGACATTAGAAAAGAGAATGTCAGAGCTGGGAGGGACATAGGATGTCAAACATATGTCAGAGCTGGAGCAGCTCTTATAACAAAGGATATTAGCTTGATAATGTCAGAGAATTCCTAGGGTAGCAATATTTTATGTGGAGGTTAGGTTCTAAAGTCAGGGATGTGTTGGAGACAGCTAGAACTGGCTTAAAAGAAACTTTTATTAAATTTTCCATGGGAGCTTTCATCCCTGTAGCCCAAATAGGCTAAGACTAAAAAAGAGGGCTTGATTGATGGTTTAGACTTAAGAAAAAAAAACCAGAGAAAATGTTTATAATGTAGCTTAAACTTAAAGGTTAGTTGTACACACAATTTTGGGAGAGCTGGTTGTTAAACATTTACCTGCAGGCTTCTGCTGATCATGTAAAAAAAATTCACATGCTCAAAACTTGACTCCTGAAAATTTCTTAGTTTATCCATAAAGTACATATAAGAAGGGTGCCCCTCATCCCAGTCTCAATTAATGTAGCTAACATGATGTTCTAAGCCCTGATATTTCAATCAGGTGAAAATGTCTCTTTGATGGAATTAAAGAATCAGTCTATCAATCAAGGCCTAAACTAGATGGAAACAGCCTAGCTAATTAAATTGGGGTGAACTAAAGGACCTGAGTGATTGAACAAATTAGATGAGGAAATGCATTGGGATTGGTGGAAAGAGTTAGACACATCTCTGGGCCTTGGTATCTCAGAGAAGGAATTCCACAGGGAGCATTCCAGCATCTGTGAGGAGAATTAGTTTTGGGGAGTACTTTGAGTAGGTAGACACCAGCATCCAGTAACCAGAGGACAGGGAAATTGGAAGTGAGAGTGAGTTCAGAGGGAATGGCATATTCCTTCTTTCCCACCTATCCCTGTTAACCATGTCATCAAAGAGATTGGCATGCAGCCAGAAACTGAGGCAGACACATTAGACACCTGAGGAAAGACAAGTTCAAGGTGCATGACCTCTTTGGCCAGACCACAAGCATTTAATAAGTGCTTACTGTGTGCAGGAATGGGGGATATAAATACAAGAAAAAAAACTGTTCTCTGTCCTCAAAGACTTTCCGCTATTGAAGGGGAGACCACAGAAACAATCTAGAAATTTGGAAGTGTAGTGGGGAGGAAAATGAAGGTTGACTGGTCTGGGCCACTCTCCAAAAAGGAGGCTGCTAGAGGACCTCCCCAATGGTACAAGATGTTCCAGAGTGAGAAACCCACAGGGCTCCCAGGGTGAGGAGGCTCCAGGGGCTGAGGGAAACTCCAGGCTAAGACAGTAGCTGAGGCAAAATTCAAAAAATCAAGAGCAGACCTGGGATGGTCTTCAAGAGTTTATAAAGCCTTTCCCATGGGTTTAAGCTGCTGGAAGGCAGTGATATACCATCGTTCTTTCCCCAACAGGACCCGAGCAGGGCTGGACAAGCAATCAGAACTCAATAAAAGCTTCTTGGCTGATGGGGGATTAACCAGTAAGGGCATTCTGACGCCTGGCCAGATGTGTGGAATGAAGTCTCTGTCTCCTGGACAATACAGCCAATAAAAAAGTCATGACTGACTTTACTGACAATAAAAAAAGTCTATGACCTGATTAAACAGTCTGGTAGAGAATGAAGTGACAGTCATTTTTCATTAAAGCTGCATTTGCATGGGGAAAGGCTTGCTCTGCTAAAATGAATGGAAGTCTGGGAGAGAGATCTGGCACCAACCGTGACTATTGGTGACTGTTTTTATTTTAATTCAGTTCAATTCAATAAACACTCATTATTTATTTATTTATGTTTTCCCCTTACTTTGTACCTAGGAGTTGGGAGGGAAAGTGAATTGCATCTTCTCTATCTGGACTAATGGACTCTGAAATAAAGAGAATTCCAGTGATTGGATTTGACATCCTATAGTTTTGAATTTTGCATATGTTGGTGGTTTCAGCACCATTTGGGGGATCAGAGTATACTTGTTAATTTAGAGTTGTCTGGGGCTAAGGGCATGGCTATGTTTGGGGAGTTCTATTTACTTTATGGACAA